>NC_137869.1:24742964-24949907 GCF_963924005.1 Protomyctophum bolini | reverse complement strand
TGGGCTATAGCCCATATCGTACGGCATACTATAGCGCGCAGTTTTTCATCATTTTTGAGGATTTGGAAAAAAAAGACGAAATGACAAAAACGATGGGTTATAGCCCATGTTTTTTGAAATTTTGAAAAAAAAAGTTAGCCTCGTTTCTCATCATTTTGGACCGTGGGCTATAGCCCATATCGTACGGCATACTATAGCGCGCAGTTTTTCATCATTTTTGAGGATTTGAAAAAAATGACGAAATGACAAAAACGATGGGTTATAGCCCATGTTTTTTGAAATTTTGGAAAAAAAAGTTAGCCTCGTTTCTCATCATTTTGGACCGTGGGCTATAGCCCATATCGTACGGCATACTATAGCGCGCAGTTTTTCATCATTTTTGAGGATTTGAAAAAAATGACGAAATGACAAAAACGATGGGTTATAGCCCATGTTTTTTGAAATTTTGGAAAAAAAAGTTAGCCTCGTTTCTCATCATTTTGGACCCGTGGGCTATAGCCCATATCGTACGGCATACTATAGCGCGCAGTTTTCATCATTTTTGAGGATTTGAAAAAAATGACGAAATGACAAAAACGATGGGTTATAGCCCATGTTTTTTGAAATTTTGGAAAAAAAAGTTAGCCTCGTTTCTCATCATTTTGGACCGTGGGCTATAGCCCATATCGTACGGCATACTATAGCGCGCAGTTTTTCATCATTTTTGAGGATTTGAAAAAAATGACGAAATGACAAAAACGATGGGTTATAGCCCATGTTTTTTGAAATTTTGGAAAAAAAAGTTAGCCTCGTTTCTCATCATTTTGGACCCTGGGCTATAGCCCATATCGTACGGCATACTATAGCGCGCAGTTTTTCATCATTTTTGAGGATTTGAAAAAAATGACGAAATGACAAAAACGATGGGTTATAGCCCATGTTTTTTGAAATTTGGGAAAAAAAAGTTAGCCTCGTTTCTCATCATTTTGGGACCGTGGGCTATAGCCCATATCGTACGGCATACTATAGCGTGCAGTTTTTCATCATTTTTGAGGATTTGAAAAAAATGACAAAATGACAAAAACGATGGGTTATAGCCCATGTTTTTTGAAATTTTGGAAAAAAAAGTTAGCCTCGTTTCTCATCATTTTGGACCCTGGGCTATAGCCCATATCGTACGGCATACTATAGCGCGCAGTTTTTCATCATTTTTGAGGATTTGAAAAAAATGACGAAATGACAAAAACGATGGGTTATAGCCCATGTTTTTGAAATTTTGGAAAAAAAAGTTAGCCTCGTTTCTCATCATTTTGGACCGTGGGCTATAGCCCATATCGTACGGCATACTATAGCGCGCAGTTTTTCATCATTTTTGAGGATTTGAAAAAAATGACGAAATGACAAAAACGATGGGTTATAGCCCATGTTTTTTGAAATTTTGGAAAAAAAAGTTAGCCTCGTTTCTCATCATTTTGGACCCTGGGCTATAGCCCATATCGTACGGCATACTATAGCGCGCAGTTTTTCATCATTTTTGAGGATTTGAAAAAAATGACGAAATGACAAAAACGATGGGTTATAGCCCATGTTTTTTGAAATTTTGGAAAAAGAGTTAGCCTCGTTTCTCATCATTTTGGACCGTGGGCTATAGCCCATATCGTACGGCATACTATAGCGCGCAGTTTTTCATCATTTTTGAGGATTTGAAAAAATGACAAAATGACAAAAACGATGGGTTATAGCCCATGTTTTTTGAAATTTTGGAAAAAAAAGTTAGCCTCGTTTCTCATCATTTTGGACCGTGGGCTATAGCCCATATCGTACGGCATACTATAGCGCGCAGGTTTTTCATCATTTTTGAGGATTTGAAAAAAATGACGAAATGACAAAAACGATGGGTTATAGCCCATGTTTTTTGAAATTTTGGAAAATAAAGTTAGCCTCGTTTCTCATCATTTTGGACCGTGGGCTATAGCCCATATCGTACGGCATACTATAGCGCGCAGTTTTTCATCATTTTTGAGGATTTGAAAAAAATGACGAAATGACAAAAACGATGGGTTATAGCCCATGTTTTTTGAAATTTGGGAAAAAAAAGTTAGCCTCGTTTCTCATCATTTTGGACCGTGGGCTATAGCCCATATCGTACGGCATACTATAGCGCGCAGTTTGTCATCATTTTTGAGGATTTGAAAAAAATGACGAAATGACAAAAACGATGGGTTATAGCCCATGTTTTTTGAAATTTTGGAAAAAAAAGTTAGCCTCGTTTCTCATCATTTTGGACCGTGGGCTATAGCCCATATCGTACGGCATACTATAGCGCGCAGTTTGTCATCATTTTTGAGGATTTGAAAAAAATGACGAAATGACAAAAACGATGGGTTATAGCCCATGTTTTTTGAAATTTTGGAAAAAAAAGTTAGCCTCGTTTCTCATCATTTTGGACCGTGGGCTATAGCCCATATCGTACGGCATACTATAGCGCGCAGTTTTTCATCATTTTTGAGGATTTGAAAAAAATGACGAAATGACAAAAACGATGGGTTATAGCCCATGTTTTTTTAAATTTTGGAAAAAAAAGTTAGCCTCGTTTCTCATCATTTTGGACCGTGGGCTATAGCCCATATCGTACGGCATACTATAGCGCGCAGTTTTTCATCATTTTTGAGGATTTGAAAAAAATGACGAAATGACAAAAACGATGGGTTATAGCCCATGTTTTTTGAAATTTTGGGAAAAAAAGTTAGCCTCGTTTCTCATCATTTTGGACCGTGGGCTATAGCCCATATCGTACGGCATACTATAGCGCGCAGTTTTTCATCATTTTTGAGGATTTGAAAAAAATGACGAAATGACAAAAACGATGGGTTATAGCCCATGTTTTTTGAAATTTTGGAAAAAAAGTTAGCCTCGTTTCTCATCATTTTGGACCGTGGGCTATAGCCCATATCGTACGGCATACTATAGCGCGCAGTTTGTCATAATTTTTGAGGATTTGAAAAAAATGACGAAATGACAAAAACGATGGGTTATAGCCCATGTTTTTTGAAATTTTGGAAAAAAAAGTTAGCCTCGTTTCTCATCATTTTGGACCGTGGGCTATAGCCCATATCGTACGGCATACTATAGCGCGCAGTTTTTCATCATTTTTGAGGATTTGAAAAAATGACGAAATGACAAAAACGATGGGTTATAGCCCATGTTTTTTTAAATTTTGGAAAAAAAAGTTAGCCTCGTTTCTCATCATTTTGGACCGTGGGCTATAGCCCATATCGTACGGCATACTATAGCGCGCAGTTTTTCATCATTTTTGAGGATTTGAAAAAAATGACGAAATGACAAAAACGATGGGTTATAGCCCATGTTTTTTGAAATTTTGGGAAAAAAAAGTTAGCCTCGTTTCTCATCATTTTGGACCGTGGGCTATAGCCCATATCGTACGGCATACTATAGCGCGCAGTTTTTCATCATTTTTGAGGATTTGAAAAAATGACGAAATGACAAAAACGATGGGTTATAGCCCATGTTTTTTGAAATTTTGGAAAAAAAAGTTAGCCTCGTTTCTCATCATTTTGGACCGTGGGCTATAGCCCATATCGTACGGCATACTATAGCGCGCAGTTTGTCATAATTTTTGAGGATTTGAAAAAAATGACGAAATGACAAAAACGATGGGTTATAGCCCATGTTTTTTGAAATTTTGGAAAAAAAAGTTAGCCTCGTTTCTCATCATTTTGGACCGTGGGCTATAGCCCATATCGTACGGCATACTATAGCGCGCAGTTTTTCATCATTTTTGAGGATTTGAAAAAAATGACGAAATGACAAAAACGATGGGTTATAGCCCATGTTTTTTGAAATTTTGGAAAAAAAAGTTAGCCTCGTTTCTCATCATTTTGGACCCTGGGCTATAGCCCATATCGTACGGCATACTATAGCGCGCAGTTTTTCATCATTTTTGAGGATTTGAAAAAAATGACGAAATGACAAAAACGATGGGTTATAGCCCATGTTTTTTGAAATTTTGGAAAAAAAAGTTAGCCTCGTTTCTCATCATTTTGGACCGTGGGCTATAGCCCATATCGTACGGCATACTATAGCGCGCAGTTTTCATCATTTTTGAGGATTTGAAAAAAATGACGAAATGACAAAAACGATGGGTTATAGCCCATGTTTTTTGAAATTTGGGAAAAAAAAGTTAGCCTCGTTTCTCATCATTTTGGACCGTGGGCTATAGCCCATATCGTACGGCATACTATAGCGCGCAGTTTGTCATCATTTTGAGGATTTGAAAAAAATGACGAAATGACAAAAACGATGGGTTATAGGCCCATGTTTTTTTGAAATTTTGGAAAAAAAAGTTAGCCTCGTTTCTCATCATTTTGGACCGTGGGCTATAGCCCATATCGTACGGCATACTATAGCGCGCAGTTTTTCATCATTTTTGAGGATTTGAAAAAAATGACGAAATGACAAAAACGATGGGTTATAGCCCATGTTTTTTGAAATTTTGGAAAAAAAAGTTAGTCTCGTTTCTCATCATTTTGGACCGTGGGCTATAGCCCATATCGTACGGCATACTATAGCGCGCAGTTTTTCATCATTTTTGAGGATTTGAAAAAAATTGACGAAATGACAAAAACGATGGGTTATAGCCCATGTTTTTTGAAATTTTGGAAAAAAACGTTAGCCTCGTTTCTCATCATTTTGGACCGTGGGCTATAGCCCATATCGTACGGCATACTATAGCGCGCAGTTTTTCATCATTTTTGAGGATTTGAAAAAAATGACGAAATGACAAAAACGATGGGTTATAGCCCATGTTTTTAGAAATTTTGGAAAAAAAAGTTAGCCTCGTTTCTCATCATTTTGGACCGTGGGCTATAGCCCATATCGTACGGCATACTATAGCGCGCAGTTTTTCATCATTTTTGAGGATTTGAAAAAAATGACGAAATGACAAAAACGATGGGTTATAGCCCATGTTTTTTGAAATTTTGGAAAAAAAAGTTAGCCTCGTTTCTCATCATTTTGGACCGTGGGCTATAGCCCATATCGTACGGCATACTATAGCGCGCAGTTTTTCATCATTTTTGAGGATTTGAAAAAAATGACGAAATGACAAAAACGATGGGTTATAGCCCATGTTTTTTGAAATTTGGGAAAAAAAAGTTAGCCTCGTTTCTCATCATTTTGGACCGTGGGCTATAACCCATATCGTACGGCATACTATAGCGCGCAGTTTTTCATCATTTTTGAGGATTTGAAAAAAATGACGAAATGACAAAAACGATGGGTTATAGCCCATGTTTTTTGAAATTTTGGAAAAAAAAGTTATCCTCGTTTCTCTTCATTTTGGACCGTGGGCTATAGCCCATATCGTACGGCATACTATAGCGCGCAGTTTTTCATCATTTTTGAGGATTTGAAAAAAATGACGAAATGACAAAAACGATGGGTTATAGCCCATGTTTTTTTAAATTTTGGAAAAAAAAGTTAGCCTCGTTTCTCATCATTTTGGACCGTGGGCTATAGCCCATATCGTACGGCATACTATAGCGCGCAGTTTTTCATCATTTTTGAGGATTTGAAAAAAATGACGAAATGACAAAAACGATGGGTTATAGCCCATGTTTTTTGAAATTTTGGAAAAAAAAGTTAGCCTCGTTTCTCATCATTTTGGACCGTGGGCTATAGCCCATATCGTACGGCATACTATAGCGCGCAGTTTTTCATCATTTTTGAGGATTTGAAAAAAATGACGAAATGACAAAAACGATGGGTTATAGCCCATGTTTTTTGAAATTTGGGAAAAAAAAGTTAGCCTCGTTTCTCATCATTTTGGACCGTGGGCTATAGCCCATATCGTACGGCATACTATAGCGCGCAGTTTGTCATCATTTTTGAGGATTTGAAAAAAATGACGAAATGACAAAAACGATGGGTTATAGCCCATGTTTTTTGAAATTTTGGAAAAAAAAGTTAGCCTCGTTTCTCATCATTTTGGACCGTGGGCTATAGCCCATATCGTACGGCATACTATAGCGCGCAGTTTGTCATCATTTTTGAGGATTTGAAAAAAATGACGAAATGACAAAAACGATGGGTTATAGCCCATGTTTTTTGAAATTTTGGAAAAAAAAGTTAGCCTCGTTTCTCATCATTTTGGACCGTGGGCTATAGCCCATATCGTACGGCATACTATAGCGCGCAGTTTTTCATCATTTTTGAGGATTTGAAAAAAATGACGAAATGACAAAAACGATGGGTTATAGCCCATGTTTTTTGAAATTTTGGAAAAAAAAGTTAGTCTCGTTTCTCATCATTTTGGACCGTGGGCTATAGCCCATATCGTACGGCATACTATAGCGCGCAGTTTTTCATCATTTTTGAGGATTTGAAAAAAATGACGAAATGACAAAAACGATGGGTTATAGCCCATGTTTTTTGAAATTTTGGAAAAAAACGTTAGCCTCGTTTCTCATCATTTTGGACCGTGGGCTATAGCCCATATCGTACGGCATACTATAGCGCGCAGTTTTTCATCATTTTTGAGGATTTGAAAAAAATGACGAAATGACAAAAACGATGGGTTATAGCCCATGTTTTTTGAAATTTTGGAAAAAAAAGTTAGCCTCGTTTCTCATCATTTTGGACCGTGGGCTATAGCCCATATCGTACGGCATACTATAGCGCGCAGTTTTTCATCATTTTTGAGGATTTGAAAAAAATGACGAAATGACAAAAACGATGGGTTATAGCCCATGTTTTTTGAAATTTTGGAAAAAAAAGTTAGCCTCGTTTCTCATCATTTTGGACCGTGGGCTATAGCCCATATCGTACGGCATACTATAGCGCGCAGTTTTTCATCATTTTTGAGGATTTGAAAAAAATGACGAAATGACAAAAACGATGGGTTATAGCCCATGTTTTTTGAAATTTGGGAAAAAAAAGTTAGCCTCGTTTCTCATCATTTTGGACCGTGGGCTATAACCCATATCGTACGGCATACTATAGCGCGCAGTTTTTCATCATTTTTGAGGATTTGAAAAAAATGACGAAATGACAAAAACGATGGGTTATAGCCCATGTTTTTTGAAATTTTGGAAAAAAAAGTTATCCTCGTTTCTCTTCATTTTGGACCGTGGGCTATAGCCCATATCGTACGGCATACTATAGCGCGCAGTTTTTCATCATTTTTGAGGATTTGAAAAAAATGACGAAATGACAAAAACGATGGGTTATAGCCCATGTTTTTTTAAATTTTGGAAAAAAAAGTTAGCCTCGTTTCTCATCATTTTGGACCGTGGGCTATAGCCCATATCGTACGGCATACTATAGCGCGCAGTTTTTCATCATTTTTGAGGATTTGAAAAAAATGACGAAATGACAAAAACGATGGGTTATAGCCCATGTTTTTTGAAATTTTGGAAAAAAAAGTTAGCCTCGTTTCTCATCATTTTGGACCGTGGGCTATAGCCCATATCGTACGGCATACTATAGCGCGCAGTTTTTCATCATTTTTGAGGATTTGAAAAAAATGACGAAATGACAAAAACGATGGGTTATAGCCCATGTTTTTTGAAATTTGGGAAAAAAAAGTTAGCCTCGTTTCTCATCATTTTGGACCGTGGGCTATAGCCCATATCGTACGGCATACTATAGCGCGCAGTTTGTCATCATTTTTGAGGATTTGAAAAAAATGACGAAATGACAAAAACGATGGGTTATAGCCCATGTTTTTTGAAATTTTGGAAAAAAAAGTTAGCCTCGTTTCTCATCATTTTGGACCGTGGGCTATAGCCCATATCGTACGGCATACTATAGCGCGCAGTTTTTCATCATTTTTGAGGATTTGAAAAAAATGACGAAATGACAAAAACGATGGGTTATAGCCCATGTTTTTTGAAATTTGGGGAAAAAAAGTTAGCCTCGTTTCTCATCATTTTGGACCGTGGGCTATAGCCCATATCGTACGGCATACTATAGCGCGCAGTTTGTCATCATTTTTGAGGATTTGAAAAAAATGACGAAATGACAAAAACGATGGGTTATAGCCCATGTTTTTTGAAATTTTGGAAAAAAAAGTTAGCCTCGTTTCTCATCATTTTGGACCGTGGGCTATAGCCCATATCGTACGGCATACTATAGCGCGCAGTTTTTCATCATTTTTGAGGATTTGAAAAAAATGACGAAATGACAAAAACGATGGGTTATAGCCCATGTTTTTTGAAATTTTGGAAAAAAAAGTTAGCCTCGTTTCTCATCATTTTGGACCCTGGGCTATAGACCATATCGTACGGCATACTATAGCGCGCAGTTTTTCATCATTTTTGAGGATTTGAAAAAAATGACGAAATGACAAAAACGATGGGTTATAGCCCATGTTTTTTGAAATTTTGGAAAAAAAAGTTAGCCTCGTTTCTCATCATTTTGGACCGTGGGCTATAGCCCATATCGTACGGCATACTATAGCGCGCAGTTTTTCATCATTTTTGAGGATTTGAAAAAAATGACGAAATGACAAAAACGATGGGTTATAGCCCATGTTTTTTTTAATTTTGGAAAAAAAAGTTAGCCTCGTTTCTCATCATTTTGGACCGTGGGCTATAGCCCATATCGTACGGCATACTATAGCGCGCAGTTTTTCATCATTTTTGAGGATTTGAAAAAAATGACGAAATGACAAAAACGATGGGTTATAGCCCATGTTTTTTGAAATTTTGGAAAAAAAAGTTAGCCTCGTTTCTCATCATTTTGGACCGTGGGCTATAGCCCATATCGTACGGCATACTATAGCGCGCAGTTTTTCATCATTTTTGAGGATTTGAAAAAAATGACGAAATGACAAAAACGATGGGTTATAGCCCATGTTTTTTGAAATTTTGGAAAAAAAAGTTAGCCTCGTTTCTCATCATTTTGGACCGTGGGCTATAGCCCATATCGTACGGCATACTATAGCGCGCAGTTTTTCATCATTTTTGAGGATTTGAAAAAAATGACGAAATGACAAAAACGATGGGTTATAGCCCATGTTTTTTGAAATTTGGGAAAAAAAAGTTAGCCTCGTTTCTCATCATTTTGGACCGTGGGCTATAGCCCATATCGTACGGCATACTATAGCGCGCAGTTTGTCATCATTTTTGAGGATTTGAAAAAAATGACGAAATGACAAAAACGATGGGTTATAGCCCATGTTTTTTGAAATTTTGGAAAAAAAAGTTAGCCTCGTTTCTCATCATGGACCGTGGGCTATAGCCCATATCGTACGGCATACTATAGCGCGCAGTTTGTCATCATTTTTGAGGATTTGAAAAAAATGACGAAATGACAAAAACGATGGGTTATAGCCCATGTTTTTTGAAATTTTGGAAAAAAAAGTTAGCCTCGTTTCTCATCATTTTGGACCGTGGGCTATAGCCCATATCGTACGGCATACTATAGCGCGCAGTTTTTCATCATTTTTGAGGATTTGAAAAAAATGACGAAATGACAAAAACGATGGGTTATAGCCCATGTTTTTTGAAATTTGGGAAAAAAAAGTTAGCCTCGTTTCTCATCATTTTGGACCGTGGGCTATAGCCCATATCGTACGGCATACTATAGCGCGCAGTTTGTCATCATTTTTGAGGATTTGAAAAAAATGACGAAATGACAAAAACGATGGGTTATAGCCCATGTTTTTTGAAATTTTGGAAAAAAAAGTTAGCCTCGTTTCTCATCATTTTGGACCGTGGGCTATAGCCCATATCGTACGGCATACTATAGCGCGCAGTTTGTCATCATTTTTGAGGATTTGAAAAAAATGACGAAATGACAAAAACGATGGGTTATAGCCCATGTTTTTTGAAATTTTGGAAAAAAAAGTTAGCCTCGTTTCTCATCATTTTGGACCGTGGGCTATAGCCCATATCGTACGGCATACTATAGCGCGCAGTTTTTCATCATTTTTGAGGATTTGAAAAAAATGACGAAATGACAAAAACGATGGGTTATAGCCCATGTTTTTTGAAATTTTGGAAAAAAAAGTTAGCCTCGTTTCTCATCATTTTGGACCGTGGGCTATAGCCCATATCGTACGGCATACTATAGCGCGCAGTTTTTCATCATTTTTGAGGATTTGAAAAAAATGACGAAATGACAAAAACGATGGGTTATAGCCCATGTTTTTTGAAATTTTGGAAAAAAAAGTTAGCCTCGTTTCTCATCATTTTGGACCGTGGGCTATAGCCCATATCGTACGGCATACTATAGCGCGCAGTTTTTCATCATTTTTGAGGATTTGAAAAAAATGACGAAATGACAAAAACGATGGGTTATAGCCCATGTTTTTTGAAATTTTGGAAAAAAAAGTTAGCCTCGTTTCTCATCATTTTGGACCGTGGGCTATAGCCCATATCGTACGGCATACTATAGCGCGCAGTTTTTCATCATTTTTGAGGATTTGAAAAAAATGACGAAATGACAAAAACGATGGGTTATAGCCCATGTTTTTTGAAATTTTGGAAAAAAAAGTTAGCCTCGTTTCTCATCATTTTGGACCGTGGGCTATAGCCCATATCGTACGGCATACTATAGCGCGCAGTTTTTCATCATTTTTGAGGATTTGAAAAAAATGACGAAATGACAAAAACGATGGGTTATAGCCCATGTTTTTTGAAATTTTGGAAAAAAAAGTTAGCCTCGTTTCTCATCATTTTGGACCGTGGGCTATAGCCCATATCGTACGGCATACTATAGCGCGCAGTTTTTCATCATTTTTGAGGATTTGAAAAAAATGACGAAATGACAAAAACGATGGGTTATAGCCCATGTTTTTTGAAATTTTGGAAAAAAAAGTTAGCCTCGTTTCTCATCATTTTGGACCGTGGGCTATAGCCCATATCGTACGGCATACTATAGCGCGCAGTTTTTCATCATTTTTGAGGATTTGAAAAAAATGACGAAATGACAAAAACGATGGGTTATAGCCCATGTTTTTTGAAATTTTGGAAAAAAAAGTTAGCCTCGTTTCTCATCATTTTGGACCGTGGGCTATAGCCCATATCGTACGGCATACTATAGCGCGCAGTTTTTCATCATTTTTGAGGATTTGAAAAAAATTACGAAATGACAAAAACGATGGGTTATAGCCCATGTTTTTTGAAATTTTGGAAAAAAAAGTTAGCCTCGTTTCTCATCATTTTGGACCGTGGGCTATAGCCCATATCGTACGGCATACTATAGCGCGCAGTTTTTCATCATTTTTGAGGATTTGAAAAAAATGACGAAATGACAAAAACGATGGGTTATAGCCCATGTTTTTTGAAATTTTGGAAAAGAAAGTTAGCCTCGTTTCTCATCATTTTGGACCGTGGGCTATAGCCCATATCGTACGGCATACTATAGCGCGCAGTTTTTCATCATTTTTGAGGATTTGAAAAAAATGACGAAATGACAAAAACGATGGGTTATAGGCTATAACCCATCGTTTTTGTCAAATTGCAGAATTGCGGAAATGGTAAATGGTAATCCACTGCCCGCGTTGCGTGTGTCACCATTCAAATTGAACCGGTTCGTTTTTTGACGCAATTGCGGAAATTGCGGATTTTTTTTCTTCATTTTTTTCAAATCCTCAAAAATGATGAAAAACTGCGCGCTATAGTATGCCGTACGATATGGGCTATAGCCCACGGTCCAAAATGATGAGAAACGAGGCTAACTTTTTTTTTCAAAATTTCAAAAAACATGGGCTATAACCCATCGTTTTTGTCATTTCGTCATTTTTTTCAAATCCTCAAAAATGATGAAATACGGCGCGCTATAGTATGCCGTACGATATGGGCTATAGCCCATGGTCCAAAATGATGAGAAACGAGGATAACTTTTTTTTCAAAATTTCAAAAAACACGGGCTATAACCCATCGTTTTTGTCAAATTGCAGAATTGCGGAAATTGCGGAAATGGAAATTGCGGATTTTTTTCCCATTTTTTCAGGAAATTGCGGAAATTGGAAATTGCTATAGAGAATGCATTGGGCGTTTAAGTTAAATAACTCAGAAACCATAAAACATTTGAGTTATAGGTGTCAAGTCAAACTCTCTTTCCACTCCAAATGACATTAAAGGAATCAACTCCAAGATTTTCCAACTCAATCAACTTTTATTTTCCAAACTTTTGCATGATGTGCAGTTGGCTTCACTTGTTGATTTGGTTGGTTTTGTATGGGTTAGGTTGAAAACCTTTGAACACAGAGAAACAAAGGATTAACAACAATGTCAAACAACAAATGATAACTATTTTTAAACACTTTTCCAAGTTATTTTTAACCAGTCTTGTTTTTAAGCAATAAAGTAAATTTAAACAAGCAAATGTATTTTAAACAATTCAATGCCTCATTTAAAGGACTTTTAAACTAATTTAGCAAAGTCAATTTAAGAAAACCATTTTAATTAAATATTTCAAAATTAACCATTTCAAATAAACCATTTAAACACTTGGAATAAAGACATTAGATAAATAGCTGATCTCAGAGCTTGTAGATCAGCTCTATTCTAAACAGGCATTTTAAACCTTCATCATATGAACCATGAACTGTTCACATTTTAGTTGGTATTTTAAATTCTTAAAGTAAATAATTTCTAACTTTGTAGAGTTATACTTTTGAAACACAAATGAAAGCTTCCAAACATAACATGAAATACTGCATACTGCAATGTGGTCCTTCGCCAATCCAAATTATAGCAGTTACTGAATACATTTAGCCCATTAAAGCCATATTTTAAACACCTTAAGCAGTATTAACAAATAAGTAAAACAAATAAGGCAAAATATTATCACCGACCATTGGCGTCTTTGGACTTGGAACATCCCGAGCAGATCTTGCTTCTTGTTTCTGGTGTGTAGTTTGTTTGAATGCTCACTCCACCTTTTCAGGTGTTCCAGCTCAGCCAAACGAGCAGCCATCTTGCTGGTGCACTCTGGGAGATGTAGTTGTCTGAGGTGCCTTGTTGAAGATTCAGGTTCCATTTATGAGTTTATGCTCCACTTATGAGTTTTAACTCAACAATAGGGCCTATCCCTTTCTAGTCCAAGGTTTGAACTCACAGCCTCTGCTTTGTGGCACCACATGTAGACCATGTGGGACCTACATTGGCTTGCCCACTTCCAACCCATGCAAACTAGCCCACATGTAGAGTTGTAGACCATGTGGGACCTACATGGGCTTGCCCACTTCCAACCCATGCAAGTTAGCCCACATGTAGACCATGTTGGAACTACATTGGCTTGCCAACCACCTCTTCAGTGAAAGATTAATGCCAGATTGTCAGTTAGCCTATTTTAATTTCATTAAACAATTTTACAAGGTTCCATAGTGGTATGGAACCTTGTAAAATGCTGATCACAGTACTGTGGTCGACGACTAGTGTAATTAAATCCCGATTCCTGTATAGCAGCTTTGGTCTAAATCATGTTCTCATTCAAGTTTGGGTGTGTTATGTCGTGTAACAGGGTTATCATTAACAGCTAATTGAAAGCTTGGTAAGATACAATGACGAGAGAAATGTTTACTTCTTGCAACAAGTGATTTATTATGAACAATAGCAAAGCCATCTCACAGAGACTACTTTGAATTAAGCAGAATGCAAATAAATATATATTTATATATATTGACCGTAGTAGAATTAAGGACATTTAACAAAATCGATACAAAAATTATTTACAACACTCCTGAATAGTGCAAAACCACACAAACAATAAACACTGTCCTCTGCATTGGAGATTCTTTGTGTTGAGTATTTTCGAGGACAGGTAAGATGCGTGTGTGCCGCCCCCTGCTGGGGGTTCGTAAGGACTGACAGTACTGCTGTGATGTTGTAATTCCCCCTTAGGAGTCCCCCCTTAGGACTTAGGAGTGCCCATTGAGGGGGAGCGAGACGTGGCGCTGATATGAGCCATTGCATTCATTCTTAGTTTCTTTTTTAAACAAGGTCACGAGAAGGGAAAGAAAAACTAAGCATTCTGAGATTCAGAGTACAGTTCCATCAGTCAGTGAAGTCTCTCAGATCTGTAAAGTCACAAACATGATTCTCATATGAAATGTGGAGCACGTATGTTTCTCCAGAGGGCCGTTTTTTTTAGTTTTTAGAGAAAGAAAACTCCACTGCATGTGTGAACCCCACCCCATAACCCCCCCCCCCCCCATCCCCAGAGCACGAGACTTGAAATGACACCAAGGAAGGGGGGAAAACAAAACCACATGGCAGGTAGAGCCCACCAACCCTGAGTGAAAATTTTTTTTTTTTTGTCGTTTTAAATGTAAAAGAAATAAGGTCTTTGCACCACAGTCAGTTCTTAACACAACATCTGCTTCACCCTTTCCCCACGTCAGTCCAGAATGTGACATCTTTGGATGGTGTCAGACAACACATCTCTTTATAAAGTGCGCTCGCTCGTGTGAGCCGTTCCTTTCACTCTCAACTTTTTTAAAAAAACTTTCTACTCTTTAACTTTCTTCTGTTCCCCTCCTATACGTCTTCCCTGTCAAACACCACCAAGTTTCAGTTAAAATCAAACAGAAAAAAAGGAGATCAAATTATTTGATAATTATTTTCAATACATATTATTTTGTTCTTTTTTTTGCCATGCATAATCACTAGTTGCATATTGAAATTTTCTTTTTTGGGACCAGCACAGCTGTTGAAATTAGGACCGGTGTTGATGATGAGTTATTATTAGCGTTAAAAAGAATGTTCCTCTCAAAAGTGACAAGGCGGAGAGGGAAACGGACATCAGTCAAGTACGGATGGTCCAGACACATGCATGAACATTACAAAATACAGTATTGGTGCCAAAAGTTATACAAATGCCTCTTTGTCCTGGAAAAGCCTGTCCAGGACAAGAGGTACAAACTTATTTTCTTCATTACGTCATTGCTTCTTTTCTTTTTTCTACCCGTCCCACTGACAGATGCCTGACAAAGAAATAGTGATATATCAAATATTTTTTCTTGAAGACAAGAGTATAGAAAAGCCGTACTTAGGAAAAACAATTTGGCGTCTTAAGAGACAACCCAGCGAACACCTGATCATACTGGGTTACTTGTGCATTGAAGATGTGTTCGTCCAGTTTAACCTGGAGAAGCTAGCCTCTGAGCATTGGATCATTAAACCAGCTTAATGCCGAATGCCAGCGGACATGAATACTGCAATCATCCAGAATTGGAGAAGAGAGAAAAAGGAAGAGAACGTCTGGAGAAGTGCCTCCAACGGGCTAATCCGAAGTTTGAGATTTTGTTTTCGTAGTCATCATTTCAACCCAAAGCCGATTAGAAAAATCTGATTAGAACGATCCAGACAGAGATAACCACAACCAAGTAAACACTCTGTGTGTATATACCCTGATGAAATGTGGAAGGTTAGTAGTTGATAAAAGCAAATTCACAGGAGACAGGAAAGCTACTGAAAGTCATCTCTGTGCTCATGCAAGACAAGAAGAAAAAAAAAAAGACGTGCACTCGGTGCATCTTTGGCTATGCATAACACTACCTCTCAGATGTTGAGGTGGAATATGTAAGAGGATATATACTGTGGGCTCACGGCTGACTGCTGGAGCCCTGCTAAGAAGACCACATGCTCAGGAAGGTTCAACAGGCTGGAACTAAAGACGGTTCCCAAATCTGGAACAGTTCTAGTGAGGTGAGCAGCCGTCAACTTCATGGATGCCATGGGACCCTCCTCAAGTCTGAGCCGTTTTGGCTTTGGTTAGAAAACACTACGACACGCCGCAACCAGGCGGTGTGTGTTGTGCGTATGTGTATGTGTGTTGAGTGCGTTGTCTTCTTGGCTCTGAACGACTACAATGTGGCATGCCCTTGGTTTCACCGCGCACCGAGGAGGAGCTTGTAGCCCTTTCAAGTTACCCCAATGTCTCGAGTTGCCTTTGAAATTGCACAGATTAGACACTCTTCCCCGAGGCCCTGGCATGCGCCGTGGCAGAGGAGCACAGTCTTAAAAGGTGGGCTGCAGTTCGTCCGCTGTGGGTTCTACTGGGAAGAGGTCCAACCAACATTGTCCTCCAGTCATGAGTCTATCAATCTCTCCTTCAGCCAATATAAGGGTTATGTGTCCTGGTACCTGGGGAAAAAGAAAAAACAAAGAGGGAACCGGTTCAGTATGGTATGACCTGAACAGGCATTCTAGAGATGCCCTCTGACAATGGCAGAGGATTCCATTTCGTGCCAACAAAAGGCTGCACCTTCAATGGGAATTTGGCAGGCACACAAATGCAAACAAGGGTAAATGTGGGCATCAGAGTAGTATAGACACCTTACATAAGTTTACACATTTAGCATAAATGTATCTAGATTACGGCCTCAAGATAGACACGTACCACTGATAATGATTTTGTTTTTTAAACAAGTTGATTTGATGTCTGGGAATTCTGTCTGGTGCAGCTAATCCGACATTTCATTAATGGCTGCTTTGTTCAAGAATATAGAGAAAAGGAAAGTGAAGGAGTGACAGAGAAAAAGCAAAATTAAAGAGAGAAACAGACAGAGAACAAGGGTGCACCACAAAACCCACAGTGTTCACTTAAAACTCGTGTACAGACGGACGTCAATGGTTTACACTCTGGGGATTAAATGAACACAGCAAACTCAGTGGGCGAGAGCTGTGATTATATGAACGTTCCTTACCCGCTCTGTAGAGTGAACTCAGGAAGTGCACCGAGTGACGTCAGCTGTTCCTCCAGAGCGACGATACGAAGGCCGATGTAGCCCGAGGACAGCAGCAGCAGCACCACCCTGCAACACATCACACACACACCATCAGCATCTGGCAGTCGCCACAACCACCCATCAATTAGACAAGCCTGGAGGACTACGTCATACCTAGATCTCTTTTAGACGAAGCATTCCAGAGTGGTGGAGTTCACTCTGCAGATGGCACGGCTGGGTGCACGGCTAATGAGGCGTATATACAGCCATTTTTTCATCTGTGCATTTGTTCAAGCCAGACCATCAGAAACCCCAGGTCTACAGATACATCTGGCGGGTGGTGGTGACATCTACATTCAAAGTAAAAATCCCACATTCAAATTCCCCGTTCTGGGCTGGCTCAAATATGGCATTTAGATGTTATCGGTAGGCAGTGATCTCTGATAGTCGGTCTATTCGAGACGACACTGTAATAGAAGTTAATTATTTTCAGTGGAACGTGTGTGCATGCCATCTGCTTTTTCCAAGTAAAAACAACACGATCTGTTGATTTTCCCCATGTTCAGAATGCCGTAAAAGAAAAGAAAAAAACTCAAGAATGTCTGAGCCATCACTTCATGAATCGAGCCTTTTGAAACTTCTGAAATGGATACTAATCCGGAGAATTTGCACAGTACCGATAAGTAGGATTATTATTATTATTTGATTATATACAAGATATCATATCACCCCAGGAGGCAGCTTCCAATGAAAAGCTGATACGTAATATGAGCTCATAGTTCAAAGTAAACACGGGACAAATAACGAGAGCAGTGGAAGGAGACAGACGCATGATCTGTCTTACTTCTGCTGAGGTGTCAGCTGAGGTTTTTATAGAGACATTTTAGGCTGGAGCCAAATCCATGGAGCAATGCCAAAGTGTACGTTTACTTTACACAATGCAAAATTAACAGATGCATACGATATGAACCAGTTTTTCTTTTGCAACTGCTGACATGAATGGTTTCAAGCCTCATTGACTTGCACAATGCTAACAAGTCATCGCATGAAGATCAAATCTAGTTCCTCCAAAATCAAACAAAGACGTTTTAAACATATTACGTAAAGAGGCTGCCAAATCAAGAGAACAAACTCCCTGTGTAAGGAGCAGGGAGAGTGCTGGGACATCAAGTACTATGGTTTCATTCATTTATACTTGTGACAACATTATGCAAAAATAAATAATTGCAATTATCTCAAATAACTGTGATTAGGAGATTATGTAATAATTCTGACAGGTCTACTATAGATCCTAATCAGCTAAGAAAGTAGAGACATGGGATTAAAAGGCAGGGCAGAGGAGATCATATGACAAGAGAAATCAAAAGGACATGAGGTTGATAATATAAAGAGGAAAAAAGTAGGACACGAACTAAGAGGAAATAAAGAAGACAAAAGAAGCGGAGAGGAGAAAAGAGGACGAGAGAAAGTAGGAATAAGGAGCTACTCACAGTATCAGGTAGATGAAGAGGAGAGTGTTAAGAGTGCTGGCCTCTCTCTGGACGAGGATGGACCTGGCCTTCTCTGTCACGCTCCACACCCATGATCCACCTGGACCGGGAAGAAGAGAGGAGGAGGAACAACATTAACACAATACATCCCGTGGGCTGTGACACTAGGCGGGATCGTGAGGCCAGTACCAGTCAAATACCAAAGGAGAAGAAGAGCTCCCTCACTAACCACATGGTGTATCCCCCATACAGCTGTTATATTAGTCATGGAGGGGCAGCACCAGCCGGCGGTAGAATCAGCGCTAACTTAGCTTGTTTTCAGGTTTTATAAGATCGTAAAGACCCCAGATTGTCTCAGAAAAAGGACAAACAAGGTTGTGTGTGTGCGTCGGATCCGCATGTAGGCCGTCTAAAAAAAATATTTGCTGGAAATAAAATGTCCAATAAAATTAAATTAAATGAAAGATGAGGGGGTGTATTTTTCGTGTCTTAAGTACCAGGTCTTATTACTTGACTTAAGACGTGATCAATGCCATTTGGCTATTCTGAGTGACCAAAGAGCATTGACCACGCCTCCAGGTCTTAAGTTAAGTAATAAGACCTGGTACTTAAGACACGCAAAATACAGCCCGAGGTCCCTTGTCTTTGTGTTAACCACCAGAAAACACAGAGCATAACACGTTGGCTCAAAACAGTAGCTCTTAAAAATTAAAGAGGGAAAAAGAAAAGTAACTCTGTGTACAAATGAAACCAAATGGATTCGTAGTGTACACTCAGAGTAACAGACCTGTAAGGGTACATCTGGAACCCCCTCTTCAAGGAACCCCAAGGGTCCCTGGACCTCACTTTGTGTTTGCTTGTTTATAGAGTGACAGCTATAACAACAGTGAATGTTCCAGCTCCATCATGTACGACATAATAAAGAAAAACCTTGCTGATCAGACGTTAGCTTAGCTAGCCAGATAACATTTCCAGCTGTTACAGTTGAAGAAGCAAAATTATATAGTGAGTTAGTTTCCCTCTGCCTGACCCCTTCCACTGTCGACTAACATTTGCTAAACTGGTTAGGGTTATAAGTTAGCCTATGCAAACTACAAAACATGAACACCCCTAAAGCCAAAGGATTCCCGAATGTGTACATAGGTTATTTTTTTTGCTCATCTCTCAGGAACATGAGGAGGTAGTTTAGAACTTCAGATGAAACGGTCGACATGTGCCGTATATTTCAAAAAGTAAACATTCAGCTGTGATTTGTACCTGATATTGACAACTCCTCCGTAGACGAGCAGTCGCTGATCTGCGTTTCCAGGCTCCGGACAGAGGAGCTGTCTCCATTAGGCACCGGCTCTGGAGAAGGAAGCAACGGAGAAGAGAGGGAAGACGGAAAGATTAGCACATTAGCCTTGTGATTAGAAACATCACCTTGGACTTTGCCTTTAGAACGGGACAGTGATAGAACTTGTTGTAAAAAACAGCCTTGGTGAGCATAATTCAAATCTATGGCTTATTTTACTGTTTAAATGTTGACATGTCCATGTCTTGTCCACGGGTTGGCCTTGATCCATTATCACGGGAATGTGAGTCTGTTGAGGCTTTCATCATTCGTCTAGCTTGTTTATGCTGTCTATGTAGGCGTTGAATATTACACTACTATGATGCCTTCTGGATCATAGATTATGGAAACAATGGTTAATAAATACAAGGTTGGGTAAGTGATATTATTTTATTATGTGTTAAATAGCTCTGTATCCTGATAGTAATCATTGCTAGTGTTTTTTCAGTAACGGTAGTCTCCTTGTCTCTCCAGCTCTTTATCAAACAAAAAAACACTTTAATAAATAATTCGCAACTATGGGACTGTGTGGCAAGTTAACAGCTTTCAACTCTCAAACATCTGGCATCCCTATTTTTGGGTGAAACATTTCCAAACAGTTCAACAGCATGTTCAACAGCAGCGGAAATAGGTATGAAATAGTAGGTACATAATATACCGCATTACCAGCTCGTAATGCAGTATATGGCATTCTTTACTTCACCTATTCATCGTACCGTATAAATTAATTAGGTGGTTCATTTTATAAAAGTAATGGGTTGCAAGAGTGAGTTGCCTTTTTTTATTATTTGTCTCAAAATGAACAGTGGTTCAATGTAATTGCATTGTGAAGTGATGAGACCTTACCTCTGTATGGTTTCTGGGGGGGAGGGTCCAGTAATGGCCTTGGGTCAGGACCATCAAACTGGTCAAAGTTGTCATCCAGGCTGGACTGGCTCGAGTTCTGTTGAGGCAGAAGAGTGTAGTGTACTGTGTTTTAGGCTGTAAGCTACTGTAAAATATAAAACAATTAGTTCATATAATTCTCTGATGAGCTATCCGAATGGTTCACATGATGCCAATAGCTCTTGAAGTAGCTCCTACATCAAGCATAAGCAATGCACAATTATAAAAGTTTACGATCTGTGTAATCAATGAAAACGTGTTGTTATAAGAGTGGGCCTGTGCAGAACTCGTGAAATGTTTGTACCGAGTGGGGAAGGTCTACTCACCACTGGTTTGCTTTGGTCGAAGCTGTTTTCTGCCGAGGAGAAGATGGGACTGCTGTTGACACTGCCATCCTGCAAAAACCAACAAGACCAACATTTAACTTCTATTGACAAAAAAGACAAAACATTCTAATTCTATTGAAGAAACATTAAAAACAAATCAGCATACATTGAAACACCATACGCTAAGTTACAGAACATGACATACGAGTACTTTTACTGGATTCTGAAATAGACATTGGGCTCCATTTTCGTCACCGCTAAACCCCTTATCCCTAAACTTCTTTGCCTTTTTTTTAAACTATTTTGTAACACATTTTTGAATAGTTAAAATGGCCAGTCTACAAGCTCACAACGCGTCAATGTAGATTGGCTAGTTGAACTATTCAAAATTCTTTTTCAAAATAGTAAAAAAGGCAAAGAAGTTTAGGGATAAGGGGTTTAGCGGTGACGAAAATGGAGCCCATTGTATCCATTTCATTAAAAAAAAAAAGAGTTGTAAGAGTTTTTTGCCACACAATGGAAACAAGCCCTCAGTGCTTTTTTGTGTTATCCGTTTAGATTATTGTATAACTGAACATGTACATTTTGGAAACAAGCCCTGGGGGCTTTTAGTGTTATTGTATAATAACTGTAAATCTGTACTTTTTGCAAATTCATGTCTAAGCTTTTTTTGTGTGTCAAAAACAAGACAAAGAGGCAAGAGCGTGTGCAGACCTGCACAGGTGTGATAACGAGCATGGAGAGAGATCTTGAGCTTTATAAACCCATGAGGGTTGAGCACATTGTGTGCAGGACACGGAAATAAATAAACAATCAATCAAAATCAATCATGCATGCATGGGTGGCATCATGGCTGGCTTACTCACCTCGATCTGAGGACACACTGAACGCAGCAGCTGGTAGCATGCCTCGCGATTCCGCAGGGACACAAACAGAAACTGCAAGAAAAGAGGGAAATGAAACATGAGGAATAGAATCCACATATTCTTCAAATACACCTTTAATGTATTTTTTTTTAAACAATATTTCAACTCAAACTGTGTCTTCTAGCATTAGGTGTCCATGTCAAACACAATTTAGAACCAGATGTAGGAAATCTGGTTCTGTGACCACACCTACTAATTGCTTAGGTAATACAGTTGGTGTCATTATTAAAGTTGTCTTTTGATCTTCCTCCGACCAGTGTCATGTGTCTGTGAACCTCACACTAAATAGGCTTTTCTGAGCCAAGTAATTAAATCTTATTAAGTCTCATATCAAGAGTTTGACGCGGTTGACTTTTTAGACCCGGACTTCAACCAGACAACACGTCACTTTTATCAGCTGGTTTGTCTGCACATCGTGGGAGAACATGACAGTGGGGAAACTGACCTTCTCGCCTTCCGAGGTGCGGACCGACATGGCGTTGGGCACCAACAGAGCCGTATTCTGTTTCTTCACGATGTGAATAATGGAGACGGGAATCACCACCTGAGACAAAGAAAAAGGCACACACACGTCAGAAAGCTATAGCGATATCTGCCACCACCACCCGTCTTAAATCATACGATGGAGATAAATGCGGCATTAATCTTAAATCGCACAAAGCGAAAAGATAACACGATAGAACGTGCAAACAATTCCAAACATGGCAGTGGTGGTGAGCTTTGCATTCCAAAGCCATGATGTGAGTAATCACTGGGTGAGAGGTGAGGACGAGGCTGTGGCCTACCTTGGTGTCCTTCAGGAGGACAGAGGAGTAGAAGCAGGCGTTGGTGTCGGTGATGTAGAGACGACCATGGTAGGGCACTTCCTTCTGCAGGGCACAGACGTATGCTGGGAGGAAGGCAGAACACGCAGACAATGTTAGCCATAGCGCTAGATAAAAGATAACATTTGTGACACAAGGTCTATTCTAAAAAGACATTTTCCAAAAATAAAAAAATCACACAGATGCTGTCCCGATTTAAAGGTGTAACAGGTCTAATGTTTTTTACTTTTTTTTAATCAGGTCATGTGAAAGTCATTCCAATGGAGCCTTTATGTAATGAACTGAATCCAAAGACATTTGTTTTGTTTGTAATACACTCATGTAATGGGACTGTATCATGCTTGGCACAATGCTTCAAAGATATTAAATTGCATCAAAGTAGCTTTTCATGAAGTGAAATATCAAAGTGAAATAACAATGTCGCAAACTCTTTCACTTTTGGCAACCACAGAGCTACAAACATAATGTAATAATGGCTTCTGAAAACACCCATATCACCCATCTAACTTTCACCTACCATGTATCACGTCCTCTGTCTCTGGAATGTCTGGGAACAACTTGTGGAATGTCTTGTTGTGTTTCATGAAACTCTGTGGAGAGAGGGGACATAAATTACATGATTAAAATGTACATATCAAACAAACATTAGGAATGTAGGTCATAGTGTGCAATGTGTGTCTACATTAAACCATTTAAGCCCTATATAGCAGTAGAAATAGCCTAAAGCCATTTTTTGTTGACTCGACGTCTATGCCGTGAGTTAAATTTGGTGAGGGAAGATTTTTCACTTCAGCTAAAGCACTACTGACATGCTCAAAATAGTGATGTCATGTAGAAAGTGGCTAATCTGTGTAGCGTCACTATTCTGGGGGAGAACATTCTCCAGAAATAGCCGATCTACAAGCACAGAGCGTGTCGCAATGCGACACGTTGTGAGCTTGTAGCTCGGCTATTTTTGGCAAAGATATTTGGTGTAGACTAGGGATAGTCCATAGTATGGAGGGTTTAAGTGGGTAAGATCTTCAGACTAATGTTAGACTTACGCTTTGTGGACCACCAGTGCCCTCTGTCCTCTCAAAAGCTCTGCTGTCCGCGTCGAACGTCTGAGACCTGCGGAGACAAAGAAAGAACACAGCTGCTGGTTCAAAGGAAGTCGGAGGTTTTAGCATGTCTGTGCGAGTGTCAGGACCCCACAACATAGACCCTACGGTGTTTACTGTAATATGGGTAGTCCTTACGGTGTTTACTGTAATATGGGTAGTCCTTCCTTATTCACACATACAACACACAAGCAGGAAGAATGTTTACCCCATACATAACCAGGAAGGGTTTTTACCCCATACACATTTCTTTGGTTAAAAACACCCATGTACAGTGACAATAGGTTTCTTTTCCCCAAACTCTTTACTGTTGGGATTATTGCGACCAAAGGTCGCATTTACTACAAAGTCCTGCGTCTCGCGTCCGTCACACCACCATTATATGCTTGCCAATCCATCATGCGACGTCATGGAGAGCCTTAGATCTCCATATATGGATCTGACCTTGTGTCATCACGTGACATCATGGAGACCCTTAAAGCCTCCATATATGGTCACGCCTCATGACACGTCACGCCACCATATATGGCCATCTTATACATGAAGATCACAACACTGACCTCATCTAACCCCCGATAACCACATATCAAAGCCCTTTGCTTCTCGCCCTCAGGGCGTCTTACTGGTTATTAATGAATATAAGTTTTTATTTTGATTGTTACACAGGTAGAACTGCAATAAGCAATTAAGACTTACTGTAATACCTCAAAATGTGTTGTTTTTTTTATGTGTCCTGTATAATAAACAAATCTTTGATCATTTCTGTATCTCATTCAGTTTTGCAAAAATGTGGCTTTGAATTGAGATAAAACTGAACTGAACTAAAGCAGAAATCCAGCTGAACAGGTATGTTGTAATACCCCATTTCCCCTCAGGGAACCACAAAGGGAATTCTCAGGACCACACAGGTGAACACTAGGACATGAAAAGGGGCATTTTAAATATAAAGGAACCGACTGCGAGCAGGTACATTTCAAAGAACCAGCAGAATGGTGACATTTACTTTACCGTACAGTTGAAACCCTGTGTATTTTGGACTACCGCAGATGTGGAAAGAACAGTAACAGTTTACACCAGAAGTTCCCCAAAAAAATACCGCAAAGAAATAGCAGATGTACAAGCTCACAATAAGTCACTTCACACCACGTTGTGAGCTGGTAGAGCGGCTATTTGTTTTTTAATTGATGGAATTTCTTTGATTCTTTTATTTATTCATGAAATTACTTTGAAAAATAGTTTTATATCTTTTTCATTATTAATAACAAAATGTATAAATCGGAAAAATAAAAGGGACCCATAAAAATCTGTCCTTAATGAGTCCGGAATACCGAATAAGTGGTTTACACAGTTGGGGGAACTAGTACAGGCGAGTTGGTGTCTAACCTGACGGGGGCTTGCCTGCTGAGGGTCTTGTGTTGCTGCTGGAGTTCTAGCTGGGCTTCCTCCAGACTGAGGGCCTTCCTGGCTTCCATCTTCTTCTTAACGCTGCCATTTGCAGAGACGCTGCTTTTGCTTTTCTTGAGCTTGGTTGGCGGCCCGCCGCCACCTCCTCCTCCAACGCCACCTTCTACTGGGTAGCTGCAAGACACAAGAAAACAGAGGTTCGGTTACACATCTTGCAATCAGAAGCCTTGGACGCACACTTCTTAAAGTGGACATTCAGTGCCTGACATCAGAGTAGGGGAAAGTTAACGTCATTTGAGCTCCTCCTTATTGTCATTGTGAGACCGAGAAGACCTCACTGAACAAAAGACGACTGATTGGTTCAACTGGGGTTCAAGGTTAAAGGAATTTTGTTTTCATTCCATCACCATATCTCAAACTAAATCTAAGACGAGGCATTGTGACCGGCAGCCAAGATTAGAAATGGCTGCCGTCAGTTACAATACAGAAAAGGTTCCTTATTTATGTTATGTATACTGTAGCTGCCCTAAATATACAATGCTGGAGAAAACTAAATGTGCAGTCAGTGTACTGCATTCTTTCCATGAGCGAACAGTCCTTCAGTCAGTCTTTACTGAAGCTTGTGTTCATAATCATATACAGTAGATCTGCAGGGAGGGAAAATAAGACCTGCTTACAGTCAGTGTTTCTACTTCTGAGGAAAATTAATTAAGATCAGCTTACAGAAAAAATGTTCCACTTCCAGTGCAATTTGACTAGAGATGTCACCAAGAAAGTAGAAACTGACCCCATTCTATTCTTACAAGCCAACTGGCTTCGAAACAATAATCAGTAATAAGTGGATGCCATCATGCCATTAACCTATACTCTGTGGCCAACTTGGCCAAGACATTACATTTCCAGTTTTCCACCACTGGTGAATGTATTATCATTACTGGTTTCACATTAAAGATGACAGCCATGCTGACACTTTGACCCATTAACATTGGCATCATGAGCATGGTCTGACACACGACATTATCATAGTCCAATCAAGGATCTGCTCTGGAGGAATGGACAGTTGGTCTGACCAACGGTTGGGGTTATCTTTATGGTCTGCTTGGAAATTCCCATTTCCCTATAATCCGGAAACTTCATCCATAGTGGAGGCACTGGAGGGTGCATCGCCACTCATGCAACAGCTGCCTGTAAAACAACGTACTTTATGGGCTTTGAGAACATATAAAAACAATGAGTCGAGACCGACATGGCTCTTAAGAATTATAAATCTGTAGCCAGTGAGTCCTGTAACCGATCTGAACAGGTTTGATTCCCTTAAGAGCTACTGTGTCCACCAACACCCATGTCTGATTCCATTAAAAGCTAATGTGTTCCACAAATAACCATGTTTCCTATTGAAGTTTCCTTGAGAAAGACATGGAAAATGTAGGCTACAAGTACATTCATTGTTAAATGGATTTTAGCTCTGGAACGCACTGCCCTTCACCATCAGATCTGCCCAGTCGATCGGCGTTTTTAAATCCCTACTCAAAGCCCATCTGTTCTCCCTTGCTTTTAATTGCACTTGAGTTCCCTTGTCTATTTGTATTGTTGCTCTTTGTCAACGTATGTACGTAAATATGTTATAGTTTATTTTTTTGCCTTTAATGTCATCAATTTTCTTGTTCAGCACTTTGGTAGGCCTTTGGCTGGAAATGTGCTATATAAATAAAGTTTGTTTGATTGATTGATAACCTAATCATAAAATTGAATATTTAAACGTGCAGTCAGTCTGCACAAACACTGCTAATAAAAAGCAAATAAAATGAGCAAAGTCCAGTAACCAGGTCTGAATGATGAAAAAACTGCCATTTCAAAAAGGTGCTATGAAGGACAGAGGTCTTGAACATTAGGAAATGTGTAGCTTATGTCGCGTTGATTACAAAATATAAAGATTAAGCAGGATGTATTCCCTGTAAACCACTCTGGGTTTCAGATAAATGACTGAAATATGAGATATCATATGCTTAAACACAGGAGCATAAATCAAACCAACCAGAAAAACCGGCCTCACAACAAATGGAGTGAACAAAACTCACAAATGTAGCTTATGTCGATCTTAGTCAAACTTCTGACCTATGCAACCATATGTGAGCTTACCTGCTCAGATGAAATCTCTTGGACGTGCGAAAACTCATGTACCGACTGACAGTGGGCATTTCCTCTCGCTTTTCAAAAAAACGATCAGACAAAAAAAATTATAATAATGAATCAGTGGCCTCAAGCCATTATCCTCTTATCAGATGGAAGGAAAGAAAAAGTAAATAATTATCACAACAAGAAAAGGTAAAAAGCTCCTATTATTGGTGGTATGTGAAAGTGTGGTTAAGCCTGGGCTCGTAGCTACATCCTGCTGGAGAAGACTGTTGCATGAGTGCAGATTGCAGAAGAGGGAGGAAGTAGCTTTGTGCAGAGGATGGTGTGACACTCCGTAGAGTGTGACGTCAAGCTCAGCCACTCCCCCAACACACACACACACACACACACACACACACTAATGAGAAGAGAGCGGTGCAGTGTAGCACACACACACACACACACAGTCACACACTAATGAGAAGAGAGCGGTGCAGTGTAGCACACACACACACACGTCTGGGCATGGATAAAAAAAAAGCTTATGACTGAAACTATTATTATTATGTTGTTTCAGTCTGTTACTATGTTCTACATACTTCCAACCAACCAGGTAAAGACATCACAGACTGATCAGAGAAGATCACAGACATCACAGACTGAGGCTGTAAGTCTGTAACCATTGAGGTTATTAAATATCCGAGACCATATTACAGGCCAGACGCTCAATTGCGCTATGTTGGAAGAATGTCAATGCCCCTACGATCGGCTTTTGGCTGAGGAACTTAACAACCAGTTTGGCACATGAGAAACTAACATATGTAATTAGGAAGAAACCGGCAGTATTCTATAAGATATGGGAGAAGTTCTTGGACTTCATTAAGCGAGGTGATATTGAAGAGGCTTTGGATGTATAGTGGTTAACTGGGGTAGTCAGCTGTGGGGTGGGGGTAGGGAACTGTGATGTATGTAATGTGTTTTATTTTCGTTTTATTTTTCGTTTTGTCATTATTATTTATTAATTTTTGTTCTGTATGTATTGTTGTCAAAACATTTTGTGATAAGATTTTGTTTGTATTTGTGCTGCCATGGGGATGTGGGGGGGGGGGGGGAAATATATGTCAATTGTTTTGAAAATACTTCTTTGTACTGTAAAGAAAATCAATAAACATATGTTTAAAAAAAATATCCGAGACCAACTAGGGTTTTTATGAAAGATGCTTCGGAACGCATCGCTATTGTAGTTGACCACTTCAAAAGCTCTAATAATCTTAACGATAACCGAAAAGTCAATCAGTTGTGGTGAATAAGTACTTTTAATCAATTTGCAAGCTAGCCCATATGAACTACATCAAATATGTTTTTATTGGGAAAGTACCTAAATATTGATAGACGATAAAAACAAACATTTTTGCTCCAAAAATAGGCGGTCTGTCATATCACAATATTACGATCCCAGACGATCACAATATTACGATCCCAGACGATATCTAGTCTCATCTCACAATAGATATATTAATAAATTGCCAAGACTTAAATAAATCTATCTATAGTATTCACTGATTAGGCAATATTAAATGTTAACGTTATCCTGCGAGATTAAACCAAACATTCAAACGGGAACATGAAAACAACTGACAAGTGGTTTAAGTTTAATTTGGCTTGACTTGTACAATAATGCATTAAAAGGATTTTCTCTGACTGAAACCGTAGCTTATAAAGACCGCTAGGAAATCCAATCACCGGGCAGTGGAAAACATGTCCAGACAGACAGACAGACAGACGGATGACTGTTTAATTTCATTGGACACTGTTAACTTCATTGGACACCATTCACCTCAAGGCTCTGTAATGAGATGCTTGGCTTTGTTCACTACATTAAAGAACACTCAGTGACGTCAGCTGTGCTACATACAGTAAAACAAGGGTTAGGGGAGGTGACTTGTACATATCTCAACTCTAAAGACTGTGTGAAAAGGCTTGTGATGTCACTGTGATGTTAATATGACGTCACACTACTAACAACAACAGCACACACTGCCAAGTGTAAACGTGGATTTAGGATGTGCAAATAAATACCCATCCCTATTCCCTACACACGCAGCCACAAACACACATATCCAACTGAAGACTGCAAATCACAGGTGTAGACATGTTCTATTAAAAACAAAACAATCCCTGCTTTGAAATTCTTCCACTGGCAATGAGTAACAGGAATGAACCGAGCCCTTTCTTGCTGGGTTTTGTTGCAGGCTGGGAACAGGAGATCAGAGGTTTTACAAAAGGCCAGGTGGTGTGCGCAACGACACGTGTACAAATCCAAGATCCAGGGGTGTTCAAAAGAAGAAGGCTGATTTATAAGTTGTGCATTACTACCTACGCTATAAATCTAAATAACACACAGGTTTAGCCTAAAGCATTGTAGAACAGAGTGGACAATGGTTAATCGTACAGACGTACAGCCTGCCTGTGCTGAAAGATGATCAACAACGCTTCAAATATTTAGTTATATTATTAAAGTATTTGGTATAATCCAGATGGTCTTTCATGGCATTAGCCCACCAGGCAATAAGCAGAATATGTTGATTCCCATCCTAATATACACTAGAATCTCTTAAACTCTTAATTATATGTCGGTCAGCTCAGCCCAAGCATTCCTCCTCTACCTCTACCTGAACAGCTGACAAACTGGAGCAAAAGTCTGTGGGGAAAAAAGTACACACGCAACACACAATAGAGAGTTACATAAACCTCTTATTAATTCTATGGTCAAGGCTTAGCAAACAATGAGGAGTGGTATATTACACCTAGTAACGGTACAAGCACTAGGGAAAAGTAAGACCTGCCGTTTGCCAGCATGTAGGTAGGCCTGTCACATAATTGCCATTATTTGAGACAATCGCAATTATTTTTGCACAATCGTCAAATTCCATACATTTTTAAACTGCTTTAAAAAATAGCAAACATAGCAGTCTACAAGCTTGACGTATTGTAAGCTTGTAGATCAACCATTTCTGCTATTTTGTAAATTTGGGGAAAGTTTTTAAAACATTAAACGTGTCAGTGATTTTTGTATATTTAAGCAATACGTGATTACGAAGCCTAAAAGGCAAACAGAAATTAAATACGTTCTAATGTTCAATGCAAAAAACTATTAAATAGTTAATCGATGGTGTGACAATCGTCAACTTAAATGTGTAATTGTGACAAGGGTGGATTATCATGGCAACTTTTGTGCAATCTTTTGCCATGTTGAGAAAGACTGGATGTTAATGGTTAAGGCCACTATCAAAGTAAATGCTACTGTAAGGAGTGAAAGGACTGACAATGCATCACAAATACCATGCGTTGTTGCCAAACAAAGTCAATTACATGGTAACGACGAGGCTTGCCTTTAAGCTTCAGTCGTTTCAACTCATACAAGGTCACAAGGTGGAATGTGATTGTGTTCTCCCGACCTCCTGCGGTGTATGGGGGGATAATAATTGAACAGACAGCCTATTCAAAAGGCCTTTATCGGTTTGTATTTCACAACAACTTCCTCTCTTTATCCATGATCCCAACATAAAGATTAACCCGGCCCGCCAATTGCTTCCCAAACGTAACGGTCGTAGAAGTAGTTAATTTTAGTAGATGTCAAGTAAAGTAAACACAGGGTAGACCACAAAAATCAATCAATTTGAACATATGTCATTGTGCATTTGGCATGTCTGAGCTAGCGCTAAGCTAGTCAGTCAGTTCTGTTGATGCTTATTCATCAAGGAGGAAGTTCCTACTCAGTGCGCATAAGCTTGCTTATGTTTCCACTCATGTGGGTTCTACAACAGTATTCACATGTGGGAGTTAGCCCAGAGCAGGACTCAAAGCTCCTCCCATGGTACCGTCAATGCATTTCAACTGTCTTTACTTTTCCTTGTTCACATTCCTTTACAATTTCCCGGTTCCTCTTGCACCAAACTATGTTTAGCATAATGGTGCCAGTGCATTTGATGCTGCAACCAAGATATGTGGTTGGTCTGACTCTGATAAAACTAGAAAAGCGACTTCATGACTTCATTCCCTGCACTGCACGACATGTAAACAGTCCACAGTCTGCAATGCAAGTCACACTCACCACATATCTCTAATATGATGTTTATCACGAAGAAGATCCAGGAAAGACACTAATGCACTTTTCATGTTAAATGTTTAATTCTGATCAACAGGGTGAAATGCACAACGCATCAATTGTACAGAGCTTCCAGCTTTGCAAAACACCATTCAGCCACAGTTGAAAGGGTTGTGCAATTTGCCAATGGGTTTCAAATTGCCATGAATCATGAGTTCAAGGACAAAGATATCAAGGGTGGAGGAGGTTTGTATCCAAGAACAGCACGCAAAGGTCAGAACAACAAAAACGTGCTAAGTATTCTTAAAGTCACTCTTTAACAGATAACAAAACAGCGTTGATACCAACAATGCCCAAAGGTCTCAACTTAAATAGAAATATCCAACACCAGGCATTGGAAATATACATGCTTCTCTCTCTCAACCTTGAATCAAGGGAACGGCCTAAAACTCTTAATTTCCAGCTGGTGTTGTGCTGTCCAAGTGGTTTTGAATTCTGACCAGTTTCCATTGTGCTGGAAACTACTTCTAGTTGGGAGGGGGGGGGGGGGGGGGGCTTTTCAACTGACTTGTTCAAAGTCAGACCTAGAATGTAAAATGAACAATGTAGAAATGTGACAACAATAGCAGCTCATTGAGACATATCATGTTTACTTTGCACTGTAGTGGAGAGAGAGAACAGTCATTTCAGACTGACATTCATTACCATGACAATAGCATTGGTATAAGTCTGTTTGATTGATTGAAGTATTTAACAGTTTGCAGAATTACAGTACAATTCAAGCACAACTCAATACAAAGACTGTTAACTGTGAGTGAGTGGACGACCCAATAAAGCATTACACTTGTTTACAAGAGGGTCCACCTTGTTCAATTCAAAACATTTAGAGACGTACAAATATACACTTCTATATAGCCAAAGAACAGAACAGGAATTCTTCATAAAGGAGGTAAAAAGGGTAAAGAAACATTATACAGTGAGGGGAAAAAAGAGTGGGTGGGCGGCGATTCAGATTTTACGGGGGCAAGTTTCGAATTTGAGAGTGCCCTTTAAGAGTGGTTTTAAAGGAGTCAAGGGATTTGCATGTCTTAATGACTGTAGGTAGGGCATTTCACATTTTGGTAGCATAGGAGCAAAGGAATTTGTGGCACGTTTATCTGTGCTGCTGGCTGCAAAGTATGATCTGTCTCAACTCGAGGAACACTGGGGGATGTAAACTGTACAAAAACTGCAGTACGATACCACTTGGTGACAGACTCAATAAAAACATGAACTGACCGAGACATTGTGGTTTTGATGTTCTGGACCACTAGACTGATTAACCACAGCAAACGTTAAAACCGCCACACAAGACCAGCAGATCACAACTCACTGGGACTAGCCATGATAACATGATTGCCCTGACTTCACGAGAGGCTTTAAATCAATGTTTTGTTCTGGTATAAGTTATAACAGCATGTGACCTTCATAAAATCTAATCACATGAACATTATTTGTATTCCACATTTTGCTTCAGTCGCCATTGGAAAGAAAACAACCTTTGGCTGCCAAGCAAACACGCCACAATGCAGAGGAAAGCTTAATGCATGCATTTTTTTTACGTCAAGTAATGGCGAGTTCTGCTTTTTCCTACCTTCTTCCATCCCCAGTGTGAGATGGTTCCGTTGCAGGGTCCTGCTGACTCAACATGCTCTTCCCTCGCTCCATTGACCAAGAACTTGGTCAACACGCAAACAACACTTGGAAAACCGGTCTGCAGTCACTGCAATTACTTTTTTGCCCTTTAGACCCCGAATTGAGTCAGTCAAGTCCACAGGTCGTAAAGGTCTCTTTTACCAGCACTGCGTGTCAGAAATGCCTGAAGATCTCAACGCCGAGCTAGCACACCCTTCAACCACAAATTAATGTCGTCAGAGAGGGAAAGAGAAAGAGAAAGAAGTTGTGAAAAGAGATGTGGTGGGGTGAGGAGGGAAAGTGAGGGCTGGCTTAGTGGCTTTCAAACTGATCTATCCCATTGTCCTTACCCAGACAATGCAAAAGCTGCAGTTACCCTGGAAACGGCTGACAGTAGGTAACAGTGGGAGGCGGCCAGTGGGGGAGAAGCAATGCTAGGCTATTCTTAACAAACAGTATTCAAATTGCTGCAAAACAGCAGCGTCAATGGGGTCTCGTTCAGAGTAACAACAGGGAGATGCATTACAAAGGCAACCTGGCACAAAGTGTGACTGACTAAGTCTTGTTATATAGTGTCGCCCCATCACTCTGGTAAACAGAAAATACACGTGCATTTGGGTAATACATTTCATCTAATCAGGAGAGAGACTTGTTAAAAATCCTGTATGAGAGAGTTCTCTCCCCTAATGGGATGAAATTGGTATCCTGACCCTAATGTACTTTCTGGCTGCCAAATGAAGAGCCATTACTGAACAAACACTGTAATGATTACACTAACTAACATATATATATATATATATATATTAGGTAGCGAACACATATTTCGGCAGAGTTCAAATGAGCCATTTTAATCGCGATTAACTCCAGGATTGCAGTGAGATTAAATAACACACACACACACACACACACACACACACACACACACACACACACACCTCTCTTACTGGACCTTTAATGTCAAGTGTTAAAAGCTGGGTAATGTTTAATTCTCACTCATTCTCGTTTCACCAGGAAAGAAAAGTTTACAGTCACTGCAATATAACGATCAAAGTGTGAGTTCATCGCAAGTACTTCCCATAATGGGGCACTAAAGTTCCAGCAAGGACAATAAAAACAATGTTTTGGCTTTTTCACACGTCGCTATTGCACCAATTATCACTTCAATCTACTTACAAGCCATTATATCCATTTCTAAAGCAACTGAAGCCATATTTTGATGTTATCTGGCCTCAATCACATTCAAATCAGGGCATCAGAAGAAACAGCCCTTTTCTGTTTTGTTTGGGGATTTGTTTTGCCTTGGCTTTGCAGGAGTCTAGCAGTGGGTCTGTGTGAGCTAATCTCCAATCGCTGTACCCATCAGTGCCAAATGTATTGTGCACGCAGCCAGTAGACCAGGGGTGTCCAAACTTTTTTCAAAGGGAGGCATATTTTAATTAATCAATATTTATCAATATTGGTCTTTTGTCAGGCATGTGTGCTGTAGGGCTGTCAGAACGAATTTCATAATATGAAAGAAATTCGAATATTAAAAAATATATATATATTCGAAAGCTAAAATTGCCATTCGAATGGAGCTTTTATAATTTATTAATTCTATTTAATATTTTTATTTTGTTTTATGTTATTTTATCCGCTCACTAAATGTATTGAGTAACGCATCTACCGCTGTGAAATCTCCCCGGCCGCTTCCACTGCATGTGAAAAGGTGCACGCCGGTCACGTCGCAGAAGAGGTCATTGATTGGCTAAAGTAGGGCCAGATTTCAGGGTAAGCCAATCAGAGACAGTCTACAGGGTGGGCGGGCTTACTGGCTGTAGCCCATTTATTCACAGACACACAAACCCTTGTAACACATACATAGATACTAGTATACTACGCAGACAGAAATCGCCGGTAGAACGAAAATCATAATACAGTTTCACGACGCAACTTTATTGCACATCTGTGCTTGCCTTTCATCCACGCTTCTATAGCCTTTTAAATCTCATTTCCCATCCACGGGCACAAGCAAAGTGATATCAGCATCTTCCACCCGATCTATGGTGTTGTTTCTGACGAGGGCAGCAACTAGTTAGCATGGGAGCTAACATTAGTCCATATCGTTAGAAGCCAAGGAGTCCTCCTTAATAACACACTCGATGCTGCGTTTACACGGGCAGACACAGACGAATGCTAATATCATTTGGAGCAGGCCGAGCAGCTACTGTACACGTCTGTTTGCATCAACATGTTGCTGGCTTCACAATGAATGATAGATTTTATCGTTGCCTCTGCCCGTGTTTAATGGTCAGGATTTCACTGTCCACAGAAGGCAGACCTGTCAAAACTATGCACTTCCCAAAACTCACAAGACATGCCAGCCACGTGTATTATTATAGGCTAAATATGAGCTAAAATAAACAATGTAAATATTCGAATATATTCGAAAATTACAAATAATTAAGCAATGAAATTCGAATTGGATTATAGAGGTGAATTGACAGCCCTAGTGTGCTGTGAACAAAAATTGTATCTCAGCCTTTTTTCAGCCATGTTACCAAATGTAACCAAGCAAGTAAGGTAAAACTAAAGATAAGAAATACAAGGAACACTGACAAATTATACTCTGGGAAATGCCCAGGTTAAAACTTTAATGTAAAAATGTCTCATACTGTTGGGCAGGCCGTTCATAAATACAATCCAGGTATGAAGCTGTGGGCCGTATAACATTTGCCCCAGGGCCGCATCTGGCCCGCAGGCTGCACTTTGGACACAGCTGCAGTAGGCGTTTTCCCATGTTTCATACTTTTCAAAATATCCAACTTTGTAATTATAATTGAAATCACTGGGGCTCATTTATGGACATAGAGAGAGCAACTCTACAGTACTACAGTAATCCCTCGATTCCCCTACAGCGTGTCCAAATGCACAAGAAGTTATTGCAATTTGAGCTCTCATACAATTGAACTGAATATACAAGTTTAGCTGTGTGTATATACACAACAAACAAAGCCTGATGGTTTCTCTGTGTAGCTGGACACAGTGGACACTGTGGGGGGGGGGGGGGGTCTGCCTAAAACTTTGTTTTATCTGCAGATAAACAGATTGCTCAACTCACGGAGGTGTCAGGAAATCACAACGGCTGCCACGATTAACTCACTCACAAGAAACCACAGACACTTTAAATACACTTCCTGGTGTCAAATTGAACACCTGGGCTTGCAGCAGACATGGTGTACAGGTTATTAATACCAGCTTGTACCATGGCAGACTAGGTTGGACATACTGTGTCGTTATGGATATGGGACAGTGTGGCAGGGGTGTGTCAGACTGTCAGCTTCCTCTAGCGGCTAGCCTCTAGCATAGGTCAAATTCCTTTGATGTTGGCCCGGCATTGGACCCGCAGTGTCGTAAACGCACATACTGCATGTTTATTGTTTACACACATGTTCAAATTCGGTAATGCTACATTTAGTCTGCAGCTGGTTAATATCGATTCCCTCCACCAGCCACTTGTTTCTCCATGAACTCCGTAACTTATTGACAAAAATATTGACGTAGCTTCTTGTGTCTATAAAATAACCGTCATTAACGATTGTACATGAACTTTCACAAAACAGAATCAATTAAACAGCACCCCTTACAATCTTTTCAACTTTGTATGGGAAATGTTTTTTTGTTTTAGTTTCAGTTGTTTAGTTAGGGGGGAGTTTTGTGTGTGTGTGTGGGGGGGGGGGTTCACGTTGTCTTGTGTTGTGACAGGTATAGGATGTTCCAGCAAGAAGACTTTCCTCTGGGGGTAAAGCGGAACAGAGTTATGTTCTTCTGCAGCAGTGCCAAGAGGTGATCCTCCATTTCTCCCTGCAATGAAACACTTCTCCCTGGCAGGGGGGGGGTGAGTCATCTGGAACCCTGTGAGGTTTACGCTTTCCCACAAATGAAGCCTGATTTATACATAGTTGCATGCCGGCGTCGTGCTCGGTAAAATAGCAGATCAATAAGCTCGCAATGAGTCACAAATGTGACGTGTTGTGGGCTTCAATATATTTTAATTTACGACAGGCAACACCAGTGTGCGACCAAGTATAAACCAGGCTGGACAGTGGACACATGGAGACAGTGGACACATGGCAAGAACTTCATGTACTGCCACCATAAGGCCTCATTTAGGTAGTTGTGCATGATTGTTGCACATCAAAAATAGCAGATCTACAAAGCTCACAATGCTGTGAGCTTAGACTAGCCGTTTTTGGTGTGCAACATGGCGTGCAAACCAAATATAAATAAATAAATGTGCATGAGGGAAGAGAATACAGGACAGGAGTTCAACAGAACAATGAGTGCCCAGGTACAGGAGGGATGCACCATCTAGTGGACAAGTGAAGACAATGGCAGCAGCATCATCATGTGAGCTTCTAATCATCCAATCAGAATCCGCCCATGATTCCCATGCAAATCATCATGTGACTGTGGCTGTGAAATTATAGTGCAGTAACATGTTATGTGGCTCAAACTGGACCGGGCGATTTGAAAGAATACATGGAATGACATGTGCACGTGTCCAAATAAGATCTTTATTATGTGGCTACAGCAACACTGTAGCTGCATTACCCCCACCAGGAGATCACGTGTATCTCTGTGTACAGCTAATATTGCAAACCAATAGGCTGACAGCAGTCCGAGGGACAAAAATTTGCATTCTTGCTAAATCCGGTGTATTTACAGTACAGAACTGGTGTTCATTATGTGCAGTGCCTTAAACATAAATAGGGCCACAAATCTCAATCTTTTTTTTGTGCAACTATTGGAAAGTATTTTTTGTGAATGTCTAATCACAGACTATGGGAAAAGCATCCCGCCAGGCTACTGAGGCTAGCTAATTACAAGGCTACTGTCCGTCCAGATTAAGAATTGTAAACCAAATAACCAATGTTAGACAAAAAGTATGACAAATTGTGAAGCCATACTCCAAATCACCCAAAGTATGACATTCAACTGGTAAACACTAAACACATGCTGTGCGTGTTACTCTTGCCAATTAGCTATAGGTAACTGAACTGAATCTATTAGGCAACTGATCACCATTACCATTATTAGCCTATAAAATAATTGGGTGTTGGGGCCACTTATCGGGAATTAGCCATGTATTGTATTGGACTGAACTGCATTTGGCTGTGTGTGTGTGTGCTTAGCTGCAGCAGAACAGTCAAGAAGGGCAGCGGGCCAGCGGCCTGGGCCAAACACGTTGTTTGTGGCGGCAGGCCAGAACTGTGTGTGTGTGTGTGTGGTTTGTGCGTCTCTAGGTGTGCATATATGTATGTGCACATATGAGCCTCAAGTGTGGTTTTGAGTCAGTGCGCATGTGCGTGGACTTCATAAGCAGAACAGAGAGTGTGATTTAGGGAAGTCATGAGGACTCATTCATTCTCTCCCTCTCTCTCTCTCTCTCTCTCCATGCACACTGCCTCTACTTCCCCCATGCACACTTGCGAGTGGCGACCCCCCCCCCCCCCATGCAATCCAGGCCAGCAGGACAGAGAGGGTCTTTCTTCTTGTCACATCAAGCTGCTTTCAGCAACCCGTTATAGTTCAGGGGACTGGCAAAGTTCCCCAACCTCACTCAAATAATACAGTGCGGAAAAAAAAGAACACTATGCCAATCTACAGTACAGGCCCAGAGCTTGTCCTGATCCTACAGAACAGAAGGGCTTTATCTTAAATGTACTACAGCAGTGACACCAGCATAATCTACACTCACAAGTTAAAAATGGTACATCAAATAAAATATAAAACTACTGTCAAAGATACTTAACATACTGACAGAACGTTTTTCTCCTGAACATGCATAACAGGGGAGATCATTTTACACGCACACCTGAGCTAACGGTTTATTCTATTCAAGCTGCCCAGTCAATTAAAAAGTTCAAATTTGAAAATGGAGTACGCAATACAAGATATATAATTTCAGATGTATGCAACTCGGATAAGCAAAATCTAAAGCAATGTTTTCGCTTGGCAGTAAATGGGAGGAAAGACCATTTTTACTTGGCAGAAAATGGAGGAAAGACCTGACACTGCTCTTTTACAGAACCGTTAAAATAATTTATTAGCTATGTTAACAAACATGAACAAAGCATTGAAGTGAGATGTAAAATACCCTCAAAATACTAGAAATCTTCCACTTAATTTCTATCTATCATATAGATGCTTTAGCCTCCCATAAAACACAATAAGAAGGACTTTATTGGACAGTAATAGCTTTTTTCTTCAGACGTCAGTTTATTTAATGTTGTATTTTTTAATCTGTAAAAAAGTATTGTTCTTGTCAAGAGAAAAGTCATAACTGAACGTGCACGTGTTGCTCACAACAAACAGGCAAGATTATCAAAGAAAGCACTAATCTATACTAGTGCCCTGCCTTTGCCATCGCCAGAGAGTGCAAGGTTCACCTAGATGACACGTGAGAAAAGACTTATTCAAATGGGAATGGCTTCAAATGACTACATAATGTGGCATGCCATGCCGTGCAGTCTTCAGTCAGCAGCCTGTGAAATCTTATCAGAATGTTCAGATAGGCCTGGTTCCGGGACAACCTAAACTTAGAAGCTAGCTCACGTTTTCAGTACAGGCTTGTACAAAGTCCTGAGCAGGGGAGACGTGGTGGGGGTTAACTTGTGGGATGATATGCTGGCTGGAATTTACCAAGTCTGTGGCAGGAGCGGGAGCCAAAAGGTGAAAACAACTCGGACCCGAAAAACCTTTTAACTTGGTTTTGTGACCAGGGCTTCAGAGAGTGGTCATTAGCACCAGACTGAGAAATACAACAAAAAACAAGCACCCTCACTACCTTCAACCATAACCCTTAATTTCGCCATAAATCCCGCTGCAGACTGCAGATGTGGTTCCTGTTACTGTAACTCAGCCAACTCTCAGAGCTCTGCAGCATGACGGCTCATAATTTAGACCTATACAGGACGACATGCCCTACCCGCAACTGCTGCTGAGAGCATCCTCCTGGAGACAGAGTGACGGCCGCAGTCCACCGGCCCCACCCTGTCATTCGAGGCCCCTGGAGGCACAGTAAGATCTGCAACCCGGGACACGTTCTGCCCTTTACAACAAGCCACATCTTAACCAATTAAGATTCTATAAAATGTCTTCTAAAATAGTTTTCTGGAAGAGGGATGTTGCTATATCAGTGCTCGATTCTTTTCATGTCAAGCAGACCCAAAATTATATGCATTTGACCATGCAGCACCCTCTCAAAATATTTTGTTCCAGGGACCCCCAGAAGCAAAGATTTAACACACACACACACACACCTTGTGTATCTGACTAAATGACAGAGCCATCCCAGTGTTAATGGGTTACCAAAATACACTGAGAATATAGAGCTCTAGTCATTTTGCTTACACAGTTATTGATAGACACAATTTCAAGTAGAGAAATAAATCCACGACATGGCAGTCTCTTCAACCACAAAGGCAAATTCAATCGTTTTTTTGATTAAAGTGTCAAATCACAAGACTCACAACAACAAGTTGCCTCCAGAGAGTCCAGACTAGTCCAGACACTTTACATGTAGAGCAGACACCGGACATTGTCCCACCCTGTGGGCAAGAATTTTATTTATTTTTTAGACAAAAAACTCCCCCTTAACTGGAAGAAACGTCAGGCAAACCAAGGCTCTAGGGAGGGCGGCCATCTGCCTCGACCATGTCGTGGGGGTTAAGAGAGGGAAGGAGAGACAGAGAAAGTAGTCTGTGTGTCACAAACTGCAGCACAGACACACACGACTGATCTTTCCAGTGACCATCCATCTATGGAGTGGAAGTGGATGAGGCCTACAGCAGGAGGACAACACATTAGCAGCAGTGATACCACCAGGGGTCTTTACAGTTAGTATGAATGACAGCACCGACCACCTGTGGAAAACCCACGGCAGCTAAAAATAGCTCTTTCTAAGACATCTGTTACACAACGGACAAGTGATTATATGCGCTTTTTGGGGGGTGGCAGGGGGGGGGGAGCCAGAGTGAGACAAGTGAGCCAGAGTGAGACAAACAGGAACTGTAGTCGAGCCTCATTCATACTTGCGTGACCGTCACTTATATCTTAAAGGAGAAGTCCATGCTAGAATGCTTTCTTATCTTTCTTACTTTTCTTTGTAGTTGTTACGTCCCCACCAAAGAGGTCCAGGTGTTTTTTTGTGCAAAAACTCCTTATTGGCTATTTCCCCTACCATAAGCCCTCAATGAATTGCATTGCATTGAATGGGAATTGAATGGGGCTATGGGGTGTTGTGCTAGTTCGCTTATTTCCATCAAAATAAGTAGTAAAGTGTGCCTCTTGGGATATTATTTACATTATGAAGAGAGGATATATACAAAAAAATTATAATTTTGAGCGATGGAAATAAGCGAATTAGCACAACACCCCATAGCCCCATTCAATTCAATGCAATTAATTTAGGGCTTATGGTAGGGGAAATAGCCAATAAGGAGCTTTTGCACAAAATAACACCTGGACCTCTTTGGTGGGGACGTAACAACTACAAAGAAAGGTAAGAAAGCCTTCTAGTATGGAATTATCCTTTAAATTTACTGAGCAGGACACCAGCGTGCAATTAAGTACAAACGTGGCATAACAGAGCAAGCGTGGGCACACTGGACAGTGATTAAGCTGTGCATCAGAGGAATCAGGACATATGAGTGCAACTAAAGGCTCATACATAGTCTGGATTTCCAGAGGTCACATCACCACCGAAAATCCAGACTATGAATAGGCCTTTAGTGTGTATATTTCAGTGTCCGTCAAAGAATCAGGGTGAGTGTGTGTGTGAGAGTGAGTGAGTGAGTGTGTGTCCCGTAAAGCCAGGCTGATCCACTCTGGATCTCACAACGGGATCATCCATGATCACAAAGCCAGAATAAATAGCAGTCAATCTGTGCCACATAAGGCCACAGGGATGAAGTCACCACTGCACAGTCGGTCCAGGAAGGAGTGGTTAAGAACTGACCAGACCTGGACTAAAGGATGTCCAGTGAGCCACCACCACACGTCATGCTGTTTATACACAACAGATAGTATATGGATTAGCCAGCAGCTGCACAATAAGCCTTGAGCCTTCCCAAAACAAACAGGTTCAATCTGAAATATCGTATCCATCCAGGTACAGAATAGATAGTATTGTGTGGGATGTTGTCTTGTTGACACTGGTTCAGGACAAAAGCACTTGGCTATAAACTGTGACAACAGTGACAGCTCCTTAACTGATAACAGGAAACTGAAAGACAGTGGCACGTCTGAACTCGCTGTTCCTGGCTCTCTAATCACACAATCAGTGCATTACACTGATTACAGAATGCACAGAAAGAATGGCAGATGACTTGTAAGATGTGAAGCCTAGAGGCTAAAGAGGGAGGTGTTTAGGCGGCATGGTTTCAAAAGGAAACAACAGTTGCATACGATTGTTGCACAGAGGCAGAACAGTTGCACACTGCTGATATACAACACAATCACCTTGTTGTCATCATTTCAATGCCAACACACTCACTCCCGGCGAGGGTAGTGGTGAGGGGCTAAGCTAAATCATTAGCTTTATCCACCCATTCATGCACACCGGTAACACGTACTAAACTACGTATTATATAGACGCTACATGGGGCGTTCAATTCAAAAAGCCATATTAATACGTTATATAAAAATAGATAGGCATAGACCATTCACAAGGAGGTGCTAAGGTGATAGCATCCTCACCCAGCCTCCTGGGAGGATGCTGACTGTCCCAACATAGCGGTACATGTATGAAGCATTCATTACCTCTCCTTCATGAAGTGCTTGATTCTGACGATGGCCTTCTCGTCTATCTTCCTCAGGAAGGTTTTCAACCGCTCTCTCTTGTTTTCAAGCATTGCTTGTCCTCCTCCTCTCTCGTCCCGCCGGTGGCCGTCGTCGCTTCACGGCAGCTAGGCTAATAAACAAACACACGGAGAGGACAGAATGGGTTTGTTTGGGTTGAAGCTCCGCTCCTACACCACCATCATCATAGCGGGGCTGCTCGTTGCTGATGCTTTTCTCTCACAGCCTAGCGGCTTTCATCCACTCATTAGGATAATGAGCCCCCGAATCGGACCAAGTCCCGTCGGCCAATCAGAAGCGGCAAGGGCTCGGGCAAAAAAATAAAAGTCTGACATGTCAGACGTCTCCTCCAATAGCGGCGCGGCACAACGCCACTACGGTCCCGCCCAGTTGCCTTATTTGGGAGACGCGTCGCGCGTCCTTGGGCTTTATCTATGGAGAGTGGGCGTGGCGCAGGTTTTATTATGATAAAGAGGGGAGGAGGATCAGTTCAGTTCAGGGAAATAATGAATGAATGATTTGCCGGAGACAGGGTTGGGATAGGATTAGGACATCCGGGCAAAGCAAAGGGCAAGTTTGGTTTGGTTCCTTGGTTTGTAAACAACTTGTGGTGGAAAAAGTAGGTCTTATTTGTTTTGCCTTAAGTAAAAAATAACAATACATCAATATAAACATATACTCTGTTTAATAAAAGGCCTGTAAAAAAGTATAAAAAAGGGCATACATGGTTAAAGTATGTTTTGTAGGCCTATTAATCTAAACATCTGCAAAGTATAGCTAGAGGAATAAAATATACAATATTCGCCTCTGAGATGTAGTGGAGTAGCTTTGAAAAATCATGGACATACACTAAAAGTAGTACCTCAGAATTGTAATTAAATACAGTACTTGATTAAATGTAGGCTACTTAGTTACTTTGCACCATTGGCCAACAATGTTATTGTGTATGTGCCTTACAGTCTATGGTATGTGCACATAGGTTGCGTTGCATCACATTCTACCCTATATCACAGCAAACAACCATGACAGACATAGGGGCAAAACAAGGACAGAGCAAATGTGTAATAGCCTTTTACACACACAAGTACCGGTACGTGAACTAAGGTAACGGAGCAAAACAAATCTCACAGGACAGTGATTTATTATGACAGGCTTTCTCAAAACATTTCATGTCAATTAAGGACTCCCAAATTGATATGTAGGCCTATTTGGCCAACCCCATCTCTAAAATATTTTGTGCCAGGGACCTCCAGAAGCAAAGAATTCAGTTAAAATTGTAATGTTCGCTTTGAAAATGTATTTCACTATTTTTGAATAGCCAAAGTATAGAACATCATTGAAGCGGTTAAAATGATTTTGACAATATATTAACTCATTTGCTGGGTACCCCATGTGCTTTAATCCATGTTATGATTGACACAGCAGACTTGGTGAAATAAAAACATATAGTATACCTTAAAATAAAAAAGAGATTGTTATGAATTAGGCCTGTCAAAATGACTGAGTGAAACTGAGTTAATTAACTTGTGAAATTAAATTAAATTAATTTGATAAAAAATGTTTTTATCATTCATTCACTCATTTAAATGTTAATCATTTGACAGCTATGACAACACTGATGACAGTATCAGTAGATTGATTGATTTACTGAAAAACTCTGGGAGTGGCAGTACCAGTGACAACCAGGAACAGACTGGGTGACCACCACGAAGAGTAGGGGTGACATCTGAAGAGATAGAGGACACGGGAGTCGAACCCGCGGCACACTGCCAGACTGGATTACCAGCCAAGGTGCCCAGACGGCCACGCCAGCCGCCACGGGGCGCAAGGAGGGTTTAAAATCAGCCTCGAGTGGCGCTGAGATGTGTGCTGTTCAGCGGTAATGGCGGCAACGACGACGCAACGCACAGAAGGATTCTGCCAGGACCCTCTGGACAGACGGAGGAACCAGGCCTGGGCCACAGTGCCAGGAGCCTCTTAGTGTCACCAACATCTCATCAGCCATCTTCCCTAAAAAAAAAATCCCTAAATGTTCTATCCCATGTTTATGCGTCAGTATTAGATGTTTGATTTACTGAATACAGGACTGACTTTGGACCAGCGTTTTGACCAATGTTTGTTTGAATTATGCCTGCTTAGTCAGACGAAATTATCAACCCATTGAAATGATGTAGAGTGCCTTAAAAGTAAAACCAAGGCTCCAACAACAATACAAAGTTCTCAGGAGGATGAACATCTGATTCTCATAAAGGGTAACGGACCCAAAAGTCAATCAGCAGTTATTCCACTTGATAATGAAGGGTTAGTCAGTCAGTTACACTCATGGAGAGAGGCATTCAATAACACAGCTGGTGTCGTTTCTTCCAAGATCACAGCAGCAGATCATTGAAGGAGGCCTGCTGGCCAGTGGCCATCAATTAAGCCCCCACCCCTAACACCCCCACCCCTAACACACTTACACACTCACACACTTACACAGTACACACACACAGACAGAGACAGACAGACAGACAAAGAGAGAGAGAGAGAGAGAGCTCTCACACACAGTCACACACAAGTACACCATGTACACCAACTGCAGCTGCGGTTGTTTATGTTGATAGCGTATGAGGTGAGATATGTGTCACGTGTCAGCTGACATGGGATCAATGGGTGGGCTGAGGGGTGACTTTCACTAATCTGTTGCGACACCAGCAGAACTGTACTACAATTATTGTGCTTGCATAGAAAAAAATAACTAGTTGGAATGAAACAGTTGTAGACCGAATTATATTGATTTATTGATACAATTGTTCCGTAGGTCTCTGCTCACCCCAACACGTGGCACTTAGATATATGCAAAAGGACCACAATGAAAATAAGCTGCCACGCTTTTTTGTGCTTAGACTTTAGTTTAGACAGATAGCCTATAAGTACAAATGTATGTTAATTTACTGTGTGTGTGTGTGTGTGTGTGTGTGTGTTACACACACAGTAACATAAATTAATTTACACACACCAGCTCAGTGGCCTTGTGGTTAGACTAATGTTTGCCCTGAGATGTTAGGTGTAGGTTCAATTCCTGGCCAATTAGGTCATAGAAAAGAAAAAGTGGTACCCCGTGCCTCCCTGCTTGCCACTCAGCATCAAGGGTTAGATTCGGGCTAAGTCCCTGTGACATACTAGCGTCATCAAGCTGCCTCATGCTACAGAAACAGGAGATAGGCTCCTGACCTGAGACACATAGCCCCCCACACACACACACACACACACACACACACACACACACACACACACACACACACACACACACAAGTCAGCTGACCAGAGCACTGCACATTAGTCACGTTGCAGTTAATTCCCGGACCCGATTATGTGGTATTGTTCAAAGTGGTGTGATTCATAGTGTTGGTTAATATGGACAGGTGAGACAAATGCACATGGACACCTTCAATACACACAACTATCAGATGTGTTGTGTATCAGTGTTTGTAGCTTACAGTTATTTTCAACACCTGTCACTAATTTAAAGAAAATGCATAGAAAGGGATTTAATGCAATCAGTTTCACACGTGTACATGCACAAACAAGTACATTCACACGTGTACATGCACAAACACACGCACGCACACACACACACACACACACACACACACACACACACACACACACACACACACACACACACACACACACACACACACACACACACACACACACACACACACACTATAGTAAAGGAAGGACGCTTTTGTGAAAGAAATTACACATTGGCCCCTTTTCCACTGGAGTTGAACTGGTTCGTTTTCCCCCAGCTACTTTTGAACCAATTAATTGGTTCAGATCCCTAAAAGTTGGTTCGGAAGTAGAACAAAAAAAAAGGTTCTTCCTGCCCCGAAGTGGGAACCAAAGTGGGCGTGTCACTATTCAGGTTGGAAGATACAGATGTGATATAAACCATCATAAAAAATACAAGAACGAAATGGGCCATTGAGAAACGAAAAGTGGAAGTGTGTGTGTGAGAGAGAGAGAGAGATAGATAGAGAGAGAGAGTGGTCTCCTTTCTTGGCAGCAGAGGAGCTCATGACTGCGTGCGGGGCGCCTCCTCGCCGCAGCGAGGACAGAGAACAGAGGAAGCAGTGTGTCACCACATGATGCAAACACGCCACCACCACCTCCTCCACCCTCACGCAATCTATCTGCCTCGCCATGCCTGCAGCCCCTCTCGCCAGCCTCTCACTCAATCAGCACCCTACCCAGGCCACTGTCACCACACACCGAACAAAGACCAGAGCCATACTGTAGGTACACACAGAAAAATAATGGTTGTTAACCACTTGAACCCTCCATTCTTTGTAAAAAAATAGACCTATAACTGGACTTGGACCGCAGTTTTCCCTCTAATCGTCAGAATCAACTTTATTGTCACATCACAGGTTTACAGAAGCAGTGGGTGAAATTCGTTACTACTTTTAGAGAACCTTTTCAACCTGCAGTTAGCTCCTGTCCGAGACCAGCAGTGCTGAGTCATCTGCGAACAGGTCATGTCATTTACATATAGTAGGAACAGTAAAGGTCCTAGTATGCTTCCTTGTGGAACGCCACAGCTCACTGGGAGGGGGTGGGGGGGGCAGTGTTGCGTTCACCTCCACCATCTGTTCTCTCCCCTCCAGGTAGGATTGCATCCAGCTCACTGATGTGCTATCAAAACCAATTGCTTTTAGCTTGTTAAGCAGTATGGAGTGGTTCATGATGTCAAAAGCCTGCATGTCCATGCCGCAGTATTCGCCAGCATCTGTGTTTGATGTGGTCACTCAAATAGAGGAGGCATATGTCAGTGGAGTGGGATGTTCTGAAGCCGGATGATAGAATATAAAGAATTTGAACAATTATGTAAATTTAAGCCAGACTGAGATGGTTGGGGCATGAATTACCTGAGGTAAGACATATATGATCTTCTACATTGTAGTCTACATTCTACAACAAATCTCACTGTTGACTGACTTACTGTATGTGAGCTTGTCGATCGTCTCTTTGTGTCCAATGTTCCCCCCCCCCCCCCGCGAATATTCCCCATTACCTACTGAAGAACCATTTTATTTAGTGAATGCTTCTCCATTGTTCCTCATATGGTTCTAATCTAACCTGACGCTGACAGATGAGGGCGGTATTGGGGAAACATATTCCCCAACACAACACTCATCTGGGATCTCTGACGGAGTTGAGCCCTGAGTCAGATCTGCTTCGTACCGAACCAATCAGCGTGAGCTAAAGGCGGGATATGTGCAAAAGCGGATGTGAAGCTATACAGACACGTCAATATGATTGGTTGTGTTTGCACGCCCACGCGGTGATAGACAGACGTTCCCATCCAATCATCTACCAAGTATCTTGAAAAAAAGGAACAGCCCCGTCATCGAATTGCCTTCCGGGATCCCAGATCCCAATAAGCTGTGAAACAAATTTGTGTAGCAAGCTTTTTGGATCTGGCAGCGTCAGGTTAGTTCTAATCTAGATAGAGAACAATTTGTTGTTCTTTGGGGCACCTTTAACCACTTAAACTCAACCCAATTTTGAGTATGTCTTAATAGGTGAACATTGCAGGCAGAAAAGAGCAGATCTACAAGCTCCACGACAGCGCGTAGCATGTTATGTAGACAGCATAAGTGCATTGTATGTAGTCATAGCACGTCATAGTACATATGTATACGTAGCATAGTAATATAGATGTATAGTTTATATGTATAGTTTCATTATATAGATATTCCACTGTTACTTTCTTAGCTTACGCATGTTTCATGATAAATGTTTTTATGTGATGTATTCCCATGCTTTTTTGTTCTTGCTGTAAATCGCTCTGGATTAAGAGCGTCTGCTAAATGCCTAAATTGTAAATTGTAAATTGTGGCTCTTTTCGACGAAGATATTTTGTGTAGAGGGACACAAGAAGCGGACCAAGTAGACCCCAGCAGGACACCGGGCAATAAAGTATACTGTAGTGTGTAGAAGTATACTGTAGTGTAGTGTGTAGGGTTTAAGTGGTTATAGGTTCCCAACATCCCCCAAATCCCTTCATGGCATGGCATCACTCTGAAGAGACAGTTTTTCATTTTTCAGTGCGCAGCAGATAGAGGCAGGCTTAATAAGGAGCGGGTGGAAGCTGGTGATTCAGGGAGCGAGGGCGGCTTGTAAATAACGTGGGCGAGTAACAGGCTTTCCCACATCGATTTGTCATTCTTCATTGATTTCCACACCAGGGGGGGTGGGGACAGGGGATGTAGCCTATCTATGTATCGTATCCGACGGTCTCTATCGTCTATTCATCTGTTAATTCAGTTCAGCTCAGTTCAACCGTATTGTCGTGTGTATTAGAAGACAATGACACACTTGTGCTCTGGCTCTCTCTCTGCCTTTAACCACTGAGCCACTTAACAATTACACAAAAATTTAATTGTTTAAAAACAATATCCAATCTACAAGTATCGTGCATGCGTTGTGGAGCTTGTATATCTACCCTTCTGCTATTTCTGTAATCCATTTTTAAAAAATGTAAATTTCTTTCTTTCCACAGCAACAATCATCTACCTCCATTTCACCAAGTCCTCTGCCTCCTCTTTGTCACACCAACAAACCCGCCCATGTCCTCTTTCACTATACATCCATAAATCTCCTCTTTGGTCTTCCTCTAGACCTCCTGCCTGGCAGTTCCAACCTCAGCATCCTTCTACCGATATCTATCCCTCCTCTGTACATCTCAGTCTGGCCTAAATTGACATAATTGTCCTCATATTCTATTAAATGTTCAGCCTATAATGACATAATTGAGTTGCCAGTGTTTAACACAAACAACACACACATCCCAACCCCCCCCCCCCCCCCCCCCCACTATTAGACCTATACGTCGTAGACTGTGTACAGAGTGCACTCGCACATGCATTACGTACACTATAAACAGGACAGGATAACATCACATCCTATATTAACAGTGATGTGTGTGGTGCACACACTGCAGGTGCATCAGCTGTTCAGCAAACTGAGCGCCTGTGGAAAGAAACAGTTAGTGTGTGTGTGTGGTGTTATGTAGACGGAGGGAGGGATGACTGTACAATCCGTCACTATCACTGAGTCATCGACGGACGCATGTATGACGTGTTACAATCAGAATCCGAATTTTGCAATTATAATCTTCAATAAATATATCTAGGTACATATTGCTAAGCATATTTCAAATTATTATAGATTATAAATTGTTTCGTCTTCAACCTCAGCCAACTGCCGACTGCTCTATACACTTGTGGTATGTTGTGAAAATAAGGTGTGCATTGGGAATGGAAAAGGAAAATCAGACTTACTTATAAGGTGCTTTCGGAAATGCGCACCGGGAGCGCACTCGCCTATTAGTTTGCATTGCACAGTGCGCTATTTCCGAACATGCCCTTATTAAAGGCAAAGAATTGCAACATTTCGACACTAGGTCATCATCAGGCAAATATGATGTGCATTGGGAATTTCCAGGTTTGCACATATGAGGAAGTCGTAATAGTGTGAAAATGTTACTGTACACAGTTACATTTGACACAGTGTGACACAGGGTGCACATGATCAGATTGTGGAGACAGAGTCTTCGCCGTAGAGACTGGAGTTGTTTACATGGTAAAAGAGGCTATATCATTCTACACGCATCCATGAATGTGCAATTTAGAGCACAACACATTCTTGTCATTTAAGCCTCATTCGATGAAATGTAGGTTACTTTACTGAGAAGACAAACAAAAACATGAGTTGTTAACTTGTTATTGAGCTGGATTAACAGTAAACGTGAGTGTGTTGTGTGTACACACAAACTTCTCTCAGATACGCTGAAAATAATAGAGCCATTGAAAGAATATATAGACTGTACATTTCCATGGCAGCAGGCCTGTTCACACTTCAGTAAGAATAAGTAGGCTTACCCTAAACGTCCAAAGGTCAGGTCAGTTTAATTTGAAATGCAATTGAGTATCAAACGTGACTATGTGAGTAGCTTATGTTGGGGTTTGACCATTGTTTTGGCTTTTAAACTTTGTCCAAGAGTTGCTGATAGTTTTATTTTGTATTTTTTAATCAATCACTTTAGTATAGTATATAGTATAATTTAGTATACTATAGAGTATAGACCATTTCAGTGGAATTGCATTTCTAGGGAAGAACTTGGGTCCAAGATTATTTCCCATCCCAGCTTCTGATATTCACAAACACTGTGTGCAACAGAAAAACTACTTGGACCCATATAATGTTTATGTTGACATTTTGTCAAGCATGGAAAAGGGTCTATGGATCATTACCCTTTCAATGGCCAATTAATGTCCATCACATTTTGCATGCATGTCATGACACAAGCTTTCAAGGACAATGCATATAGTTTCACACATCAACACTGTCTGAAAATAAATAAATACAAATAATTACTTCATTTAATAGATATCCCATATCTATATCAGTGGCGTATCTACAATAAGGCGAGGACAGGCGTCCGCCTGTCCAAATCCATTTTCTGCCGGACGACGACAATTAACACATCTTGCCTGCCCAAAATGTAATTCTTGCCTGCCCAAAATGTAATTCCTGTAAACGCCACTGATCTATATCTCTCTGCCAATATATCTATTAGCAAGATATTTGTAGACATTCATAACAGAATAAAGTATAGGAGTACCAAAAGCAATAGAATACTATTAATATGTTTAAAAATGCGGTATACGATAGGCAATTCACTGCCCTGGTTGATATATGCTTTAAGGAAACACGACTCTAGTTTCCTTGTTGTGACTCACTTGTGTCAATACACACTGTTTAAAGTAGGTGAAGGTTATCGTAAGGGTCTTCATAGGAAGACAGATAGAGTGAGATGGCCTCAGCTTTGATTACTGCTTATCAGCTGCTGTAGTAAATGACCAATAGTCGGCCTATAATCACCATGTAACTGACCTTCAGAGAGTATAACTTCTCAGCAGTGCTATTTTCCTCTGCCATAAAAAAAAAGCTGTGACGCACAATGAGTTGCATTTTTTACGTGTCACTGCTGCCCAGGTGTTTAAGATTGCTTATGGCGCACTTCATGGAGGCTACATTAAATATGGCTTGATATTCTTGGGCTTCAGAACATATTGTCGCTTTCGGGTGGAAAAAATGTAGATCAAACCTTTTGTATTATTTAATAAAGAAATAAATTAACGATTTTAAAATAGTGTAAACACTAAATAGACAATCTACAATATCACGTGATGCCTTGTGGTGCATTGTGGGCTTCATGTAGCCTATATGTGCTTTTTTCACTACTTTTGTGCACCACTCTTGTATGATGGGCATTCATTCACGAAAAAAACATAAGGAGATAAGAGGTTTCTGCCCTACAGCAACAATGCTGATGGCTCTCAGTTTACATACATGTAGTTGTACTCTCTTTATCAACGTGAAAACATGTAACTCAGAGGACAGATATACAATAAAAATCCTCATTGACGCATAGTCACATAGTTATCACAGAAATGTCCATTCATAATCAAAGTACCCTGTTGTGACAAAGATTGGCTGGAATTTTGGGGGAATTTCCATGTGTGCAGGAGATAGATGGTGTTTTGTGTCCTAGCTCTAGCTGTCCTCGTCCTCGGATCTTTGCAAACTAATCTCTCCCATGTTATCATGAGTAATGTCACATGGTTTTAAATCGAGATGGTTTGAATCACCTATCTAAAACAGTTCACCCTGGTGGAAAAACACCAATGTGACCATTTTTATTGTGCACAAAAAAAGAAAAAAGGAAAAAAAAAAGAAGAAAACTGTGCGGTATCTTTAAATTGGTGGTGTTGAACAGGAACAAATCCAAAATGAGACACTGACTGCCCTCCCTGCCACCAACAACACAATTATAATAGGACTGACTGAGACAACCACACAGACTTAAAATAAACTCTGGCGGTTTCTAAATGATAGTGGGCAATGGGCATTGATCGTTTGCTGCCTACAGGCACGAGCACACACAGGAGCCAACCAGTGCCCGTTTCACCTGACCAATTGCCTTCATAGGAGAACATAATTTCTCTCATGTATATCTCTCTTGCAAAACCACAGTTGTAGTTCACTGTGCAACATTTGTTTTTGCTTCATGATAAATCAAAACCAGGGAACTGGCATGATCAAAAGTCTTCACAGTAAATCAAGTCATCAGCACTTTGGCACAGCAGAACACAGGAAACAGATCTAGGCCTTCCTCAGAATCTCTGACACATGTGTGATTGTGTGGGCGTTGTCGTGGACTCGTGGTAAAGAGTCCACGAGTAATATTATTTATTTACTCTTGTCTGTAACTGTTCTGTACGTCTGTACTGCCATGACAACATTAGGGCCTACCCAAAAGTATGTGAACTTTTGTGAGGTATGTGAGGTCAACAAAATACAGGTTTGTTGACTATCGCATAATTTTAAGATACTGAGTGAAGTACTTTGTTTTAACCCCAAAATACACATTTAAGTCATGCACCATGAATTAGTGTGGTTTCTATAGGCAACACACTATTGTTCCCAGTCAGATTTTCTTTTGCCAGCAAAGTGAGACGTAATAGTAGTAGTAATAGTAGTGAGATGGTAAGACGTAATTCAGTTCCCAGTGGATTCCACACGTGCAACCACACGTGCAATTTCCCAGGATTGCACCTTTCTAGGCAGGGTTTAGCCATATGTCTTTACCGTGGTTCCAGTCATTTCCATTTCATGTCTACCTCATTACTACCTCATTACAATACCAGGTAGGAAATTGGTCCTCAGAAAGCACGACATACACCAGCGCACAGCCATTCATTAAATATCCATTTATCAGACTGAACTGACATCTTGCGTATTGGTGGGGTCAGAAAGGTCAACGCATCGTCAGGGATCCACCCCAGCAACAGCCTATATCTCTTTCAGTGAGACTGACGGGGGCTTCGCTCCCTGCACAAGGCTATCGCCTTTCCTTACAACACATTGTCTGTGGCCATTTCCAGGTGGCACGCTTCGGCAGCCGTTTTGTTTGATATCAGAAGCAAGCACAAACCCTCACTCATTCAGAGAGAGAATGTCACAGGAAGCGCTGATGCCTCACTCACAGACAACTGCTACAAGGGGATCAATGATGTTCGGCCGTGTCATATTTGTAAAGAAGTCTTTACCTATGTGGTGCATTGTGTTTGTGTTCCACGGGGGTGCTGATCAGGTGTCACCCATACGATCTTCGGCTTGCAGAGTGTTGGGTTTCCAGCTGGCAAGGCCCCCGAAAGGCCTCCTCAGGCTGCTGTTACCTGGAGACTCTCATCACTAATTCAGCAGCCAAAGCTGCAGAGCTCTGGGTGGCTGCTTGGCTTGCTGGTTGGCTGCTTGGCTGGGTGAGTGTGTGTGTGTGTGTGTGTGTGTGTGTGGGGGAACAAGGACAATCGTCTATCGGTGACCAGGCCAGAGCAGCACAGCACACCACCAGAACGGCTCCCAGTAGAGCAGGACCATATCAGAGCTGGGGTTCCGATGCAGAACGGAGAGGCTATGAGCCCGCAGGACTCCAAGGCGGTAGCCGCCGCGGGGCCCCCGGAGGAACAGAGGGCCAACAACCACAGCCAGACTCACGGGAGCTCAGAGCCCTCGGCTCCACCGCTGCCACCTCCTTCGCCGCCTCCGCCCGGCCCCCCGGAGTACCCGAGGCCCCGGCTGGTCTTCCACACCCAACTGGCCCACGGCAGCCCCACGGGTCGCATCCACGGATTCACTAACGTCAAGGAGCTCTATGCCAAGATAGCCGAGGTTTTCAACATCTCCGCCTCAGAGGTGAGTCACAGTTCTGGGTCGATTCACTTATTATATCATAGTTGCATCATCATTTCTTTCATGGAAATGGGCTAACATTCTCTTTTCTTCCTTCTGTTACTAGTCAGCGAGGCCTTTGTGAAATGGGTGTTAGATTTCTATTGAGGCTAGTTTCCATGATACACTGTAAAAGATTGTTTGGCCTTGTTACTGTTTGCCAGACTTTGTACCCGTGTGAGCCTTGATCCTGATGAATAATAGCAACAAAATCACCAGATAATGATCTTCTGTCGGTAATCACCACATACAGTAGATGATATGGGCGAGTCATGTTGAAAGAGTCGAACAGACCTTGAGATGACGTTAAATGGTGCATTTATATTGCACTTTTTAGCAAAGCAAATTGTAATGTGCGTTACATCACCCGTTCACACACACTTTCCCAGACCAACATGCATGCTCATCGGGAGTCTTGCTCAAGGACACTTTGACACAAAGCCTGATTCCAAGCACCTGAGCCAGCACCTGAGCCAGTATTAGCATTTACGTTAGAGGTCATTTGTATCAACACAGTGAGGCTGGGTTGGCTTTGAAACGTGCCAAACTAATTTTACCAAATTCTCATTAGAGTTATTTGATCTCATATCATGAGTTATTTCTTCTTTTTGTTTTATCTCTATGGGGGATGATTCAAATCTTGTTGCAGCCACTAACAACTGCATATAAAGCAAAAGGGGAGGGGACATGACTTTGAGGAGATTGCAGAGGTAGGGGGGAGCCAGAATGTTATACCAGGAGGACTGGTGTATATGGTCTCTGGAACGGGTACTGGTGAGCAGGTGGTGCAAACCTTTTGCATTTGTGGCACCCCCATAGGAAGAAGTGACTAGAGAGTGTCCGTGAGCTCTAATAGCTCAACAAGCTATTCCAATTTGGAGTTTGATTGCATGTTGCGTTCATGATATATGGCTTTTTTATGGCAAGAAATAGTACCCTGAATCCCTGAATAGAACATTATGGAATATCAAAATCCTGCTTCACGCTCATTGTCACATGACTTTGATTAAATAAACAAAGAAAGACAAATAAATCATCACCTCCCTATGGATCTAATGAAGGTGACCCTCAATGTTTTTATTTTATTTTTACACCGCAATTGTAGCCAATCAGAATGGAGTATGACAAAACGGAATGATACATGTTCATCACATGACTACTGAGTAGTACTGACTACTGAAAACATATAGTAGCCTAATTTGTGTGAATTTGCGAATATGCTGTATATGGGCATGGTAAATGGTAAATGGTGCATTTATATAGCACGGCAGCGCCTTCGCCTTTATCCAAGGTGCTTTACATAGATTGTGCATTACATTCACACACACATTCATACACCGATGGCAGCGGAAACCATGCAAGGACACTTCGACACTCTGGGGGAGCCCGGGTTCGAACTGGCAACCTTGCGGTTACTATCCAGCCACTCTACCCCTGAGCCACTGCCACTGCCACTGATGCAGTTGCATTATTCATGATCCAAGGAATCCAGGGAAAAATAATTGTTGATTGTATGACTGAGTTACCGGCCAAAACGTAGCTCAGGCTGGTATTAAACCACAATGAAGCTGATTTGACCAATTTTGAGTGGCATGGCGTGTATTCATTGACAAATACTAGCAGACAGCAGTGTGTGTGTTTTTCTTTTGGTGGGTGGTGGGTTAAGATATTTTTGGGACTTTTTCGGCTTTTATTGATAGTAGTATACAGACAGGAAATGGGGAGAGAGAGGAGACGGGGAGTGACACCCGGCGAAGTTCGTCAGGATCGGGACTTGAACCCGTGACACGCTGTCAGGCTGCAATGGAGCCTATAGGTGCCCGGACCACTAGGGCAGCGGACCGGACCGGACCGGGCCGGGCCTGCACGGAACGTTTGATACGGACCGGTGCAGCAGTTTCCGAGATTAGCTGTGTACACAGACAGGCAGACAAACGGACACAGAGACGCATACACACACGGACGGACGGAGGGAGGGATGCACAACGCAGTAGCACGCACACAGTCAAACAGAGGTGAAAACATCTCCCTCTTCCGAAGAGAACAATATACAGATTAAAGGTATTGACTTTGCGATATGCATGCATGGAAAATGCATGGAAAATCTGTTTCACAAACCTAGGTTAGCCAAACCCTGTTACCATCCACACACACACACCAGCGAATAAGAAGCCTGTCTGTGACCTTGACCTGAACACCTGCAGTTGTGTTCTAGAACGTAGAAGGTCTCCAGCGGGACCCATCCTCCTCGCTGTGAGGTCACAGCAGGCAGGCAGCTGCATGGAACACATGGAACACCGGGCCAACGGCCTTGAGATGAAATGTACTGCATGAACTTCACACGCACACACGCACGCACACGCACACGCACACGCACACGCACACACACACACACACACACACACACACACACACACACACACACACACACACACACACACACACACACACACACACACACACACACACACACACACACACACAGCTGCTCTTAATGCCAGGACAGCCAGAGTCCACAAGGACAGCTGAGGTAGAGATAGGCCATGGCGGGGACTGAAATGGCGTGTCATGGAAAGAACTGTGGTGGAAAAAGTATTGACATTTTTTTACTTAAGTGAAAGTATCAATAATGCCATGTAGACATATACGCTGTTACAAGTAAAAGTCAGAAATTCTAAAATTACTTGTGTACAAAGTATTTGTAAAAGTACAAAAGTATTGGCATCAAAATGTACTTTAAATACCAAAAGTAAAAGTACTAATTAAGTTTTCAAATGTATACAAATATTTTGAAAATAGCAGATGGCTGAAGTGGTTAATGTAGGCCTATGGCCTATAATAATAATAATAATAATAATCCAAATCTACAAAGTAACTAGTAACTAAAAGTTTTCAAATAATTGTAGTGGAGTAAAAGTATTGAGTGTAGTAAAAGTATATGTAGGCCTACTTCGTTACTTTCCACCACTGTAATGGCTAAGTTTACACTATTTTTGTGTTTTATGTAAAATAACTGGTTTTAGATCTTGTTCACGTTTGGTATATGCTTAAATATGTACAGTACGTGTACCTTGAATTCATTGAGCCCAGTAGAACTGAACTGAACGGAAATGCATTGTTTTGGGCATTTGTATGCTTAATTTCAGAGGTATGGAAGTTTTCTAAACTAAAAGGCTGCAAGAGAGGCTAGCATGAAAGTCCATAAACAACAAAAACGTGTTGATGATGTACTTTTGAGGACCGAAATGTGAACTCTCTGTGTCACTTTGTCATTTTCTGCATTTTTGAAGGACATCTTAAGAGCCACAATGTTAATTTGTCTGTATGCTTAAATTCAGACAGGATAGTGTAGGAAAAGTAAGGGTCAAGGAGACATGCGAGCTAAGATGAGGGTCAGATACAAACCTGCATGGCCGTCCTTGTACTCTCTAGAAGCATACTATGTATGATCTATATGCACTGAACTGTCTGAGCCACCAGGCACCCCAAGTATGTTTACTTTAGATAAGAACGTCTTTGCTGATCCCCATAGGGAAATGCATGTGTGGTGCTGTAGTAGCACATCATTATAAGCATGAAACAAATGTTAAGAAAAACTAGAGTTTGACACTAGACATCTGCATTGTATATTCTATCAATAAATATAATGTATATGTTTCTAAGTGTCTATTTGTACGTCTCTAAATGTTTTGATGAATTGAACATGGCGGACCCTCTTGTAAACAAGTGTAATGCTTAATTGGGTCGTCCACTCACAGTTAACAGTTTGTGCTTGAAATGTACTGTAATTCTGCAAACTGTTAATAAATATTTAAATCAATCAATCAATCAATCTAAGCATGTTTACAAATTGCTTTACTGCTACGGTGATCATAAACCTCTTACAACACTGACAGACACTGTAGTAAAGACGTAGCATTGACGTTGGCGTTATCGTAATGCTTATCACCTAGCTGTGCGGTGGGACCTGTTGTAAACACATTCTGCACAAAGCTCTGGTCCTTGAATCAAAGTTGTATTCAGGTAGGAGGAGGTGTCAAGGACCAACAAGATGAACACAACTTACACAACAGATATGAATCCACTTTCAATTTCAGCTGTCCTTGAGAGCGTTATCTTAGCACACAGGTTCATTGTCAAACGAGAACCATTTTATTAGTTGTGTTGCTATAGGCAACACACTATTGTTCTCTGTCCGAGAATTGTTTTGCCAGCAAAGTGAACCTACTTTTTGTTAACTTTTGCACAACAGAAAAGTGAAGCTTTGGTCATGCTTCACACACTGTTGTCATGCTTCATATGACATCACAATATATAACGTAAAAGTTAAGACGGAATTCAGTTCCCAGTGGATTCACTCCCACTTTGAATGTTTTCAACCGATAATCACCACTATGTTCCTTAAGTTATCAGACCATGCAATGGAGAAATATGGACATTTCCTACATACTGCCTACAGCGAGTAGGCGACTAGGAAATGCAGAAGTGAAATTACTGCCACCGAGGCGAAAACAATGTGAAACTGCACTATACAACTTTGCTTTATGTCTACTTACGTGGCCAGTTAGGGATAGAGTTAGTGGTAAGGTGCGTTCAGACTTGGATGGTTAGAGCGGCGCGATTACATACAAAGTCAATTAATGCAAAGACGAGAAGTTGCGCGAACAGTCACGGCACGACCTGGTGCGTCACAAACAGGACGAACCGAGAGAATATATATATTCAGATCTGAACGCAGCTTTAGGGTTAGTAGTCAGACAACGCTCCTCTGTCGCTGTCAAAACAGTAGCCATCATCAACGCACAGAATGCAGCTACTGAGATCTTGGTAGGTCAGTAGACAGCTACTGAGGCCATTCAATGGTCTGATTAAACAGCATAATGTCCCATTCAGTGCATTGAAAGCATTCAAATCTGGTGGGGCAACCATACTTGCAATTTACCAGAATTGCACCTTTCTTTGCTGTCGGGCAGCCAGAAACCATATTCTAATATTTTGTGTTTGTTTTTTTTCGTATAAGAACGCCCTACTTAAAACATGTTGGGCATGCCGGCATGTTCTTGGGCACCTCTGTAGACCTTGCCACGCAAAAACAAAAAACCACAAATCACGGGTCCTGTGATGTGCCATCTTGAACCACATACACGCTGTATCCAAGAGGCCTGCCGTTTACGACATAGGCGGACAAGTGAAAAGGTTTGTGAAACGTAGACGTTTATCGCGGGAAATGTGTCAGACTAGCCCACAGCGTCACACAAAAGCATCAAAAGTAGAAGATCTGCAAGCTCTAAACGAGCGTTTCGAGCTTGTAGATCTGCTGCTTTTGCTAAGTTTCCACCTGACAGAGGCAATTAGTGGGCTCGATCACTTCAGAGAGCCTCGTTAGGTCATGCACTTTGCTGCTTGCTTTCTCTCTCTCTCTCTCTCTCTCTCCCTCTCTCTCAATTAAATTATTTTGAGAATCACACTGTAGCTCTTCTTAATAGGAACCTTTTGACATTTCTTTCAGGAAGAGATCAAACCAAAACATTTCTGCAGGAACAGTACCCATTAAGTTAACAGTAGAATAATACATCCATCATACGGTATTCATACCCTGTTCTCCATGTACAATGCTGCTCAATAAAGGTATTTACAAAGACATGTAATCTCTACAAGGGAAGATGAAAACCAGGCAGAGAACACAAAACAATATTAGAGGCTGAGGGAATGTCAAGAGAGACCATGTTGCCTCTGTTGGGTGGAAACCTCATATGCCAACACTGTTCATTTTCAGGATTCCAATTCCAAAATAGCGAAATCTACAAGCTCAAAACGCGCCGCTTCACGCCACATTTCGAGCTTGTAGATCTGATACTTTTAATCATTCTTACCAAAAGTAAGACTCATAGCAGAATGTTCCATTCCAAGATTTCAAATCTATAATAATCTTTTGAAAAAAGCAGATCTACAAGCTCACAATGTGTAGCATGTATATAGGGCTGAAGTATGTATGTGTTGTAATATTAATAAAAATCTACAAAGTAACTATAGTAACTTGAGTTTCCAAATAAACGTAGTGGAGTAAAAGTGCAATATTTGGATCCGAGATGTAGTGGAGTAGTGAAGCAGAAGTATTGGAAAACCGGTACAAACAGCCGTTTCGACCGAAAATCAACCGATAATTCCCAGTAGGTTACTTATTACGTCGATTCTATCCAGCCGATCAGTTCGTCTGGAGCCTACTGGCTGCGATTGGCGTTGATGACACGTTAACTGATCTTATCGGTCTACTCAGGTCTATTGGACATGCTGGGAGCCTACTGAAAACGACAAGCCTCCTCATACCCTCCCCTAAACTTAACCGCAAGCATGTCGCAGCGCGGTCCTAATATTAACGCATGTTCGCCAACCTTAATCCTGTCGGGTTTTTTTATCAGTCGGCAGAGAATGCCCATACTCGTCGAAAACAATCATACTGATACTAAGTGATCACTGCGATCTTGTCTATTGATAACAGTCGAATCGGGTGTACAAAAGGTATTGCATAGCCGGTTGGGTCATGGATCTCCAACTTCCATCGTTACCGACTTGGTGCTGCCAGGCACGGGTCTATAGTTGAAGTACAATACAAATACCTCAAAGTTGTACTTCAGTACAGTACTTACGTAAATGCACTTAGTTACTTAGTTTACACCACTGTTTTTTGGAGTAAAAACTCTACACACTGTAGAGGTCACTGAGTGTATACGTGCCTCAGGCGAGCTCAGACGTACGTCATTGTTTCGTGGATTTGTTGAGCAGACTACTGCCTGTCCTCGGGCCTGTTTGGGCTGCCTCCACAAGCGGTGTTCAATTTCGTAGCGTTCATGTAGTCAGTGTGTCGGATGACCCTGAACTCCAATCAGACAGACAGCACAACACAAGACACTACAGCGTCTGTCTGTGTACCCAACAAGTAGACTACTACTGCATTGTGTGAAGAAGAGATAGCTGTAGGCTATCTAAAAAAAAACTCATATTCAGGTGCCAGTTGTTGTTGTTTTTAAGATTTTGTGGACTGTATCACTTGAAAGTATACTGCACTATTTACACAACATACTTTAGTATACAGTTAGGCCTATAGCCCTCTATAACGCTGCAATTTAGCCAAGTAAATATTAGTTAAGTAGTCTTAGCCTTAAATAGATATTTTAAATAGTATTTTTCTTCTTTTGACCTTTGTATTTATGCTTTGTTTTCCTGGTGTAATGTGCTCTATGGTTGATTTTCTCCCTTCAGGGACAGTGGATGTCTTTGCTAAATCCGGTGTTTTTACATTACATTAATATTGTTCATTACTAGGGATGCACCGATGTGTCGGCCACTTACCGGTATCGGCCGATATATGCAGTTATCGGTCAATATTGGTATCGCCAAAAAAAACTGACATGAACCGATGTCAGTAGCTGATATTTATCTGTCGTTGATAAGCATACATTTTGCCTTGGCTATGTTGGTTATCTGTAGACTACCAAGCTGTAGATTCTGAACATACATTTATTGTATTGAAGATGTATTTGTTTCCCTGGCACGAAATGAGAAATAAAAACATCAAAAACTGAATATATCGGTATCACATATATCGGTATCAGTATCGGCTCAATTGATATTTTAAACATGGGTGCATCCCTATTCATTACTATGCAGTGTTCCGACCAAAATGAAGAAGTAAAGTAAAGTGGACTCTGTAGTGTTGCTAATACACTGATCCATACGTTAAAACTCAGTTGATGATTTCCTGTTTTGGGCTATATAGAAGTGTATATCTTTATTTGTCTCTAAATGTTATGATGAATGAAAATGGTGGACCCTCTTGTAAACAAGTGTAATGCTTTATGGTGTCGTCCCCTCAAAACTTAACAGTTTTTGTGTCGAGTTGTGCTTGAAATACTGTAATTCTGCAAACTGTTAATAAATACTTCAATCAATCAATCAATCAATCAATCATTTAACCAAATCAGGATTTTCCAACTTCTTTCTCTTACATGTTGCTTGTGTGCTCAAAATACTTCTACAGCTGCACACACTTTTACTGAATAAAACAAGCTAGCTAAATAAATGGTTTAGAATATTTGAATATGAAGCTTTATGACCAGACCACCCAGAACTCATCTGAATTACAAACCATGGCCTACATACTGTACAGTACAGGCAGACTATTATAGTCCCCTTGACTACCAACTGCCCTCTGCTGGTGAGATTATGTACAGCACAACTAGCATGTGCAATGCATCCCTGCTGGTGCTGGTTCAAGCAGTGTGTTGCATAGACCACATTATATTATGTTTACTCTGTTCTGCCTTACTAGGGTTAATAAATAAAACCTTACGTACGATACAACCTCTCCAATTAAGTCAGACTGTGTAACCTTTTCAATTAAACACGCTACTTTTAATATAATCGTTCGCTGTTAAATCTTTAACAATAACTGTTCTGCATAAATGTGTTTTTTAAACATTATTTTATATTCAAGTCGGGGGACAGGCGCTCGGGTGACACTGTCCACTACCGCGGAGGTTGTGGGTTCGAATCCACGTGGTGCATCCGGATTGGATGAGCGTCTACAAACGAACTCAATTAGCCTGTGTTCGGGGGAGGGAAAAGAAAGAAAGAAAAGAAAAGAAAAGAAAAGAAAAACAACTAACTTGTTTCCTCGTGTCTCTCCATCAGATCCTGTTCTGCACCTTGAACTCCCACAAGGTGGACATGCAGAAGCTGCTGGGGGGACAGATCGGCCTGGAGGACTTCATCTTCGCCCACGTCAGAGGAGAGACCAAGGAGGTGGAGGTCACCAAGACGGAGGACGCCCTGGGCCTCACCATCACGGACAACGGGGCCGGATACGCCTTCATTAAGGTGAACAATCACACAATAACATGCTTTTGACATGAGGAGACATCACTATCCTATCATATATATGGGCTATATACACAGAATAACTCTCCCTGCTTCTGGGCCACTTCCCTACTTCCTTCACAGGTGTAACGTACTATAGAGTAATACAAGGATAGAGACCGAACCGGAGCAAACCCCCCGCTATTCATTTCAATAGAAGTTGCTCAGTGGCATTTTGGTTTTGAAGCACCCGGAAGACTGCCGGAAGTGCAATCATAACTCAATGGCTCGAGCGAGCGTTTAGCCTAGCCTAGCCCGGACCTAAAATGTGAGGTCCGGGTCATGAACGTCCGTCCACCTCCATGAAAGTGCTGCAGTTCCATTTTTCGCCAGTAGGTAGTGGCAGCTTCCTTACTGGGGGCTTGGTGTAACTGATGATACTAATTGTCTCCACCAGGCCGAAGGCATGGGGAGAGTATGTTTTGCACTCCATCTGTCCGTCCGTCACCGTGTGTCCGTCCGTCTGTCCGTGTGTGTGTGTGTGTGTCCGTCTGTGGACAGCTAATCTCTGGCACCGTTGGCTTGCTCACAGCCAAACTCTTCACACACACTCCCTGGATGCCAGGCTTTGTTTTAAACAAAATGCAGCAAATCATGAACACATTGTGTTATTTCTGTGACATTTTGCACGCATCTTCCCAAATCAGCCACATCATGGCGCGATATCTGCCCGATTCGTGTTTTTACCTATAACTGCACCGATCTGTGTAAAACGTTGTATGCACACTTCCTAGAGGCCAAGGAAAAACCTTTGCCCGGTATTTTTCCACATCTCCTCTTCATAGCGCCACCAGGAGGCTGATTTATGTAAGCTAAAACAATTATTTTATATTATTCCTTCGGATTTTATCCAAATACAATATCATGCAAATCGGTACACATGATCTCTATAGTCATGTGATCAAGACGCGTCTGTCATTTCTCATATTCCATCCTGATTAGCAAAGTTTTCATAGTGGGCCGTTTTGTCCAAAATGACGCAAATCATCAACGCAGTGGCCGATTGCAGTGAAACTGTGCACACATATTCGCACTAGGCTGAGGAAGAAATACCACTAGCCATTTTTCAAATCAGCCTCATAGTCGCGCTATAACAGGCAGAGTCGTGTCTTTACATATTACTGCACCAATCTCCGTAAGAACGTTGTTCCCTACAGGCCAAGGGAAAACGTCTGGCCTGCATTAGATTTTAGAGCCTTTTAGAGCACTTTTTCTAGTTAAGGCTCTGTTCCATTTAGTGTGCAGTAGTTCACAAGCTTTTTAATTTCAAGGACCCCCATAACTCTGAGCTGGCAGTTATGCCAGCTCCAATGCACAGGTGCACTGAGAGATGCAATTAACCTGTCCAGAACAATACACCCACGGTAGCACGTGTGCACACGAGCGTGATGTGACAATAAAGATGGCGCTGATGCTGAGCTCCTACCTTTTTGTCTGGTTTTTAAGCACCATAATTTCACAAACGGTGTGCATGTGTTCCTCTTCACCAGAGGATAAAAGAAGGGAGCACCATAGACCATCTGAAGTTGGTATGTGTGGGCGACCACATCGAGGCCATCAACGACCAGAGCATCGTGGGCTGCCGGCACTACGAGGTGGCCAAGATGCTGAAGGAGCAGCCCAGAGGGATTCCCTTCACGTTGCGACTGGTGGGGCCCAAGAAGGCGTTCGGTGAGTTTACCGTTACTCCAAGAGTTGTTGGGGCGCGTCGGCGGCCGGCCCGGATAGTGTGTCACAAAGTGAACGACTTAATGGCAGGTTTGATTCCAGCCGGTGAGCCCTGTGCATGCTGCGTGTCCTTAATCCTACCCTGCTCTCAGTTTACTGTCTCTCTCTCTCTCGGAGTCTAGTCTCTAGTGTATAGGTGTCTGGAATCCACCCAGGGCTCTGTACTAGGCCCTCTACCGTTCTTTAGCTCTACGCCAGTGGTTCTCAAACCTTTTCATTTCAAAGACCCCCAGTTTAAAAAGCGTTATATGCCACGGACCCCCATAACTCTGAGCGGGTTCATTTGGCAGCAGGGGAAAAAGTACCCAAATGTTTTACTTAACCCGCTTATGGCCAACGACGTGTTTTTTGACGTGCTATCAACTAATCCCTCAAGGCCAAGGACGTTGTGGACGTGGTAGACAATAATTCCAAAAAAAATTAATAAAATTATAATTTTTTTCCGATTTCTTTGCATTTTATTTTTTATTTTTATGTAATCTACTAAAAACCGGCCGAAATCCGCGCGATCGTGCACTATCGTGCATGCGCGCCGTCTCTATGTGAATCGCGGCAAAAAATCTGATATTTTGGGATCTTCTGGGCTCGATTTGGGTGATTTTAGACTAACTTATGATGAAGCTATTGTTAGCCTAGCATTCCCACAGAGTGAGGCTATCTTGTAGGGGACAATCTTTCATTGGTTGTTTACGTCATTTTGAACCGGAAGTGTTATACCAGTTTACACATTTTAGAGATTTTCAGCATAATGGTACGTTCCCGCCATCTGGTGTAAATCGTGGGGTACTACTTGAAAATGACTATAAAAGATGGCGTGATTGTATTTTAACGCAGAAGTTTATTTTTGCATAAAAATTATGAATTAAGAAATGGGGCTTTCGCCAGAATTGGCTGGCGTTGGCCAGCAATCTAATGGCAATCTAAAAATGTGAGATGTGACCACAATGTCACAGATTGTCTCATTTTGAAGCTGCAAGTCTGTAGTTTACAATGATATAAAAATCTTCTTTCTAGCATTTGCCATTATTTATTAATAAGCATTTTAATACACCTTGGTTTCAGTGAACTAAAATGCTTCATTTTTGCTATAAGTGCTATAAGTAAACGATGGAACATGCTAGAGACATGGTTCTAATTTATTTGTAAAGTGAAGAAATGCAGCTTGAAAATGAGATATTTGGTGATATTGTGCTCATATCGCACATATTTCTATTGTCATTCAAAAAGTCGCCAAATCTGGCCTAAGCCACAAAAAGATGTGATTTAAGGCTGGTAATAAGAGGGTTTTAAGTAAAGTGTCAATACTGCAATATATATAGAAATACTCTGTTACAACTACAAGTAATAATTCATAATTCCACGTTTACTTGACTAAAGATACAAAAAGTACTAATTTAAAGTTTTCACATGTATAATAATGTTTTGAAAATAGCAGATCTACAGCGCATCGCGTCACATTGTGAGCTTGTGTGTGTGTGTGTGTGTGTGTGTGTGTGTGTGTGTGTGTGTGTGTGTGTGTGTGTGTGTGTGTGTGTGTGTGTGTGTGTGTGTGTGTGTGTGTGTGTGCGTGTGTAGCCTTGAAAAGTTTCTTTAGTGAATGAATGGATAAATATACTGTATACAGTACATTGTGCAGCAATTTGTGTTTTATTCTATTTGGGACCACCTGTGTAAAAATAGATGCAGAGGCACTGTATCAGCAGCCTCTATCAGATAGGAGGACTTATGTTATGAAACATTATGTTTTGAAAACATATTACATCATATGAGCAGCTGTGACCTAGATATCCTACAGTCAGTGCTGGACACCATTTCTAATTAGTTTCTAATTATCACCTTGGTATGGTATGGTTAATACAATATAACTTAAAATAAGTGGTTGTATTTTGTCTCCCTGCTCTTCTATTGAGACATTTAGATTGTGCCAAAGGTCAAGGATCTGACCTGATGGTCAAGATTCAATGTATCCCCTGTAGGCTACTGAGCAAGCAGGACGGCTCCATTAGTTCAATGGTAAATATTTCAGCTCTTAGCCTCTTGCACAGGAAACTGGATTCAAATCGGTGGTAGAAGAGGGAAGTTGCATATAGTTCTGTTTAATGCTAACGGCTACAAGCTTCTTGTCATTCGATCATTTCCTGTTTCAGAATGACAGTCGCATTCCAATGCATCTCATGGTAACATATTAGCACCACAAAGGCCCTAAAAACAGGGCTTCAGACATCCCAAAGTAATATAAAAAAACTGATCAGGCTACGTACTGCTTGGCCTCACTCTTACAACTCACCTTACCGCTGCTCATTGTGATCGTTTGGGATGGCTTAGGGTAGACGACAGGGTACGTTTGGGATGGCTTAGGGCAGACGACAGGGTAGCAACTTGCAATGGGCCTGGTCTACACCACAAAGACGCCTCTTCCAAACCACACCACACAAATTCTGCAAACAAAACAAAAGTCTGTGTGGTTGCCTCTAGTTGGTGTGTGAATAGAAATGCTAATATCAGTGGTTCTCAAACTTTATAAAGTCAAGAAAGACCCACACATTGATATGTATTTATTTAGCCGCAGACCCCCACCTGAAAGGGTGTGTGCCAGGGTCCCCCATATTTTCAAATATTTTCAAAAATAGCAGATGTAAAAGCTTGTATGTATGTTGTTGATCTTCTATGTTTGTGCTCTGAACTCTGAAGTACTGTACTAACAGACAATTATTACTTGTTCTGTAAGGTTATGTTGGGTTAAGCTACAGCACACAACAGCTGTGGCCTAGAAATCCTAAATGAAAATTATATAGGTCTATGTGAAAAAACATAACGTGATCATTGCTGAAAATGTGATCTGGTAAGGCAATGCCTCCCTCTGCTGACAGGATTAGGGTATTGCAATCATACTGTACTGTACAATTTATAGGATATAGAGTTATATCAAAACCCCATGGAATAGGCTATTGAGAAATAACTATGGCATATTTGGCGTATATTATATTAGCCAGGGAAATACAAATATAATCAGAATTCATTTCTAAGCCATGATATAGTCACTTTTTATTTTATTTTTAATCCCACGATTTCTTTGTAACCCATTTTCACCCCTGTGTCAATTATCTAATGTGATCCTGGGCTCTACACACCCTCCGTAACCTGGGGAGCGCAACGGACTTGAACTCATGCTTCCTTCATGCATGAGTGTCCAAGTTGCTCCTTTACACCTGACAGGGGGGAGTTTCCCTGGTTGGACGTAGCGTGTGGAAGGAACACGTTATTCCAAACAGTTCCTTCCCCTCAATCCTGCCAGGGGGAGGCAGTTTAGAGACCAGGATATTTTTTTAATTTTAAGAGGGCGATACATATAGACTATGATTTGAAAACCCCTGCCTTTTGTCCCAGGAAGCCCTTGAAGTGTTTTCTGGAATGCATTTGTCTTTGGTAATCAATCAGAGTGTGAGTGGGATTTGAAGTGGTTAGCGTGTATAGCCTTGGCTCACTCAGACCATGAGGTGATGGCAGCCAGACAGACAGGAGGATGTTCATAATATATCAGTAGGGTGGACTAGTTTGCTGTCAGGCAGAAACCTCTTATCTCCATATTAACCTTTTGTGTTTTTTGTCATAAATGAACACCCTGACCCTACTTGATCTTACTACAGCCTCACAAAAGCATCAAAAGTAGCAAATCCACAATATCGAAATATGGCGCAAAGCAACGTGGTTGAGCTTGTGGAGCCGATACGTTTGATGCTTTTGAATTTGAATCCTGAAAAGTAACAGTGTCAGACATCATACGAGGTTTCCACCTGACAGAGAGGATTTAGAAAGTGTTCCATGAGCGGAAGCCAAGGTCAAGTGTTACTTTTCACTTCAACACCCACTGTGTGTTCACAGACAGTCATGTCTCCTAAGCAAAGTCTGAGCTGGATTACAGGAATGGGAAATGCATGGGATGGTACAGGGCCGGGCAAATTAACTGAAAACTAATATTTAGAAGCGATACCCGACTTAACCTCACTCATGTAGGTTACATGAATAATAAATATTAAAGCAGTTATTTTCTTATCTATTAAATCCACATGAAAATATTCTATTATATTTTTTTGTAATAATCAACTGAAATTAGACTGATTAATTACAATTTAGCAGACGCTCTTAATCCAGAGCGATTTACAGTAAGCAAGAACAATTGGTAATACATCAAATACATAAAAAGGATCATAAGTAAGCTAAGAACCATAACCGTATAATATCTGTACAATGAAATGTATACACTATAGAATGCTATGTCTACATATGCCATCTAATTAACCACTTAAACCAGTATTATACTTCATTGTACAATGGTGGCGTACAAAAATAGCCTCTCTACAAGCTCACAACGTGTCACATCGTAACTCAAAGAGCTTGTAGATCTGTGATTTTGAAGTCGTATATCTCTCAGTGCTAGGATGATAGGTGAGGAAACAGTAACCTGCAACCTGGTGTTGACGTTTTTCTGCACAGTGCAGGATAGTTGTACATACATACATACATACATACATACATACATACATACATATTATATTAGGTATGCGGTCTAGCCTAACTTGGACTCAGGGGGGTGGACGCCTCTGCCTTGCATAGTCCCCAGTAAATAGGCATTGCCCTTCACTGGTAACCCTATTTTGGAGTAGTTTTAAATAAATTAAGGTATGGTGGGCTGGGCTTTTTACAAAAAAGCCCCCCCTTTTAAATACTACACACATACATACACATACATATCTACATGCATACATTTCAGAAGTTTTAGCAGTTTTGAAGGACCCACTTTTAGGCCAGTGCACCAGAGCAAACTCTTGCCTTTTTTTAAACCCTACCCATTTTAACCAAATACATACATACATACATACATACATACATACATACATACATACATACATACATAGATAGATATTACATACACCCTAACCCTAACCTCACTCCTAGCTTTCCTCCCCAGCCACCTCAGAGCATGCACCCGTATCAGAGGCCTCTCTCTAGCGCAGGGACAGGGACGGACCTGGACGGGGCCCACACATTACCCTCTCCTCTATGTCTTCCCTCCTCCAACTCTTCTTCTCCTACCATCCAGGCCATCGGCTCCTCTACCATTACAACACTACTCCCATTCATAACCACATTTTCACATACACTCCAACCACTACACCACAAGTTTAAACATAATTTCACCACTACACAACAATCCTACCCCCCATTACAAACACATCAGGTCATTTCAGCACTGGGAACCTGGGAGACCTCCTTGTGCATTCCAAATTTTCCACTCTACCCCCCAAGCCCCCTCAGCCACATACACTCCATTTCAAACCCCGCAAATTCATCAACAACCCACATAGTCACACTTCCTCCCCCATCACGGATCCCCTGTCTCTGACCACCCCCAATATAGTTTACATTATCACCTGGAACGCCCACTGAGTTGCAAAAAGAATGCTGTTTTGCCACTCAGTCTAGATGAGGGGTGCGTGTCCTGATGGGAAAATCATGCCTGTGCATACTATTACATTGGAATGAATGAGCCCGGTTGGAAAGTGTCCAAGTGGTAGAGGGCAGGGCTTTGCTAAAGGTGAATTGTAGTTTTGTTACTGACATTTTCCACTTAAGGTGCATACAGAGGACAATGAGGTGAAACATTTTTATTCTGTGAACTAAGACATTTGGTATGTGGCACAGGTCCCTCCAGCATACGCCCAGCACACCTCGGCCAAAACACTAATCTGTTCCGCGACACTCAGTTCCCCTTTAAACAAAATGTACTTCGATTGTGTCTGTCGCTAAGGACTTTTAACATCAGTTCCCCATTTCATGAAGTGCTTCAGCTCGAGACAAAAGCTTTATTTACCCCAACTGAGTCTGCCAGGAAGTGGATGGGGGAAAAGGCTCTTAATATAGGTGACTGGAGACCACAGCTAATTGACCTGCATCGCCTACACCCTTGTTTATCAGACAGGAAAAGACACATCCGGTGGCCTGTGGGTTGGTTTCCTGCTAATAGTTTTACATATTGTTTTGTTCACAATCACTAGGCCCTAATCTTATGTTGCTGTGGAAAAATATAATTAATTAAACTACATTTATACAGCTATTTACATTCGAAGAAGCCTTAAACAGATACTGATCCCTCAGCGTTGATAAAAACTCAGTACTGACAGCCTTTCTTATTAGTGTTTCTATTTAGTGCCAAAATTAGGGCCTTCCAGTTAAAGGGATCTTAATGCTACAGATACGAGTCTCGAGTCTAGACAATATGCTTCTAATTTTGGGGCAACAGATTGTGGAAGGCACGTTCCTATTTCAGAATGACCATTCCACAGAGATGTTATCGAACTGGTGAAAAGCTGTACAACAATAGTGAAGAATAGTTATAGCATCACCAGGGGACCAATGGAATATCAACATATATGATGACCTGCTTCCATTCCATCACAAGAGCATGGAGGTCAGAGACTATAGGGCTGCCAACCAACCCAAATTCAAATAATGGACACCCGGGCCGAAAATTAAGGGACGCACAGAAAAGGTTAATATGTCACTGTATATGTATAGTTTTTGTATATTATACCAGCAAGTGGCCTCGCCCTAAAGGGCAAGGTCGCGTGCACGCATATGCCTGGGTGACAGCAGGCGGCAGACTGCTGGGCGAGCACTGGCATCACTGTCATGAAAAAGGACACAGTCTTCTGCAAACTGCTGACACAGAATTTGGAAGCACTAGAAATGTAATTGTACCTGAAATAATATAATTCACTGGAACAAAAGGGCAGTATGAAGAAACACTAATTAGAAAGGGTGTCCACTATCCTGACTATTAACCACCACTGACTATTTACCAGCCTTGACAGCGGGGCTGCATGTTTTCACTTTGTGAGTGTATGCAGTGTTTGCATGTAGAATGTGATTGTCACCACAATAGAGTCACATCCGTGCGAGATGCATTCATGAAATGTTACATGATGTGGTGTAGTACTGATTTGTATGGTTCGTTCAGGCTTGGCTCGAGGTTTAAATGACTGAGCCGAGGGCAGTTGAAAATGGCAAGGTGGCACATCATAGTAAAACAATATGTACATATAAAACTTAAACTGAGGGGGCAGAATTTGCAACTGAGGATGCCAAAGACCCCCTCTCGCACCCCCGTGGCGACGGTATGGTTTGAGAAAGTGGCTTTGGAAGTAGGGGGTAAACAGATACTGGCTGGCAGATATTTGTTTAGCATTGCTACTGTACTAAAAAGATTTCATTAATAACTGCAGAGCCAATGAAAAAAAGGTTTTAACTATTTCGCTAATAGGCCTACCTCATCATTGTACATCATTGGGATTGTACCTTCAGATATTCAGAAATCAAGGAGCTAACTTTCTTTTTCTGTAAGATTTGAGGTATGAAAAATAAAGTAGACCGAGGATGATTGAGTACATTTGGCACAGTTCCCCGGTTTCACATTCCTGTTTCCTGCTTATAACCAGGGCACAAGATATGTTCTTTAGTTTGGTAAAGACTAATATTTGCAGTATTTTATCATATTTTCTAGTATTTAAAAAAAAATCCTTCATACCAAACGCCATTAAGGCACTAAATGATACCATGTCTCGCTATATTTGCCGTTTTTCCTTTGTATTTGCCACTGTTGTCCTGCACTTTTTTGCCATGAGAAAATAATTGTGTAAGTGTTGTTGCTGTTGTTGTAACTGTCTGTTTTTTACTGTTTGAGACCGAAGACAAATTTCCACAAGTGGACAATAAATGAAACTAACTAACTAATACTAACCAAGTACTACTAGCCTACTAAACAATGTTTGCTCTACTTTATTAAGTAAAGATAATGTTTGTATAATCAATACGTTATTGTAAAGAGTGTCGTTTGTAGTATTTTGTAATAATGTGGTCATCTTGGCATTGGGAATTAATGTGTGTCCCATATGCCATCACATTCAACAAGCTTCAAACAGCTGCAACAATATTACAAGACCTTTTAAAATGAGGTGCAAAGGTTATTTTTATTTTACAAGCTAATGGCTTTAATCCGCTAAGACGTCTGAAGTGCACGGTATCTCACAGCTCATTACGATGGGTGATGCGATGCGTGATGTGTGTGCAAAAATGTCCAGTGAAGATATGGAGATAAAACCTTCAAAGCCTGCTGTTGCCTCCGCTTGTGTCTGAACTTCCAAGACACTATCCGGTGTTAAAATGTCACTGGGGAGTGACATGCCACTTCATAGGCCACTGTATATGTTATCGCAACTGCTTGGGGATTTAAAGACTGCACGTAAAAGTCAACCGTTAACAGTTACCAGTTTTTATGTAACTGACCTTCCTACCCCAAGCCCAAGCATGATGAATTTATAGGTGTCAAAGTGTCTTAATCAAGAACAGTTTGACACAAAGCCAGGAGGACCCCGGGCTTGCCTTGAACCATAGGAACATAGGACACCTTAAACTCCAGACTAAATAACATGTAGGCTCATTTTCCTACTTATATTGATCCCAAATGACTTGCCATGGGGTCTATTTCACAGAATTGCCCGTCTCTCCGTCATCCAGTTACCCCAGCATAGCATAGTGTGGAGCCCATGAGCTGCATGTTATTTAGGCTGTCCTTTAAGCCACTGACTTCTGCATCCTGAGCCATTGCCGCCCTGAATCTAAAACAAAAATACATAAATAGAAGGGTGATTTGACAGGACCCCACACACCCACACCTTGTTAAAAAGGCAAAACCTGCCAATCATATTTTCCATTGGCTTGTGTAAGTAATTAATAATTGAAACCCCCCTCTGTGATGATTGCTGTTAGCATCCTCTTAATTGGATGTTTGATGGATTAGGTTAATAGGTTTCATGCATTAAAAGGTTTATTACACTAATTACACTACTGAATGCATACGGAGCATATCAGAGGCCAATACAACCAGCAGACATCAAAGGTTATTATTACAGAATACATGCAACATCGCAGACACATTCGTCTGTCTCAGTACTGGAGGACTCATGGTCACAAATGGAAGGTCATTTTACTTTCTTTTTAAAAACGGCAGTCAAGAGCTCCAGACAGTCTCTTCATCATGTTTTCTTTTTCTTTAAGGAGACGGCACAAAGGCTTATGAGGAATTCATACTCTCGCCGAAAATAGCAAATCAACAAGCCTGCAATTGGTCATGGATGCCACACAGTGTGAGCTTGTGGATCGGCTATTTTGGACGAAGTATAACTCAGACCTTCATGGGGGGGGGGGGAAGAGAGAGAGAGAGAGAGAGAGAGAGAGAGAGAGAGAGAGAGAGAGAGAGAGAGAGAGAGAGAGCGCGCAGGGGAATGTGATAAAGGAGAACATTGTGAGCAGACTCTGGCCAGATGGCATGCATGTGGTTATGGAGGCAGGGAGGCTACACAACCACCAGCCACAAGTGAAAAGCCATCATGCTGGCTTATTTCCACACAATGATCTGGAACTAAGGGCAGGCTGACTAATGACGGTATCACCACTGCCTCGGGACTTCCCCTGCTGTGGCAGCTTGTTCAAAACTTGACAAAGATGATAAAGATTAGACTAACAAAAGACTTCATCCATAATGATGCAGGGTTCCCACCCTTTTCGAGAAAGATTTTTCCAGGACATTTGAGAGAGAAAATAAATATTAGACCTTTATTGATCCCGTGAGGGAAATTCACTTTCAGCTTTATGCAGCGGATGGCTGCTCGGCAGTCGTGTAAAGTAAATAAGTGCATACTGTACAATTTTGCTCAGAGATATACTTCAATATGTTGACCGGAGTTATTCACATTCTTCATGTGTGTTCAGGTTTTGGTACCTAGAATTTGCCATTACATGAAATATGTGTCCTTGTCAATACACCGACATACATACCCAGCCGTTCGCAGTACTTGCGTGCTCTGCTTGCACAAGTAATGCAGGAGAGCACCTTGTTTCACTATAGTATTTTTATATGTTGAATGTTGATTTAGGCAATGCAATATACAGTAGATACCCACAGAAATGATTCAATCTAACATATGAACTGAATGTAGCTGAATGTGATTTACATTTCATTACAGTATTTCTATGCTGGATTTACGAAATCTATTAACCGAAAGCGTGGTCTTGAGTTCCAATCAAGATCACGTTATCTTTTTATTCACCATATCGTTCTTGCGTGCACGTGTGCGTGCGTGTGTGTGTGTGTGTGTGTGTGTGTGTGTGTGTGTCCAGACATGATTGGGATGAGGACAAGGGCGCCAAAGTCCAGCGAGGGCAAGATGGTGAATGGGAAGGAGACGCTGCGTCTACGTTCCAAAGGCACGGCTACCGTTCAGGAAACGGTGAGTTTCACAGTGACCTACTGACTGCAGAGTGCCAAATAATGATCGGCAGCACATATACACCGCACGCACGCACGCAAAACACTTCGTTTTCATTGTCATTTTGGCATGCAGCGACAAAATCAAAACAAAATACACCACCTGTATGTTAACAACCAGTAGTTTTTTTTTTTACAATAGAACAAATCATTCACACAATGGTCAGCTCCATGCCAAAGTGACACAAAACAAATCTGAAGCAGAACTTGGCTGTCTGCTGGGAATTAATTCCCTACCCTACTTTCAAATAAGTATAGCTTTGAGATGTAGTGGAGTATAAGTAAAAGTATTGAACATTTGAAATACTCCAGTAAAGTAAAACGAATACCTCACGTATAGTACAGTACTTGAGTAAATGTACTTTACTTTACACCCACTGAGTCAGAGCCAAAGGGGACTTCATCCATCTCCGTTTGAAAAAGATGAACGTTAATATAAAGACAAATGACAAACAACAGCCCCAGAATATCCTTCCCTATTATGCATTTCATGCACGAGGAGGCCGATTCCGACGGCCTAACAGAACATCTATATTTAGACTCTGAATGCCAATGATGCTTTTCAGTGAACCAAAGCAAACATCATATTTTTTCCTTCCTTCTTTCCTTCCTTCCCTACGCCAGCCCAATGAGTTTGAGGAGCAGGCCACGAGGAAAGTGGACGACCTTCTGGAGAGCTATATGGGAATCAGAGACTTGGAGCTGGGTAAGACCAGCCACACGCTAACGTCATCGTCTTTCCATTTAATTGCACAGGCCCAGAGTAGTGTTCTGTGGTAAAGAATTAATTTGCGCAGCGTTGATTTTGCCGACTGACACTATGACGAAAACTGTTCGTCTACTACCTTTTTTCACTGAGGAACACTGAATGAAAACTAAGCTATGATGATTAAATGGAGAGGAGATCCAGTAGAACTAAGAAGTGTCATTTCATGCTTGGTTGCGCTCGGGTGTCACTCTGACAAAAGCCGATCTACAAACTCACATGTCACATCGCGACCACTCGGCGCGGGCACTTCCTTGGCTTATGCCTCACTCGGGCGCATGGAACTAAATCTGCAATTTGCGCTGTACCATGGTCTACTGGTCAGTCTAGTACTGGTCTCCATTGTTTAGAAGTACTAGTCCTAATCATACTAGGCCTACGAATGGATATGATGCAGTGTCTATGTTCTAGTATAGGTCATGCTGGGCCTGCTATTTTGTGTTATGGTACAGTGTCAGTAGTGTACTGTACTATGTCTAATAAAGCTAGTTCAGGCAGACAACCTTTATGGTCATCGTTGTTGCTGGCACGCAGCCAAGCAGTGCATTTAGCTCAGCCGAGCACTCTAACAAACCACCTTCCCCGTGTTCGCGGAAGGGCGTTATAGCCTTAACTTAAAGAGCGAAGCCGTGATTTCTTCAAGGGTGGACAAAGGACAGCCTTAAAGTCTTTCAGGGCGCCGGAGACACCAAGCTGACTGTCTTGTCCATGGCTAACTGTTACACAAACTACATGGAGAAAAAGAATAAGATGCTTCACCTATTAAATGACTCAGCAAATGTGAGCCCCTCCCCCTCTAATTGACATGATCTTCCGCCTCACTACCACTGGTGGCGCTGTACACACACCACACATAACAAACAACCCATCTTCTGCCACAGCAGGCGCTAATTGGTGGCCAATCGGCCAGACCTCAGCTTGTGCGTCACAGACAATTAAAGGACATTTGGAAACAGGAGGCCTACGTGGCTGATCCTGCTAGTAGCATAGGCTTGTCTCAAACATTAAGTACACACGGCTTATGCAGTGAAACTGCAAAAGGCTCATTAATGTGAATTAAGTTTGGAAGAAAGTTCAGCACAGCATTGGCCTTCGCCAGCCAGTAGTCTACAGTATATTCTTTACAAACATAGTTAGTTAGTTACCGGTAGTTACAAACATACACTTCAGCATGAACTTCCAGAACGTGTCAGGGTTGACAATGAGAGGACCTTCGGATTCCCAGGTGTCTTCTGTTGCCCACAGGTACAGAAGGATGGGACCTGGGGTCGTTCTGGTGCCCTCCAGCGGAGGGAACTAGGGGTTCACTATGCCCTCCACTTTTGCAGTGGGGTGAAAAAAACAAACTAACAAACTAAAAACTAAAAACATTCATTAAAAACTAAGAAATCCCACTGTGGCTAATATGCTGCAATAACAGGCCTGAGATGTGAAATATGATATAATTTTACAGAAAGTACAACAGTACAAATAGTCAAATGCTTTACTATCTCGCGCCAGACGTGACTCCTCTGAGCATTTGAGCTTCTGACGGTGAGGAAGTAAACCGTAAACAATCATCAATAAGGAATGAAACAGAGTTATCTGATGCTGCCTGCAAGTTTGTAAACACGTTGCTAAGGAGATTCTGGCCTGGATGCAGTCGTTGCACTTGGCTCTTTATGTTGTTAAAACTGTTCAGCATCATTACAGAACCCTCATCATAAACACTCACAACAATTTGGGAGTTACATTTTCAGCCAACTTTAGACCACCATGTTTCCAATGGAGTGTTTTTGGTGTCTGATGGCAGAAAGCTACAGTACAGTATGTGATTAGTATTATTGCGTCTGGTGTGTGTGTGTGACCGTGAATGCACCTTAAAGCCCAAACCACACCAATGGGTCACCATGCAACTCCTTCCAACCAAACGGTTGCGAGTAGACGCATGTAGAGACGCATGTCTACATGCGTCTACTCGCATGTGGACCAATTGAATCACTCGTGTCGACATGCGCCACCATGCGGCGACAACGTGCAACAGGACATATCACACCGCTGGGACGAGCGCTAAAACCGTTCTAATGTCTGATGCGTCTCGATCCATTGGTGTGGTTTGTGCTTTAAAGAAGGAAGGGGTTAATTCTGCAGCTATAGAGCACACATTTCAATACGTGAGTTGACATCTGTAGCCTACTGCTTAATCTATATTGGAAGACAATATCGACAATATGTTGCTCACTGAAAATAACCCATCTACAGTATAAGCACAAGTTATGTGTTGTGTGGGGAAGTTTTTATTATTATTATTATTATTATTAAACAGAAAATATGAATACAAATCCCACTGCACAGGGGCTAATATAGCACGGTTTGGCCCAATATATAAATAGTACTGTATTATCGTCTCTGTCAGGTGGAAACCTCATAGCCTATGTCCAAAACAGCATTCAATTATTAAAATGTTGCAGATCTACAAGCTCAAAACGTTTCACGTTTCTATATCTGCTACTTGTGTGATGCTGTAGTATGATCAAGTAAGGCATTAATTTACGAAAAAAAAGAAAGAGAAAAAGAAAACACAAAAAGTGAAAATATGGACAGTAGTAAGAGGTTTCTGCCTGACGGCAACGATAAAATGTTACACACCATCAAGACGCCAGACATGATTCCGGAGTGAGCATATTGCAAGCCCCATTTGAGCTTCTGACAGCGAGGGAGAAAACAGTAAACATTCATCAATAATGAACAAATCCGAGTTATCTGATGCCGCCTGCAGTTTGTAAACACATTCCTGAGGAGAACCTAGGCTATTGGTTGATTCTGGTCTGGATTTAAGTTCTGGTTCTTCATGTTGTTAAAAACCACTAATCGGACAGCATCATTGCTGACATCGTAAATGTTCACAACAATTTGGAGCCTGCGGGAGTGTCTGGTGGCAAGATGCAGCCTGGATATTGTTATTCTTTTGCATATGGTGCCTTCATATCAGCATGACATGACAATTAGATTCCATGTTAGCTTTGTAGAAGCTAGCTTGTAGATCGGCTACTTTCGATGAGCGACACCAGCGCACAAAGTATAATTCAGGCTTTACACTGATTTACACCATCTCAAGGAACAAGTGCCCATGTACATTACACTGATTTACACCATCTCAAGGAACAAGTGCCCATGTACATGTCAAACTACTTCAATAACGTGAGATACACACACAGAACAAGTGCCCATGTACATGTCAAACTACTTTACACTGATTTACACCATCTCAAGGAACAAGTGCCCATGTACATGTACCATGTACCATGTACCATGTACATGTCAAACTACTGATTTACACCATCTCAAGGAACAAGTGCCCATGTACATGTCAAACTACTTCAATAACGTGAGATACACACACAGACACAACACAAGGCTTTACACGGATTTACACCATCTCAAGGAACAAGTGCCCATGTACATGTCAAACTACTTCAATAACGTGAGATACACTGATTTACACCATCTCAAGGAACAAGTGCCCATGTACATGTACCATGTACCATGTACCATGTACCATGTCAAACTACTTCAATAACGTCAGATACACACACAGGCACAACACAAGAGGGAGTTCCACTAATCTTGTTCAACCCAGAATTGGCACAAACATTGGGTTAAATCCGTTATAATTTGCCCTATACCAACAACAGCCATGAGAAAGTGAGACTCCTTGCCCTCCTTCAAAACTGCCAGAAAAGAGCAACTGGTCTTAGAAAAGTATTCTAAGCTTGACAAAATGACCCCCCCCCCCCCCCTACAAGGATTTATTTATGAAAAGTGATGGTTCCAGGCACATCCAGTTGGTCGCTGGCGCTGGACACAATAAATTACAGTTTAAAAATACACAACGCGCTGTGCAACGACACATATTTAACTAAGCACGTGAGTGTGAGTACTGACGACAAAGATTGGTTGGAGCAAAGCTGACTTTTTCCAATTTAAAATTATTTATTTAGCCACAAGGCTTTTGACAAGACCTTTTGTGCTATCCTTTTAGCATCATTGTAAAAATCGTACCACTGTACTATTTGCAAACTGTTAACAAATAATTCAATCAATCTCCTTGCAGCGACCACCATAGTGGAGGCAGGCAAGGACAAGAACAACCCTGACGACTTTGCAGAGGCGTTAGACTCGGTTTTGGGGGACTTCGCCTTCCCTGATGTTTTCCTGTTCGATGTGTGGGGCGCCATCGGGGACGTGAAGAATGGCAGAACTTAGAGATGTCTATATTTCTCAGAGATAGCACTAGATCAGTGCTTCTCTTCTGTTCTTTCTAAGCCCTTTAACATGTGCCCTGTGCAGTTCCTTGTCTTAATTTGCCATAATAGCATCAAATGCCCCATAATGAAGCCTACTTTTCCTTTGTTGTACGACAGTGTTGTGTGCGCCAAAACTACCGAACCTACAAGCTCTCAACGCGTTGCATGTGCGATGCGTAGTGAGCATGTGGACCTGCAATTTTTGGCGAACAACACCACTTTGGAGCGTACAGTAAATGAGGCTTAAGAGATCAAGAGTCAGTTGAATGTCAGCAAATATTTACAAAATAAAATCTCTAAAGAAAATGATTCCGTAAAAACGTAAGGGTACTATAATTTTCATAATGAATCATATTTGCTCATAAATCTATGATAGAATTAAAAAAGAACTGCAGTGCAATTTTTTATAAAGAGTACACAAGATCAAAGAGCTGTGGTTGTACTAACAACCACATTCCCATGTGAAATCCTGGAGGGCATTCTCCCACGCAAATACACATACACACTCATCCGTCATGTAAATTGGTGTGCAGAACATGCAGAGAAACATCGACGCAGAACTTCAGAGGAAAAGTATCAGCTGATCTAGAGAAGCAGGAAGTTAGATAAGGTTGTGCTTTTCCCAAAAGCTTGAGTGGAGGAATGAGGGTTCATTCATGCTACAACTGTAAAGTCAGCCCACCAACTACTATATATCTGTGCATTCATGTGCAAACTGGCAATCCAGAAATATACAGGGATAATAATATTTAACAAAAGTGAAGGTTGTGCACATCCAGTTGGTCGCTGGACACAATAAATTACACTGACGAGTACTTTACTAAGCACAGGTGTGAGTACTGACGACAAAGATTTGTTGAGGCAAAACTGTTCTGAATTCTTCCATTTCTTTAGCCACATGACAGGAGCACAGTTCACAGGTCTCAAAAGAATCAGTATCTTCAAACACTTAATAAACACGCAATACAAGCACAGTGAATTGCCTCGTTGTTGAAATGTGCTATAGAAATACAACTGCCTTGCCTTACAATCCAGTGACATAATGTCGCTGTATTCAAGAAACAATTTGATCTGGAGTTGAAGCAACATTAATCCCAACCTATATTTTCACTTTGTTTTTACGACACAATGCTTGATAGAACCACCTGTCACGGTGGATCTTTTCATTTGACTGAAGGCCCACCCGTTATAATTAGACCCATAGGAGTGAACCCTCTATGGGAGAAATGCCTGAATCAAACACCGGCATTGCAGCTGTGAGTTCAGAAGTAGCATGTAGGAAGTCTATAAAGCCGTGCCTACAGCCATAACACACATTCCAGCATCTCCCAAAGCAATTACTGCTGTCATCAGGGAATCACAACCCCTCAATGTTCCCACACCCACAGTGAAAAAAATAATAATAAAAAAAGAAAATGTCAGTGTGATGAGGAATTCAGGCATGTTTTTCAACCAGGAATGTTGTTGTGCGTATATCAGGGGTGAACAGAGACACCAAAGGAACCACTCAACTAAGAGCAAATACAAGATCTCAAATAAATACATACCCATTCATCCTCCTTAACTCCATCATCTTCTTTGCCTGAAAAATGAAGGTCTTCATGTCACTTAATGTCTTAATCCATCATATTCTCACTATCTTATCTGTCATCACAATGACACTCTTCTATATTCTCATAGCTTTGGCTGTTGATTAAAAGGTGAATGTAAATAATTATTGTTCAACATTCGGTGTGAAGTTAAAAAAAAAAAGGAAGAAAAAACTCACGGACCAGGTTTGAATGATGAATGTATAAAATTTTGATTTCTAAAGTCTCGTTGGTCGTTTATCTGTCAGTGATGTATTCCCTGCTATTACAACAGGTGATTGTGTTTTAAATCCATGCTTTGTGTACATTAATATTACAGCACTGCTTTTTGTGGAGACCTGAAGATGTAGGGCATATTTCACATGTATCAATTGTTAATAAAAATGGTTGTAGACACGTGCGTTTGTCAAGTTCTTTCATGCCTCAAAAACACGAGAAATACACATCCCGTAGGGTCCTCATTCTTGTTTGTTTCATCCTATAGTATTTATTTCCACAGAACATTGCATGCCATGTTATTCAAGAGATGTTCCAACATTTTTTACATCAGCTTTTTAATATCAGCTAGATAAAAGGTTGATATGTTATGTCAGGTACACATCAATAAAACAATGCACAAACATGTTTATAGCAACAATTTGAAAAGCTGTGGTTGTGAGTGTCTTGTTCCAAACATGATTAAACGCATGTTTGAGAAAGCTGATACTCTTACATAATGACTGGAATAATTACAAGAAAACAATACGTTTTATCCGGGGTAGAAGAGGAAAGGCACATAGTGCAGTCTTTGGTTGACCAATTGCAAACACTAGCTAATATTTCTAAAGTCTTCATATATTGTAATCTTTAAATACTGCTTTTATTACACTTAATGGTATTTATCTTTGGATTTAAGAATAGAAATGAGAATCAAGTATTTCCTCCAACATTGAGAATCAAGTATGTATTTCCTCCAAAATTTTGTAACACTGATAATCTAAAGAGTGCGTCAAACCTTTTATGATTTGATTTGGTCCTAACCCCCCCCCCCCCCCCCCGCCCCATTACATTGTGTCATCTCTACTTATGTGAAACCCACATTGTCAAGACAATAAAGTGCAAATAAAGTTGAATTCTCAAGTTTGGAATATCTGGAAAAATGTCAACCTCAAAATTTCAGTTTTCCAGGTTTTTGAAATCTTGTAAATTGCACCACATTATTTCATTTCCACATTAATATGCAATAACACATTGTTTTATACCTTCTACTACCATACATGCATCACCTGAACACTGGCGAAAATGTGCAAATCCAATTTAAAACATTTGGTATAGTATATTTCACTGTGGCAGATGCATCTGCTGTTCTCAGCATGCTACAGTGAGTCATTATGTTCCCAGGGTCCTCTGACTCACACTTTTCAAAAGGTTTAATGGTGTCAGGGACTCCTTTTCCTACAGCCCCATGTGCAACACCATTTGTGCATAATTTGATTCCAATTACGGTAGATTCACATGCCAACACATCTGAATCAAAGCCTAGGCTCCACTCCACTGGGGAAGAACAACAATCTACAGTATATGTACTGTACAGGATCTAATCATTATGATTTGTATTTGAAGCTCAGCATAAAAACTCAAATCTATTCATGAAAAAGACAAATGCTAACTTGACTTACAATTACGTGAAAAAAACAAATAAACACTATAACATTCTGTGTTCAATTGACACAATTTGACACACAACCGGTGTCATCCTAATTTCCTAATCCTAATTTCCAATCAACTATAGATACATGAAGAAGAAAACAACAACTTTGAGGGTAATACAAAATGGAGAAAATAATGACATTAATATCAGAAGACAGAAGAGAAGTGTGAGTTAGAGTCTAAAACTAGTCACCTAAGGAAACATTAAATGATGAACTTGTTCATGGTGATTCCATGGCAATTTTATAAGTTCCAAGTGAACATAGGAAGGAACCTGTAAACATTGCAGGACCCTGGTTTGGGGACATACTGTACAGTAGGACTCCAGGGAACATACTGTAGGACCCGTTGATATGTTGCTATTATGTGTCATAACATAGGAACGTGGTGGGAGCATATACTGTAGGAATGAGCTGCTTTAGGGACCATGTACCTCCAGACCCCGAACACACAGTAGATTACAATTTTCTGAATGTTCTTTGAATGTTTGTATATCGCTGTTTTTGTAAATTAACCCATTTAGGACCGAGGCCGATTCTAAAAAACACCTTCTGAAAAACGTAAAATATAGCAGCATAAAAAAAATGAACCCCAAAAGGGGTTCCCGTCCTGAATGCATATATACACACACACACACACACACACACACACACACACACACACACACTACAGCGTCACACAAAAGCATCAAAAGTAGCAGATCTACAAGTTCGAAACACAACCCAAAGCGAGGCGTTTTGAGCTTTACTACTTTTGAATTTGAATCCTGAAACAGTTTGACCTTTGACCTTTGAGGTTTCCACCCGACAGAGACAATAATATGCATGTAAGAAGGGTTGAATTTAGCCCTTAAGCACAGAAAAGTTAAAAATCAAGACAGCTGGAAGAAAATACGATACAATTCATAATAGCCATTGTTTTTTTTCCCCACGTCTCTGTCGTCGTTAAAATGTTTTGGATAGCTACTGACGCTACACTGTCTTCCAGAACAGCTGCACACACCATACTTGGAATATGATAGCCGACTTGGGGCTGCTAAGTTATTGAGTCTATGACAGCACGGCCCAATCTTGGAGTGAGGTTTGGTGCTGGATCAGTGATGATGACACACACGCACGCACACACGCACACACGCACGCACGCACGCACGCACGCACACACGCACGCACGCACACACGCACACACGCACGCACGCACGCACGCACGGCTGGAAAAAGAGAAAGGAAAGGCCTGACATACTCCAGATGCTGCTGTCAAAGCGCTGCTTAATGCTTACATCTCCGATTTCAGCTCACTTAATAAGCTCCCTTGACCTCAGCGCACAATACCAGCAAGTTGGACGCGCTTTGATTCAGAAAGTGCCGACTGTGAAGGTAAACTGAGCCACTGTCTGGAGAGAACAAACGGATAGCTGGGGTCCTGGGGACTAAAATAGCATGTACAGGGGCTGTTCCTCAACTGTCAATGACGAAGAGAGATGGAATCCAAGGCAAGGCGGGTCAATTTGTTGCAGAGGCTGACCTGTGTAACTGAAACATCACAGGTTAAATACCTGTAGTATAGCCAGTCAACACTCAACAGCCGCGGTGTCCTGTAAAAAGTATCCTAGGGCATACAAGGCCCCGTTGTTATTAATGTTATTGTTTTTAATATCCACAGCTCACTGTGGATGAAAACGTCAGTGTTAAAATGTGTCATCGTAATATCTACCAGGTGCAAACACGCTGTCCGGCAGTCCTCTGTCACTATGGTCACATCAGGTAAAATGTCACTGGCACAAAGAGCCCATCGCAATCAAACAGACGTACAAAACTCCAGTGACGTTGTAATGGTTACCTATAGTGTGTGTGTGTGTGTAGGGGGGGGGATCACGGTGTGGGAGGAGGAGTCCGAGTGAGCTTCGAGGTCGTTAGGTCCGTTTTGGCCGCCTCGCCTTCCGGCCCGACGGTCTCCGGCAGCGAGGAGCGAGTGAGCCTGCGCACCGTGTCCCTCATGGAGGGGTACAGGGTCATGATGGAGCCCCGGGACCAGTCGACGCGGGGGTAGATCCGTTTGAGCACGGCCCGGCGGAACAGGATGTATACCCAGGGGTCCAGGATCTGGTTCCAGGTGGCGAAGCGCAACCAGAGCAGCAGGTACATGACGCGGAGTCGGCCCCCAGACAACACAGTCTGTGCAATAAACACCTGCGTGGTGATGGTGACGGGGACGGGGGCGCATAGATGGAGGGTGGGAAAGGGTCAAAGGATGGGCGTGGGATGAGGAAAAAAGAGAGGAGGAAGAGAGGGAGAAGTAGAGCAAAGAGGGAGTGATGGAAGGAGGTGAGAGGAATGGTGGGAGTCATGGAGAGAAGGAAAGGAAAGTGTTGTGGAGGGAGGAGAGGACAGAGAGATGGAGTGTGGGGAAGAAAGGAAGATTGGTAAAAGATAAGAGAAAGAAAGGGAGATTAATTGAAGGGGGAAGGATGGATGGTTGGAAGGAAAGGAGTTTAGGAGAGACGAATGTGGAAGGAGTGATGGGAGACAGAGAGGTAGGCAGAGAGAGATGCAAGAGTGTGAGAGAGGAAGGCAAGCATTAAAGGAATGAGTGATGGTGGTATGTAGTGCAGGGAATAAAGCAGAGACGGGGAGAGAGAGAAAGAGCAATATTAGGATGGACAGATTAGGGGATGGAGACGGGAACAGAGGATGGGTGGAGGGATTGGGAGAAAGAGGTGGTCGGAGGAAGTGGTTCAGGACATGAATGATAATTCGAGAGAGAGGATGAGAAAGAAAACAAAAGAAGGGTAGAAGGTGGGAACAGGGAGAGGACAGGAAAATGACAAAATAAATACATAACAATGACAAGATCATCATAATACACACGCCACATGGTTGTTGTGGTCCCCTCAGGGTCGGGACAGCTGCTGCAATCTCTAAGAGATGGTGGCCCAAGCTTGCAACACAATTCTTCCCTGTGCTGTGGCTACTGCTTTTGGCCAAATGTGAAGCGAGGCATGCCTCAAATAAGACTTATTTCAGTTATTAGTAATAGTGCTGGTGGAGCTAAACATGCCAATGGACCCTCGTTAGGAGTTACAAAGTGGATTTTCATTGGGGTTCTTCTGAATTCCAAAATCCAACCATGGTGGTATACATACGTGTGTGTGTGTGTGTGTGTGTGTGTGTGTGTGTGTGTGTGTGTGTGTGTGTGTGTGTGTGTGTGTGTGTGTGAGAGAGAGTGAGAGAGAGATGCATGCACACATGCATTCAAGACATCCCTTGTGAGATGAGGTGATTATGGTTTGAAGTGTTAGTGAGGCAGCTTATGAAAGCAGACATAACAGAGCATCATTCATTATTAATTAATTATTGGTAAAAAAAAAAAATGAAACCACACAAAGTGGATGGATTATTCGCTTGGGAATGGAATGGACACTATATTCACAGCAGCGGATGCACCCTGAGGCAAGCTGGGAGTTCTTTGATGAGCAGATGAGCGTTTTTCTTTTTTGGTGGGCAAAGGGTAAAGCCAGCCAATCACAGCCCAAAGCTATGAGGATGATGTTGCCGGTGACGTCAGCTGGATGCTGTCATGATTGTCAGGCCTGTCACAATTACATGACTAATTGCAATTATTTGAGATAATTGCAATTCTTTTTGCATAATCGTCAATAGTTTCCATGTTGAAAAATATTCTCTTTTTTTTCCCTTTCAGAAATAGCAGGAATAGCAGATAAACTTGTAGTTACAAGCTTGTAGATCAACTTTTTCTGTTATTTTGTAAAAAACTAATAACTGGAGAAAAAAAAAAAAGTTAAATGTGTCAGTTATTTCTTTGTATATTTACGTTGTGCAATTTGTGATTATGAAGCCTAAAAGGCAAACAAACAGAAAAAAACCCCAATTAAATCCTTGATCACAATTATTTGTGTGACAATTACTCGTCAACTTCAACTTGTAATTGTGACAGCCCTAATGATGGTTAGTTTCTTTCCCCCTCTACTCGCCTGAGTCGAGACTCCTGACACATGATGTAAATCCAGGGGTCAAATATCTGATTGACGGTGGCCATTCTTAGGTAGAACAAAACGCGATGGGCTTTTACGGGCTCTGTGGTTACAGCTCTCGTCAGAATATGTATCTGGTCGGGGGGGACAGCAGCACAACAAACAACAAACATCAGAATATGTATCTGGTCGGGGGGACAGCAGCAAAACAAACAAAGCGGTGGGTTAATTTTTTTTTACCCCTTTTCTTAGTTTTTGCTCAATATCTAACATAATGAGTCATCATTTATAAATCACCCTTAGGTGTTGTTTTTCAGCAATAGGACGGCTCAAAGAGAGACATACTGTATGGCATAGAACAGGGGTTCCCAAACTTCTTCATGTCAAGGACCCCCAAAATGATACTCATTAGCCTGCGGACCCCCATTTGAAAATATTTGCCAAGGACCTCCATAAGAGAAGATTTGTAGGGCTCTAGGGCCCCTGGTTTGATGTGAACTAGGCTACGGCCACCTATTTAATGGCATTTCTATCTCTGGGACCCCAATGTATATTGTAAAATATAACTTAATTTAACTCTGAGTTACAGACCCATAAGGGTACATTTGGTTCCTAACTATCATTTAGCTGGGGACCCCTTGGAACTCCCTCAAGGACCCCTAGGGGTCCCCGGACCTCACTTTTGGAACCACTGGCATAGAAGACATGGGGAGTAGGTCCTACAGAAGCAGCGCATCACTCCAAAAAATAAACCGTATGCGCCCAAATAAAAAGAAATATATATAATATAAATATATTTCATATTGTTAGAAATATTTAATTTAAGATTAAATTGTGTTAGAAATAATGCACATGCATTACTTTTCCACCGGAATTCCCCTCATCTAGACTGAGTGGAAATATGAAAATATTGAGCAGCATGGAGAATTGGAGTTTGGAAGCGATTGTTGAAAGTCATTCAGCGGTCCTGCGTATATAAAAAAAACATTTTATATATAATTAAAAATAAACTTCGCAAATAGAAAGAGGATAATTCAAACGTTCCGTATATGTGTACCTGTATATGTTGGAGATGTTAGCCCATACATCAAAACAGAAAAGTCCAAACGGATTGTATTAAACGACATTAAACTCTGTCAAGGCCAGAAAGTTGTTATTCTGCCACTCACTAGGTGTTTACTTCCGGGTACGATAATGTCACGTGCATAGCCTCTATTGTCTATAGAGGGTATGCGCGTGACAATGTGACATCATCATCAAACCAGGAAGTTATGCGGGAACGCCTACTGAGTGGCAAAAAACTACTTTCTGGCCTTGACAGCCCATTCATCCAAACAGAAAAGTTCAATATGATTGCATTAAACGATGTTAAGCGACATTAAACTCACTTTGCCACTCGATTTGCCATTCGCAATACGCATACCCTCTATTCTAATTGTACATGAATAGGCAAAATATAATATATTCAAAGTGGCAATATTGGAACATGTTGGCGAGAATCATAAGAGTTTTGTATCATTTCAAGTGAATTAAATTATAGTGACATTAAACTTCTTCACATGGCTGGGTGGGTGGGGACATCCTGAAACACATGGCGAGGACCCCTGTGGGAGGGGGTTACCCGGACCAGACTGAAAAACTCTGGCCCATACTGTATAAAGCTTATGGCTCATCGCTCATGAGTCTGGGCATTTATAGACATCCAATCAAATGTGAGAGACAATGATGTGTGGCAGTGAGCGGCTAAGACGTTTCAGGGAGGTGTGATGATGCAAGTGTCTCACAATGTGTGACCAAAAGATGAGCCTCTGTCTCAGAGGGTCTCACACCAGTGATTCTGTCTCAGAGGGTCTCACACCAGTGATTCTGTCTCAGAGGGTCTCACACCAGTGATTCTGTCTCAGAGGGTCTCACACCAGTGATTCCGCAAACACAGGGTTGTGACATTTTAAGTCGTAGAACCCTTTTTATAGGTATAGGTTTATAGGTATTCATGTTGTTGTGAACCGTGTAGAACAGCTTGTATTTTTGTACTTTTTCTCTTTCGGGTCTTCAGTTGAACAGATCCAAAAGAGTGTAACCTCCGCTCTTCAAACATTAACCTGCTCAAACCCACAAAGACCAACCTGCGCAACCAGACCTTCTGCTCAGTCACCCCCGAACTGTGGAACGCCCCCCCCCCCCCCCCCACCTGAGAGCACCACAGTAACCCCCAAACTGTGGAACGCCCCCCCTCCCCCCCCCCACCTGAGAGCACCACAGTAACCCCCAAACTGTGGAACGCCCCCCCTCCCCCCCCCACCTGAGAGCACCACAGTAACCCCCAAACTGTGGAACGCCCCCCCCCCACCTGAGAGCACAACAGTAACCCCCAAACTGTGGAACCCCCCCACCTGAGAGCACCACAGTAACCCCCAAACTGTGGAACGCCCCCCCCCCCCCCCCCAACCTGAGAGCACCACAGTAACCCCCAAACTGTGGAACGCCCCCCCCACCTGAGAGCACCACAGTGCCCTCATGTTTTAAATGTTTTCTTTTCTTAAATGTAAATTCATGCAGGCGTGACGATTCTTCTTTTTATTTTACGCATTTGCTTATTGTAGCACTATGAGATTTTCAATTTTCATGAATGTAAAGTGCCTTAGTTATAAATAATAAATAATAATAATAAATAAAATAATAAATAAAATCCATTGTTGTTTCTTTTGGAAATCCCTGATTTACAAAGCATGAATCAGGCTTGAATGATGAATCATAGCTTTAACGATTCTATCTGCAATCAATCTTCCACACAGAGCAAAGATGCACTATGCTATAGACAACAGAGGGCAGTGATGTACACACAGTGATCTGCTGTAACCAACATGCCATGGCCAGATTAGAAACAATCTCCTTTATTGATACTGCCTAGTTTGATAGTTTTTACTGTCAAATCCAATGATCCCCAAACAATATCATAATGTTTCATGAGAAATTATGTTAGAATGCCATTTCAGCTCGACATTACGAGACTTTAGTATGCATGCAAAGAACTATCTATTCACAGCAGCGGATGCACCCTGAGGCATGCTCATGGGAAATGTAGTTTGAAAGCTGGGAGTTATTTGATGAGCAGAAAGGTCCATTTTTTAGGTAAGTGTAAAGCCAGCCAATCACAGCCCAAAGCTATGAGGAGTTTGTTGCCGGTGACGTCAGCTGGATGCTGTCATGATTTTCAGGCCTGTCACAATTACATACATGACTAATTGCAATTATTTGAGATAATTGCAATTATATTTTGTATAATCGTCAATCATTTTCATGTTGAAAAATGTCAATACATTAAAAAAAAACATAAAACAGCAGATCTGCAAGCTTACGTGTCATTTTGTGACGTGTTGTAAGCTTGTAGATCAACTCTTTGTGCTATTTTTTTTTTTTTTTTTTAAGACAAAATTATATAAAATAATATTAAATGTGTCTGTTATTCCTTTGTATATTTAAGTTATTTGTCATATCTGCCCTGTGCAATACGTGATTACGAAGTCTAAAAGGCAAACAGAATAACAAATGATTGTAATTACTCGTCAACTTCAACTTGTAATTGTGACAGCCCTAATGATCGTTAGGTTCTTTCCCCCTCTACTCGCCTGAGTCGAGACTCCTGATACATGATGTAAATCCAGGGGTCAAATATCTGATTGACGGTGGCCATTCTTAGGTAGAACAAAACGAGATGGGCTTTTACGGGCTCTGTGCTGGTTACAGCGCTCTTCAGAATATGTATCTGGTCGGGGGGACAGCAGCACAGCACACAACAAACAAAGCGGTGGGTTATAAAATACTACTTTCAAACAATTACAGACTTTAGTTGTCTTGCGTATACTGCATGTGCACTAGTGCACAAGCTAAACTGGAGACTGCATTTCTAAGGAGATATGACGCATGGTAGTACGGAAGTGAGGATTTGAGCCGACCATTTAGAGCAGTGGCTTTTTCGTCCTTTGAGCCATGGACCACCATTCGATGAGATGTAGCCTCTCAGACCTGACACTTTTTTTTGTTTAGTTTTTACTTTGGATAAGATTTCGTCCACAATTCAGTGCTGTATTGATGTGGTAACTGATGGGAGAGATAACAGGCAAATTTGGTCAAAATAACAACTCTACATTCTAAATTAAGTAATGAAGACGTTTAACAATAATTTACTCTCAAGAGTTACACACCTACAGTATAAGGGTCCATTTGGTTTAATCTTAGGCTCTCAAGAGTTAAAGATTTATAAGGTTTAAGAACCACTGCTTTAGGGGGAACCGGCTACTGCACTACTGCATAATTCAGCCGGTCAAAGGCCACCATTTAGTTTGTCATCTGTTATTTCCAGGGACAGACTTAGGCATCCACTACTAGACAAACAATAAGTAGAAAACCCAAAGGTCACATGAAGTGGCTGGGAAGCCACTTCAATGTAAAAGGGCGTGTTTATTTGCTCATAAAAGGCTATGAATACAACGATGTCTAATAAGGAATGCAGCTGCATTGCATTCCTATTTTATTTATTTATTTTTCCTTTATTTAACCACATGCACACTAGCGTCCCTGTTCTGGACATGTCATAACAGACAAACGTGCCAATAATAGGTGACGCCATAATGCGCTTGCAGATCGGCAATGTTCGACAAAGATTTGGTGTAGAGGGAAAAATGAGGGGACCAAGTACAGACAGCAGTCATCAAAGTATATAGGGTTTAAGTGGTTAAAAAAAAGAAAGTGGTTAACCAGATATGGAAATAACTATAAGAACTGTATATAGTAATTTACAATACTTTGGACAGATACAGTACATATTTTAAATGTATCTTTTCTATATCTTGAGGGACAGATTTGAGCCGTATCAGACATAACGTGTTCGACCTATTGAAATACTGAATCAACATCAGCACTTTCATCATGAGTTGTGTGGTGGAAATATGTACCCAAAGTGTGTAATAGTTGTGCACACATCATTCTTACCATCCTTTACTGTTGTTAACATTGTTTATTTGGGGGTTTGACTAGATCAAACGAACATTACTGCATTACCGTATTGTGCCGTTTTAATATTGAATCAAAGTCCATACAGCAACATAAAGACCCATAAGGGAGAAAGAGAAAGAGTGATCAGAGAGATGGAGCAGGGTGAACCAGTGGGAGAGCGGATATCCCCCCGCTCGCTGCCTGCCTGCAGCCGGAGATGGTCTGCTCTCCCAGAGGCCTTATCTCACACACACACACACACACACACACACACACACACACACACACACACACACACACACACACACACACACACACACACACACACACACACACACACACACACACACACACACACACACACACACACACACACACACACACACACACACACACACACACACACACACACACACACACACACACAGAGTACAAGCAAATGTACTACTGAAGCATGTGCGTGCACAGTGCACACACACACAGTGCTCATGAGGTCACAGTCGCACATATATGAGATCACACACATAATGCAAGCATAAATAAATTGCATGCTGTACAAGCAAATGTACTCCTAAATCACACACACAAGTCCCACAAACATGCAAGTGCAATAATTGCTATACAAACAACTACAAATGCATGCACGGCACCACGCACGCACGCTGAAACAAGGCCAACAATGCTTCCTGGACAGTGCTGGCTTGTGGCAGCTTAAGCCCCTGGCATTGGGTTTCCTGTCAATCAACACAACAGCTATTGTGCTGCTGATCCTGGCAGCAGGCAGTCATATTTCATTTAGTACTGACTTTGAATTTAACCCTGTTTGACTCATTCATATGCTTGATCATACACAATACCGTCTACAGACTCTACACATATCTAGACCAGTGGTTTTGACTCATTCATATGCTTGCTCATACACTATACAGTCTACAGACTCTACACATCCGTTTGACTCATTCATATGCTTTCTACACAATACCGTCTACAGACTCTACACATATCTAGACCAGTGGTTTTGACTCATTCATATGCTTTCTACACAATACCGTCTACAGACTCTATACATATCTAGACCAGTGGTTTTGACTCATTCATATGCTTGCTCTATTGCTCATACACAATACCGTCTACAGACTCTACACATACGTATCTAGACCAGTGGTTTTGACTCATTCATATGCTTGCTCTATTGCTCATACACAATACCGTCTACAGACTCTATACATATCTAGACCAGTGGTTTTGACTCATTCATATGCTTGCTCATACACAATACCGTCTACAGACTCTATACATATCTAGACCAGTGGTTTTGACTCATTCATATGCTTGCTCATACACAATACCGTCTACAGACTCTAGTCTACACATATCTAGACCAGTGGTTTTGACTCATTCATATGCTTGCTCATACACAATACCGTCTACAGACTCTAGTCTACACATATCTAGACCAGTGGTTCCCAAACGTTTCAGGTCGAGACCCAAAAGAGAAATTTTACGTTTGCCCGCGACCCAAACTAGTGAAAATATCTATCTATCTATCTATCTATGTATCTATCTATCTATCTATCTATCTACAGTATCTATCTATCTATATATCCATCTATCCATCTATGCAATGGAATTTCTTAGATTAGTTTGTTTTAAAATGTATACAATAATTGTTGTTTTATTTTTTTCAAGTATTTTGAAATATATATAAATATTATATATATTGTTGTTGTTGTTGTGATTGTGTGACAATTGGTCACAATTCCAGAGTCCAGACCCAGTGTTTGGGAACCAGTGATCTAGACAATGAACTAGTGCATAATGCAGAAGAACGTAGTGCATACTGTATATCAGAGCCATTGAAAGGAGAGTTAGGGGGCATGAGGGGGCAGAAAACAGCCCGGTCACGTGGTTCATGTAACTCGTTTGTCATTCGCGCGAGCCCACAGACTATGTAGAAGAGCCGCCATTGGACTGGCTCCATGAAGTCAACAGAGTTGTCGTAACTCTCTCATCTATACCAGTGATTTTCAACCCTTTTCATTTCAAGACCCATTATTTATTCAGCATTTCATCCACAGACCACCATTTGATGAGATTTTAGACTTTTTTTTTACACTGTCAAAAGTTAAAGAACTAATAACGGACTAACGGTCCACTAATAAAGGTCCATTTGGTTACAATCTCTCCATCATTTAGATGGGGACCTCCTGGAACCACCTCAAGGACTTCAGCTAACCTCCCACTGATCAATATGACCTCATGGCATCAGACTAGCAACACACACAGTATATAAACGGAAACTAAATACACCACACGGACTGACCAGCAGGGGGCACCAGCAGATGGAGGCGATCACCATGATGAGGATGAGCTGCACCATCATCTCCACCTCGTAGTCTCTCCGCCGCTGGCCTCCGTCCGGGCCGCAGCACACGCGCACCAGCGTGACCACGCTGACCGTGTTGAGCACAAACGACACGCCGATGGACAGCAGGCCCACCAGAGAGAACAGCAGAGAGAAGGCCTTGTCACCGCCCTGCTGGGCAGAGAGGGATCATGGGACGATAAGTTGTTATTGTCGTTTATATCGTGATACAAAACACTCATATCGCAGAGATTTAAATGTATCGTGAAATTGACACACACTGAGATGAATTATTGTTGAGCTGCAAATTCAGCAGCACCTAAACGAGTCGTTCCCAAACTTTTTCATGTCAAGGACACTCATTAGTCCGCGGACACGCATTAGAAAATACATGCCAGGGACCCCGCCCCCATAAGAGAAGATTTTTACGGCTCTAGCAGTGATTCTCAACCCATTAAATTTCAATGACCCCCAGTTTGACATGAAATTTGTCTACGGACCCCCATTTAATGGCACTTCTATCTCTGGGACCCCCAATTTATATTGTAAAATCAATGTAAATGTTTACTCTGAGAGTGTACATTGAGGGTACATAAGGGTCCATTTGGTTCCTAACTATCATTTAGCTGGGGACCCCCTGGAACTCCATCAAGGACCCCTGGGGGTCGCTGGACCACACTTTGGGAACCTCTGACCTAAACCCTCTGTACTTGATCAAACCTGTAAAGAGCATTTCGTATACGCTCTTATTGCACTCTAAATAAATCGATTCGCCAAAAAATAGCAGATTGACGATCTCACAGAACTTGTAGATCCGACAACTTTTTTGCCAAACTTTCCCTCCAGAATAGATGCTGGGGGTTCAAGTGGTTAACGGCATTAAAGTGGCATTTAACCATGCTTGATTATCGCGATGATAGGCCTATAGTTAATCACAATTAATTTTGACATAGTAATCGTGACATGAAATTTTCATATCGTCCCATCCAGTGTTAATTTTGACAGCAAATGTCTTATTTAGTCTTCGTCCTTTGAATAACACACCCTTTACTTGTAGTCCTATTTTAGTAATCTGAAATTGTTTTCTTAGTCTAGTCTTGGTCGACTAAATATCAAAATCTTTGTCTTTTAGTCTTAATTTTGACAGAAAATTCTGATTTAGTCTTAGTCTTTTGAAAGCACTGTTTGGTTTTAGTCCCATGTAGTCGTCTGAAATTGTTTAGGCCTTCGACTAAATATCAAAACCTTAAGTCTTTTAGTCTTAGTCAACAAAATGAACACACCGTTCAACCATCCCTACCTGGGCGCTGATGTTCAGGAAGCACCAGGACCCGGGCAGCTGCATGTGGTAGCTGCCCACGCCGGCCACCGGGGGCAGCAGCGCCACACAGGCGGCCAGCGCCCACACCGTCAGCACCATGGAGACGGCGCGGCGCTTGGGGGCGGCGGAGAGGGCGAAGGGGCAGTTGATGCCCACGAAGCGCTCCACAGCCATGGCGGCGCCCAGCAGCAGCGGCGACAGGCCGTAGAAGACCATGGACATGCCCATGAAGTTGCAGAAGTGGCACTGGCACAAGGTTATTAGAGTTAACGAAAAATAACACACACACAAATTAAATAAAAACATTTTAGTTAACGGGGAATACCACTCATTTTCAACATCGAACTATCCCATTGACATACCTTAAGAGTTGTTGTGTGGAAATAATAAAAAGGTTCCCCCATTCTGGCCGGCAGAGTTGCATAGAAGTGTATATTTGTACGTCTTTAAATGTTCTAACTTCTGATTAATTGAAAATGGAGGACCCTAATCTAAACAGTTGAACTGTAACCATTCTACAAACTGTGATACAATTATCAATCTGTGTGTGTGTGTGTGTGTGTGTGTGTGTGTGTGTGTGTGTGTGTGTGTGTAATGCGCACACACCGTGTCATGCCGTTTAGTCTCGGAGCATGTGTGTGTGTGTGTGTGTGTGTGTCTCCCATTGGCTTAGAGGTCGGCTAGAGAAGTGTGTGGTTGCCTAGAGACGAGGCATCCAATCAGGACCATAGGTCTCTACAGAAAGCGGGCTGGTAAAAAAATCTAAACTAAACTAAAATGAAATGGAAACTATTGTAACCTGGGGGTCCAGCTGGCGCCAGTTGAAGTGCGTGACGTGGAAGGACACCACGATGGAGCCCGTCACCAGCAGGCCCATGAAGTCGGTCAGCACCAGGCCGCAGAGGAAGATGAGGAAGGAGGAGCGCGAGCGGCTGTGCGTGCGCTGGTACGACTTGACGAGGACCACGAAGGCCACCAGGTTGGAGCTGAGGCCCAGCGTGGTGAAGACGGACGAGAAGTAGGCCGAGGCCACGGTGTGGTTGTAGCGGAACGGAGGGCTGTTGATGGAGAAGCAGTGTGGAGTGGTCTCGTTGTCCAGCGGAGCGGGGCCAGAGACGTTCATGGTGACCGGCCGACTGACCGCTTCACTTCAGGAAACGGGTTGGACGAAGTTGACCACCGCGAGGCCTTCCTCTTGTCTGGTAGTCGTTTCTCCCTGGGGAAAGAACAATGAGATTTAGTCTATGTTCAGACTGGCAGCCTACATCTTTGGCCTATCCAGATTGGAATCATATTGTTTTTTTATCCAACTAGAAAAAAACCCCGAAATTCCTAGGTTCAGATTTCTAACGTCTAACTTTAACGATTTGCACTCTAATAGACTCTATGGTCAACGTGCACTTTATTGTACCTTCTTGGCATCTGCCATGTGTACTGTTCTTATTGTATTGTTCTGATGTACTGATGTCTATGCCGCTGCAACCCAATTTGTCCTTCGGGGGCACTAAATAAATTTGACCCTTAAACCTTGTCTGGGCACTCGGAAACTGAAGACCAATAATCTATTTTCAGCAACATTGTCTTACAACAGAGCACAAGTTAAGCATTAGTCACATTACTCTGTCATCACAGATTAGAGAAAGGATTAGCCTGCAATCTGTACAAGGCCTAGAGGCATATTGTTGTTGGACCAGCTAAACACACGGCACAAGATAAATTAAACTGGAACACTAAAAGGAAACAGCATTATGCTGCAGGAACAGGGACTCATGTAGAGTCTGTTATAAGTTATTAAACAAGCTTATTATGGCACATCAGACAATGACAACTTTGTGACTTCACGTGGATTCAATACTAGCAAACATGCCCTGTTGAATATTACATTTGGGGATTAAATACAATCTCCTGTGGTTGAAAAACAGTGTTAAATGAATAAAATAAAAACTTATATAACTTATCTTATGAATGTGTATGTGTATGTCCTGTGTATTTGTACAGTATGTTATGTTATGTTATGTTGCACCTATGTGTACTTGCACTGCTGTAATGTTGTATGTACAGTATAGGACCCCCTCTAAAATGAGATGCTGCATCTCAAGGGACCATTCTCTCAATAAAATTCTGACAGAATTCTGTCAACTTATCCAACTGTGGTTGTATTTTGTTTCCCTGCTCTTCCATTGAGATATTTAGATCGTGTCAAAGGTCATGTCTCACCTATACACAGGCTCTGACACGGATGTTGACATGAGGGTCAAGATTCAATTCATCCCCTGAGCCAGCAATCCGGCGTAGAACAGGAAAGTTATATAGTGCAGCTTTAAACGCAATCAATTATAGTTGAAAGTAATGTAAGTAAGTAGTCAGTTTAGTTACCATAGCAATCACACGTGGGACAATGATCAGTATGCTAATATTAGAACGCTCATACAAATAGTGGGGAGAGAGAGAGTAGAGAAAGAGAGAGAGAGAGAGAGAGAGAGAGAGAGAGAGAGAGAGGCATCCTATCTAGTCAGGAAATGGAGTTTGTTCAACAGTCCTGACACATGAGGAAGTCAAGGCAAGTAGTTTAAAATGTCTCATGTTCAAAGTTAAAAAAAAAAAGAGAGAAAGACAAATGACACGCTAAAGTGTAGTGTCAGGTCTTGATAAATAGTGGCTGGATATTTAATTTGAATTTCTTTCTGGCATGCCTCTGTTCCTCAGTCATCAGTATAGTGTCAGTCACAGGGACAATGGTGTCCTTGGCTGTGTTTAAGCAGATAACTTGTTTCACAATGATTAAGTGCTGATAGAGTACCATTTTAGTTCTACAACTCTATGGCTATGACTCTAGATAAATACATTTGATTAATTAAAACCACTAGTCTAATAGACTTCAACGTACAAATAGTGACAATAACCTACAATCTCTACAAGCTCCATAAGCATTGTGACACGCACACACAAAAGTTTTACATAAGTAAAAGTATAAATACTGCAAGTAGGGATGTCCCTTTTTTCCGTTCGTGATTCGGTTCAGAATCAGATACCACATTTTCCACAGACCTGAAGTCAAGGGTTGACATTCGTCTAACTTGACACATTATTCTATGCTAAGCTTTAGCCGTTCAGTTGTGTTACATGTTGGACTAGTAGGGAACCGCGCGGAACATGCGACAAAAGTCTGCAGGTGTTTTATCGTAGTAGAGTAAATGAGCTTTTTGAGCCACTTACTGCACGTTGAGTGTGTGTGTGTGTGTGTGTGTGTGTGTGTGTGTGTGTGTGTGTGTGTGTGTGTGTGTGTGTGTGTGTGTGTGTGTGTGTGTGTGTGTGTGTGTGTGTGTGAGTGTGTGTTGCACGCACGCACACGTGCATGTGTGTGTGTGTGTGTGTGTGCGTGTATGTGTGTGTGCACTGTTATACTGTGTGCGGAGAGAGGGAGAGAGAAGGGGAGACAAAGCCAGAGAGCAGAGCGGAGGTGTTTGTTTAGAGACAGATATCTTGTGTTGTGTTTATAGCTATCTAGCTGTATATCTTGAGTTGTTTATAGCAGACTCCCCGCTCAAGTGCACTATGCAGTTTGGGCAACTCGAAAGCATATGCCCCAACATTTTATTTACCTGCCACAGTGTCAACCCATTACCTCTGTTTCGGATCGGTGGTTAGACTGGCATATTCACCGATAGCGATATGACCCAATATGACCAAATAAGGGCCGATACCAATACTGTAGAAATCCTGTATTCAAAATGTACTCGAGTACAAAAGGATCTGCATCAAAATGGACTTAAAATACTAAAAGTAAAATAACTCATATTGCAGAATTTCACAAGTTTAAAATGTGTACAAAATATTTTCAAATGTCCAAGATGTATAGGGTGAAAGTGGTTAATCTAATCTATCTTTTCTAATCAAAATTAAAATCTACAAAGTAACTAGTAACTAAAGTTTTCAAGTAATTGTAGTGGAGTAGAAGTAAAAGTATTGGAAATTGGAAATACTCAAGTAATGTACAAATACCTTACAAATACAGTACTTGAGTAAATGTACTTAGTTACATTACACCACTGCATATATATATATTTATTAGGGGTGTGCTGATATTGCGATATATATCGATACTTCCTCCCGCGATAAATAATCGATATGCTGCCGGCAAATATCAATAAAATCCGGGAGGAAAAACGGGTCGCGGAGCCTCCGTAACGGGGGATGATTCCGCGAGGAAAAACGGGTTGTGTATCGTCTGTAAAACATGACTTATTATATTATATTATTATTATTATTAGTAGTAGACCAATAGCCTTTTTATGCATAAAAGGCAGATCTATAAAAATAATATCTGGGACTTCTATAGTGCTTTTCATAACACTCAAAGACGCTTTACATGTGTGGGGGCCAGGGGAGGAAACAACAAAAGGACAACTTTATTAGAAAGATCTGCTAGCAACATGGGGCTGCTGTCTGCGGCCACAGCAGCCCCATGTTGCTAGCAGATCTATGTTTTATGCAACGAACAAGCTCTCTCTCTCTAACTCTCACTCACTCTCGCTCTCTCTCTTTCTTTCTCTCTCTCTCTCTATGTACCCCATTGAAGTTACAAGAGTTAGATCACTGCAATGTTGCAATGTTCATATAAGCTGCTCTGATATTATAGGAAATAGCCTACCATATAATTTATTTTAATTTTATTATTTGCATCTTAATTTGTCATTAGCCTAACTGTAGGCCTAGATACAGATATTTGAATGTGCAAAAATTTGGAATAATAATAAAACATCATCATGTATAGGCCCCTGTGGGACCTCTGTCAACAACGTGTACAGTATATAGCGTTTAAGGGTAACAGGAAGAGTGGGCACTACAAGTACGAGTGGGCACCTTCAATGATGATTATAATATGCTTGAACATTTTACAATTAAGGTCTAATATTTCTAATATTGCTACAAAACCTGTATTTCCAGTCATTTTGGTCATAAACAAGAAGATTAAGGCTAGATTCTGGTCTGATATGATCTGGTTTTCTGGTATACGTTTTTCTTGCTTCTTAATTGTATCCAGGTTTAAGTGGAGTTTAAACGGAGAAGGAAAGGAGGGAGACAACCTCTTATTGCATCCATCCTCCTCCTCCTCCTGCCAGTTATCAGGTTATGTGACTGAACCACCCCCCATATGAGAGAGCGCGGAAAGGAGACAGACTAGAGTGCCGGCGCCAGCTGCCACGTGCCCCCCGTGTGACCCTGTGAGTATGCCATTAGGCTGAAGCACCCAGTTATCAGCTCCAATCAATACATCAATGTCCATCATCATCTGCAAGCCTGTCCTACTGTACTCGACCGTGATCATATGGTTTCTTATTCAAACTAATGGGGAACCACAGGACTTAATTGAGAGGAGTGCAGGAAGAGAGCTTAGGAGTAGGTTATAATGGCATGCTCCATTTGCTGAGAGGCGTCTGATTTATACTTCATTGTACTACTTTGGCCCATTTTCCACCAAAATAACTTTGGTTCTAGAACTGGTTCCGTTCTAGATTATTGGAACCGTGGTTCTTTCGCAGAACCGTTTCTTGGTTCCAGTTCCAAACCACCTTTTAGGGTTCTGAACCAATTGACTTTCAGTGGAAACACTCTGAACTGGTTCAATATCAGGTGGGAACCAAGGACCGAACCAGTTCAACCCTGGTGGAAAGGAGCCTTTGTGAGCTTGTACTGTAGCTCTGGCAATTTGGCGAACGACACCCTTGTCCAATGGAGTATAATATAAGTATTAATTTTGAATGCTGTCACTTTTAATATTTGGTTTAACCTGTAAATTAGTTTGAATGGAAATCAAAAGGAACTTTTAACAGAAACTTGATAGAAGTTCAAGCATCCTTTTTTAATAATCTACCCACTGAGTTATAAAAGGAATGGAACAAATGTGTCAAATTTATTTTTTATATATATTTATACTAAGGTAATTTAACAGCTTGTGGTCCAATTCCAATTTTGTCTGCCCATTTCTGTGTTTCATCACTTCCTATTTCATGTGTTTAACGGTCCATATAGGTGTCCTGTATACACTCTCTCTCTCTCTCTCTCTCTCTCTTGATTGGATGCAACTGTTATCCTGACCTGATAATGTACAGTATTTTCTGTTTACTATGAGAGCTGGTGAGTCGGGGACCCCCGCTACTGAACAAACATTTGCACTGGACTTTAATGCACCTTTGAGGCCACTATCCATGGGCTACACAGGACAACCATCACTTGACACGCTTGAATATACACATTCGTGTTAGGAATTAATTTGAATCAGCTGTTGAAATGTTTATAGCCAACATGATTTCATTGTTAACATTCCAGGGAACCCAGGCAGAGCCTGGTCATCTGCCTGATGTTATCCATTATCACATGAGTTCAAACAAAAGAGCAGAACTTCCCACAAAAGTGCTTGTCCAGTGTCCACTACACTTAACTTCTCAACTACTGGACGATATAAAGATTACTTTACTTTGTTTTCAGACTGGAAATGACCACAATTATTCTATCATTATGACAATTCCAGCATAGAGGGAACTTGATGCCAACTTGCTAATCCTGAATCCGTTGCCCTGCACACACTCCTAACCAACATCTGGGTCTTGAGCTCTTCATGTACATAGGTGGTGCACTTCTTGCCTTTCCTGCCATAGTGTCAGTTTGCCTGCCTCTAATTCTGGGTGCCTGACAGTGGCCTGCCAGCCTCATTAGAGGACCACATTTCATTCTGATGTGGTGAAATGTGGTACATGTTAAAAAATAGCAGATCTACAAGCTCACAAACGGCAACGCATTGTGAGTCTGTAGTAGACATATAAGAAGTATCTTCTTATATGCAGACCTGGCACGGAACATTTTCAGATGGGGGTCCATAAAGCCAAATAGGCTGCATATCAATTTGGGGTAGCCTACCTACAGTGCAGGCCTATAGGCCTAACATGATGAAAATGTTTGGAAAACTTGAAACCACTGCTGCAATTACTGCCTTTTTATGGTGACAGTTTGGGAGTATGTCATTTTGTGTCTGCTGTAGCCTGTAGAATGTGTTTACATCTCACTCTCATTTATTCTCACCTCACCTGACATAAAAGTCATAACAGCTGGTGATAATCAATAACAGGTGTCCATTCGTTGCCTGAACTATAAAGAAATGAACTACCGGTATGCTAATTGCTAAAGTTGCATGTGAGCTAATGAAAAAAAATACATATATTAACAAACAAACATTACAATTATTTAAAAGAACATATGATAAACCTGTTCTGTATCCAACTTTTTGGACACTTGGTGGAGGATACTTGCCTATAGTTCATGCACAAATTGACACGCTAAATATCTAGCCTACTATTAATTGTATTGAATCTATTTAGCCTACATTGCTCACCTTCACCGTCGCTCAAGTGTTCCTCCACAAAACAATGATGAAGTTTGACCGTTTGTTGTGCAAATATGCGCGACGGCGCAATATAGGACACTTAATAATTAGCTCCAATCCATTTCCAGAAGTGTCCTCTTCGGTCAGTACGGTGAGGCATCGTCACATCAGTGGACGCACTCAGAAGTCAGACTGCAGCCTGCATGTGTCCATATGAGCAACAACAGTGTCTACAACAACTACCACTTTTCCACCGCAAAAAGTCACTGAATTCGCCTTTCCCCTCCTCTAAAACATGAACGAACGATTCTGTTGTCGAACGTGCAGGCTTATGTGAGCGCTCATGAATCGGATATGATTCATGAATCGGCTCTCATTATTTCGACTCAAACAAACTGCACGTCTGGCCGCACCGCTGTTTGGCCGCTGTCTCGTGTCTGTCTGTAGTCATGGCTACTGTAGCTATGGACCAGGTCCAGAGCTAAGTCTGTTCGTGAGTCTGCAGGAGGACTCGGTCAAGGTCTGCTCATTTGTCTCTATCATTAAGTGCGTGCGTGCAGCAGGCGTTCAAATCAGGATGAGTGGGACAAGGACAACAATGGATGAGTGAGTCCGAGTGATTAAATCCTTAGAGTAGGCTATATTAAATCAGACTTTTACGACACAAATAAACAGATGATAGGCCAGTCAAATTGATTGTTGAAACAGAATAAACAAACCATAGTTCAGTAGCCTATTATTGACGAGCTGAATCTTGCTCAACTGATGTCAAACTCCACAGTGTCCAGTTAAAACACAAATGACGTCCGTTCAAAGAGATTTATTCCACTTCACACCCAAAATTGTTCACAAATCTGCAATATATAATTATACTAAATATTGAATTGTTCAATTTGAGCTTTAAAGCTTGCTCAGACAGTAATATGTAATAAAATATATTACTTTAAAAGTATAAGAAATATATTCCAAATATAAAGTAATATACCCAACAGTATACCCATAGGGCTAGCCCCCCCCCCCCCCCTTCAAAATGTGTCAATCTTAAAATCAAAAAGTAAATTCATCTTTATAGTCATATAGTGCAATCAAGCCGGATCTGTCATGTACCATATGCCAGCGGCCAGCCATTAATTGGAAACACCTGGTGAACATCCTGGTGAAGACCTGTCCCCCGAGGGTTGTTGTATTGTAGATTAGTCATGAGTGTGAAATTGAATGAACAAATTAATAGTTTAAGATGTGTTACATTTCAGAGATCATGACCATGGCTGTATGTATCTTTCTATAAATTTTCCGTATGGATATTGGTCCGCCCCTGCACTATTCATCATCTCTGCCCGGAAGACAAGGGGAAGGGGCTTGTGGGGACGGGAAGAACTGAGCGGATGCAAAACAGCTCACTTGGGAGAGTTCCAGTTAGTCAGTGAACCCACAAGAAAGATATTATTAAAGAAGACAGAAAACAGAATCAATATAAGCGTGAGCATTGAATATTCTGTTTTGTTTTCTGCATAACGTCCTTGCAAATGTCTCACATTATGAGCCCAATAAACCTATAATACTGGGGAGAGCAGAACTGAACTTGAACTGTCAACAAGTGACTGTCATTGTCTATTGAGTCTTTTATTCGGAAATGTTATTCAGTCTTATTTACAATTTCATCTCCTCCACTTATCTCTGTCAGTCATCTGATGTATAACTCTCCCTAAAATTGGATTTCTCCCTTTATTAAGGGATTGAGGAGAATAACAAAATAGCATTGGTTTTGTCCATACTCTCGGATAAGATACCCAACACAGTTCTGTTGTACATACAGTACACACACGCACGCAATTACGCAAATTACTGTAAGGAGCTTCTTCCATTTTTGGGGGCAGAAAGGGAAGTCAATTACAGCAATCAGTGACAGTAAACCCACTCATGACTCATGGCAACATGACACAGCGGTCATTTTCAACACCAACACCCCCAAATTACAGGAATGCTTAATTTCCACAAGGTAATAGGAAGATGGAACACTTCTTACAGATGCACTCACTATGAAGGACAGAGCTCGAACTGTCTGACTGGTATCGTGCGTGTATGTAACCAAAATCCCAACCAAAGATCCAAAATGCTTTAGGCTTGTCATTATAGGCTTTTAGTGGCACAGTGGGTTTGAGAGAGTGGAATGGCCAGATAGAAAACAGTGAGAATCCTAATGATTTACTGGTAGATCAGCCCAGCAGAATCCCAGATGGAATGTAAAACAGCTGGGATTCATTTTGATGCCACGCACCTTATTTGGCTGGTTTTGAATGTCACTGCATTTATATAGCCTACTATTATATTGTCTAAAGACAAATACATATATTAGGAAAGGTTAAGCAAATCAGCAAAAAAACAGGTGCCCTTTGACATCCCAATGTGGTTTCAATCCTATTATTGATTAATCACTCAAAATAGGTCTAGAATCTAGACCTAGATGATCCTGTCATGGAACTATCACCCCTTTCCTTAGTAGTCATGAGCCCGGAAGCCACGGGTGAGTTGTAACTGCTGTCGGACTGTAAGTATGTCTAACCAACATATGCACCCCGCTTACCTGCTCACAGACATACACTGCACGGATGGACGGTCGGGAAGACGGGCAGTGTTGAAAACAGGTCTTTAGGCCTGGCAGAGACAACAAACAAACAACAAACAATGGAGAAAGAAAGCATTTTATAGTCAGTGGGGATGTAGACCAACACGAAATTGCAAAGTATACGTTTGAACAGGCAATTAAGAAGGCAAAAGCCAACTTTAGAGAAACCGAAATCAGTATGCGTTCACACGGTCTGCCTGCAATTAAGAAAGTGTAATTTAGGCTAGTACACTCAGTTACAGTCTTTAAGAGACAAAGTAGTTCCAAATTATCAGTAATTTAGCTGGGGACCGGGGTCCTTGAGAGGCTGTAGAACCACTTTGAGAATCACTAGCCTGTATGTGTGACTGACACTATTGTAAATGTTTCAATATATGATTTGGTAGCGTGGCATTCACATTCCCAAACCCTAACCTAACCAACATCACAGGAAGCCACGGGTGATCTGTAACGCGTGGCACGGGGGATTTGTAACCCGTGGCACGAGTGATTTGTAACCAGCAGCACGGGTGATTTGCTGCGGGTGATCTGGGGGATGTATTAGGATGTTGATATTCATTCACCCCCCAGAGAGGACGTATAGGGCCTTAGTCCTATACTCCTCCTCCCAGCCAACACTCCTCACTGACAGGTAGTTACCCCCCCCCCCCCCCCCCCCAGATAGGACGTACAGTGCCTTAGTCCTACTCCTCCTCCCAGCAAACACTCCTCACTGACAGGTAGTTACCCTTTTGATTTACATCAAAAGGGCATGTGAGCTCAAACCCACAATTCAACATTTTGGTTTTAAGATGTTGATATTCATTTTGTATTCATCCTTAGGACCCCAAATCACACCTTAGAAAGCACGAGTGTCTATTTCAAACAAAGTGTTTTTTTACTTGGGGGTCCCCCCAGTATTAGGATGTATTAGGATGTTGATATTCAACATCCCCCCCCCCCCCCCCAGATAGTATCTTAGAGCAGGTGTTCCCAAACTTTTTTGGACCAGGTACCCCTTTTGGGGTAGATATTTTTCCAGGTACCCCCTCATCCTCGCAACACGGATAACAATATATTTACAACCACAAGCAGTGTTTCCTGCAGGAAAAAGCTTTGGCATGGTGCTGGGCACAGGCCGCAATTTTAAATGTAGACGTCTAAATGTAGACGTCTAAATGTGTACGTCTAAATGTAGACGTCTAAATGTAGACGTCTAAATGTGTACGTCTTCTCTTATGGGGGTCCCTGGCATATCTTTTCAAATGGGGGTCCACAGGCCAAGTAGTGTCAATTTGGGGGTCCTTGACATGAAAAAGTTTGGGAACCACTGCTTTAAACACTTTAGCACTTTATGAACATGAACAAAATAGATGGGTCCCCCCTGGAACTCCCTCAGGTACCCCTGGGGGTCCCCGGACCCCACTTTGGGAACCACTGTCTTAGAGTATCTCTAAGCTGATGACCCCTTGTCCCTTAACAAACAAAATGAATTTCACTGTGTAAAAACGACAGACCTGTACAATACAATACATTGATATTTCATAGGCAAAGGAAGGCAAGTGCTATTTGTATAGCACATTTCAACAGCACAGAACAAAATTAACACAAGGATATTTGAATATAAAACATAAAAACAAAACTACAGTGCAGAAGAATGATTAAAACAACCTCAATAGTCGCAGTTGATTTAAAAGAAGAGTTTTATCAAGCCTGCAGTTTTCTGAGAAGAGTTTTATCAAGCCTGCAGTTTTCTGGGAGTTTGTGGTGTGGTGATTTATGGTGCATAAAAAAAACTGAATACTGCTTCTCCACATAATTTTTGTTTTCATCATAGGGACATGAAGCAGAGCTGTTCCAGTCCACCTGAGAGGTACATCACAACATCATTCAATCATTCAAGCCCTAAACCATTCAATGCTTTACAAATCAATTAGTAAATGATTTGACTGACAGGGAGCCACTATGAAGATCTAAGAACTGAAGTGATACTAAGTATCAATTCTGTATTGTGGAAATACTCTGTTACAAGTCAAAGTCCGGAATTTGAAATGTACTTAAGTACAAAAGTATTTGTATCAAAATGTACTTAAAGTACCAAAAGTAAACTATTGTGCAGAATGTCCCATTTCACAAGTTCAAAATGCATACCAAAATAATTTGAAAATAGCTGATCTACAACCAGCCTATTTTCAAATAGGCTGGTTAGTGTGTTTTGTTATAATAATCCAAATCTACAAAGCAACTAGTAACTCAAGTTTTCACACATAATTGCCCAGGTGGAGCCTGCAGGACCATCACTAATCCACCACTCCGGAATGAAGTGAAGTGCCTGGTGCTGGGAGTAAGGTCCTGGACCTGGTGAGAGCAGGATTGGACCTGGTGAGACGTAGGAGGGGCCCGGACAGGAGTCAACTCACAGAGCCTATAGTCCTTCCACGTGCCAGATTGAACTACCTCCCAATCCTGGTATAGAGTAGTTTCCGGAGCAGCTCTGCTGCGTGTTGTGTCTCACAGCCATTATAAAATACACGGTAACCTGAGACCTCTTGTGGCTTATTGCTTTATTATATTGTTCTATTATCTGGCAGAAACCTAATATTTCACCTTTTAGTGTTTTTCTTAATTAAATGTATGCCCTAATTTTATACTTTATATCTCTGCTGTCGGGAGGAAACCTCAGAACTCCAAAATGTTCATTTTTCAAGAAATGAAAAATATAACATTTTCAGGAAATTAAGAAAACCTTATATTTTTAAAACGACGCAATACAGCCTTATCAAAGTTGGTGAGAGGGGAAGAGGTGGTGTTAAGAGGTTTTGTCCAAAGCACTTTTTACTACTTTCTATTGGTTCAATACTTTCGAAACACACAACACTAAAAATCAAAAACCTCAAAAATGGAGTTATGAGGTTTCCTCCCGACAGCAACTTTGCATCACAATGTGTTGTGAGCTTGTACATCTGCTATTTTCCCTATTTGAAAAAGTATTAACTTATTTTATTTTTTTTATTATTTTTAACTTTTCACCTATATTGAAATAAAAAAATAGAAATGTTGGGTAAAAGGGGTTTGTGTGTTTTAGAACTTTGAGCTTGTGATTAAAGAACTACATTAGATTAGAAGTACAGGAACATGTATTATTTTTCTTTTTTTCCCTTTCGATTTTGGACATTTGACCCATCTCTGGGAGCAGTGAGCCGCAGCCAAGGAGCGGTGAGCTGCAGCTGTGCCGCGCTCTGGAATAATTTGATTAGTAGATTTGACTCCCGAATCCAACCCTTTTGATGCCGAGTGCCAAGCAGCCAGCAGGGAGGCATTGGGTCCCATTTTTACAGTCTTTGGCATGACCCCGCCGGGGATCGAACCCCGACCTCCCAGTTTCAGGGCGGACACTCTAACCACAAGGCCACTGTCTGGAGGTTACTCAGAATAACTCGGCCAAGCAGACACAGTGGATCAGGATGAGAAGGACAGAACATGTTATATTTAGCTGACCAGCGAGACAACTGTATTATTCCATTCATGCCATTTGTTCCCTGGCCTTGAAGGGGCCACAGGTGGTCCCACAAAGGCAGATGTCTTCTGTATATGCTATCCAGTGGGCACAATTATACATCTCTGCTGTTGGGGAGAAACCACCCAACTCCAAAATTTCAGGAAATGAAAAATATACATTTATCAGGAAATGAAAAAAACATATATTTAGAAAACAAAGCAATACTGCCTCATCAATGTTGGTGTTGTGACAGTTACTTCCATGAGAGGGGAGAGGTGGGGGAGAGGTGGTGGAATTAGTTTAGCAGACATTTTGAGGGTCCAATGGAGTTAAGAGGTTTCATCCAAAGCGCTTTTTACTGCTTTTCATTGGTTCAAAAACTTCAAAAATTTAGTTTGATGGTTTCCTCTCAACAGCAATGAAAATCATATTTTTACCAGTTGGTTTCTTTTAGAAGATATGTTTCCTTAGCCGTTAATGCTCAGTCGCAGTTTTAGTCTTCCACACAGAACTTTCACAGAATGTTCGGCCCCAGAATAGGGATGCTATTGTTCATCATGTGGTTAAAGTTAAATGGAACTGTTCCAGTGCTCTTATACCAACCGTATCTACAGCTTCAGACATGCTGGCACAGCTGGCTCGGTGAGCAGTGCACACATCTGTGTTGGGTGAAATGTTTGGTCGACTGTCTTTTGTTTGTTATGTTCTTGTTCACACTGTCTACTGGGTGGTCTATTCATTTTCCACAGAGCTGGGACAGTTGGTGTAATTGTGTACAGTGTAATTGGCTGGCACATATGCTGCTACCTTATTTAATCTAGCTCTCTCTCTCTCTCTCTCTCTCTCTATCTAATATGCGGCCAATGCATCTTTGTCCCTCCTTCAGGACAAAAAAGGTTAAAAAGCATTAAGACCACATAACAACTTTCAAAATATGGATGTCCTGTCCTCCGCTGCACTGCCAAAATATGGAAATGATCGGTTTTGGAGAAGGTAGGTCAGATATGATGTAAGTTGGGACAATGCAATTTTGGAAATGCATGCCCCACCCAGTTATGTAATACCCGTTGTACCTATGGTCAGCGTACTCGCTGTTAGAGTACCCAGTGCAGTACTCGTTACCACAGTACTACTGTAATAACGTTAAATGTTACAATAATTATGATTATGATGATGCGGGCACTGGCCTACTCGGGAACAATGCAAGTTGGGGAATGCAATGCATACATACCCGTTAATGAAATACCAATGGAACCTGTACTTCAAGTCAGAGTACGCATTGTAGTACCCAAACAGTACCCATGTTTATACCCGTGAGTTCCATTGTACATGCTAGCGCTTATATTGGTGCAGTGGCACAAACATGATGCAAAGCTTTGCCTTGATTTTCAACAGAATGACACGAGTTTGCACCGAAAACCGCCTGAGCTGGGATAAGAACCCTGAACAGATCCAGCAGGTGTGTTGACGAGCTCATCGCCATGACCAAGCAGGTGCAGACGATGCTGTTCTACAACACCCTGAAGACTCATGACTCAGAGGATTGTAGCTCTGGAGAAGACAGTGGATGCAGACAGACTGACTGCAGAGGCTATTATGCTCATTAGAGGATTGTAGCTCTGGAGAAGACAGTGGATGCAGACAGACTGACTGCAGAGGCTATTATGCTCATTAGAGGATTGTAGCTCTGGAGAAGACAGTGGATGCAGACAGACTGACTGCAGAGGCTATTATGCTCATTACATATTCACACAGATCAGCTAGAACCCTTAAGTATACTCTAAGCTAGAACCTCAGTTAAACTGGCCTATGGCAACCTATGGTACAGTAGTTGCAAATACGGCAACCATGATTTGCAGTATCAGCAACTCAAATTGTCATGGAATTGAATGTAATACAGACACATGCATTTAACCTAAAACATAAATAGCAATACCACCATCCCTATCTTTGGGATCTGCTCTAATAACCATGACCTCACATTGTTATGTATTCTACACCATAACAACCATAAGCCGAATTTTAAACAAATCAAAGTTAAATAGGAGAACACAAATATAGCATACAATACGACAACCAATGTCATATATACATCACAACCACGTCATAGGACAATAATAAAAGGAATAGGAAGACTGAAGATATGGCTGTTTCCCTGACAATCTCACCTGTGCATTGTAAGCCCATTGATCAAAACTCTGAGCTAAATAAAAAAAACGTGATTGCTTTTCATTAAAATGGAATCGTCAGGAGAAGTGGTTTCCGGTAGCCCTACTCGTGTTTGCAGTGAGAACCGCTTACACTGGGATATGAGCCCTGAACAGATCCTGCAGGTGTGTGATGAGCTCATCGCCAAGACCAAGACGGTGTACGATGCTGTTGGTTCCCTGGACCTGGACAGTGTGACCTTTGACAACACCCTGAAGACTCTGGCTGACATGGAGGTGGAGTACACTGTCCAGAGGAACACCTTGGACTTCCCCCAGCACGTGTCTTCCAGTAAGGAAGTGAGGACCGCCAGCACGGATGCAGATAAGAAGCTGTCTGAATTTGACGTGGAGAAGAGCATGAGAGAGGATGTCTACCAGAGGATTGTATCTCTGGAGAAGACAGTGGATGCAGACAGTCTGACTACAGAGGCTAAGAGATACATGCAGAGACTGGTGAAACTGGGCAGAAGGAATGGACTGCATCTCCCCAAAGAGAATCAAGACAAGATAAAGCTTATTAATAAAAAGTTAAGTAATCTAAGTATCGACTTCAACAAACACCTGAATGAAGACACCACCAGTTTGACCTTCAGCAGAGATGAACTGGGTGGTCTTCCTGAGGACTTCCTGAGTTCCCTGGAGGCAGATGGAGACAAGCTGAAGATCACTCTGAAGTATCCCCACTATTTCCCCACCATGAAGAAATGCTTCATCCCTGAAACACGCAGAAAACTGGAAAAAGCTTTTAACTCGCGCTGTAAAGATGATAACTCTGCCATCTTGAAGGAGTTGGTGGAGCTACGTGCTCAGAGGTGCGCTCTACTGGGCTTCAACAATCACGCTGACTTTGTCCTGGAGATGAACATGGCAAAGTCTGGAAAGAACGTCTCCATCTTCCTGGAGGAGTTGGCCCGTAAGCTGAAATCACTGGGAGACGAGGAGAGAGCAATCCTCCTAAAACTGAAGAAAAAGGAGTGTCAGAAGAGAGGGCTGCCATTCAACGGAGACCTGTTTGCATGGGACACTCAATACTTTATGAACCAGGTGGAAGAGACCCACTATGCGGTGGATCACAATAAGTTGAAGGAGTATTTCCCCATGGAGGTTGTGACCCAGGGTCTATTGGACATCTACCAGGACCTGCTGGGTCTGTCGTTCAGCCTGGTGGATAGCGCCCCCGTGTGGCATCCTGATGTCACACTGTACAGTGTCACTGACCGCTCCTCTGGACAAACAGTTGGACAGTTCTACCTCGACCTGTTCCCCAGGGAGGGGAAGTATGGCCATGCAGCTTGCTTTGGCCTGCAGCCCGGCTGTCTGCTGTCTGATGGGAGCAGACTGATGTCTGTTGCCGCCATGGTAGCCAACTTCAGCAAGCCCACAGCCAACGCTCCCTCCCTCCTGCAGCACGATGAGGTGGCGACGTACTTCCACGAGTTTGGCCATGTCATGCACCAGCTCTGTGCTCAGACCGACTACGCCATGTTCAGTGGAACCAATGTGGAGACAGACTTTGTGGAGGCTCCGTCTCAGATGCTGGAGAACTGGGTTTGGGAGAAGGAATCGCTGCAGAAAATGTCAAAACACTACAAGACAGGAGCTCCGATTCCTGACGACCTGCTGGACAAACTCATCAAGTCTCGCCTCGCCAACACCAGTATGTTCAACCTGAGGCAGATAGTCTTGGCTAAAATGGACCAGTCTCTACACACTCAGGCTGGTTTGGACCCGGCCGAGGAATATGACAGGCTCAGAAAGGAGATCCTGGGAGTCCCTGCTTCTCAAGGGACCAACATGCCAGCTACCTTTGGTCACCTGGCAGGTGGCTACGATGCCCAGTACTATGGCTACCTGTGGAGCGAGGTGTTCTCCATGGACATGTTCTACACCCGATTCAAACAGGAAGGCATCATGAACCCTAAGGTGGGTTTGGCCTATAAGAACTGCATCCTGAAGCCTGGTGGTTCTGAGGACGGCTATGAGATGCTGAAGAACTTCCTGGGTCGTGAACCCAAGCAGGACGCGTTCCTCCTGAGCAAAGGACTAACGGTGGAGCTGGAGGCTTCAACGCCGTTCCCCTGTTGACCAATTGATGAATCAGGTCAGCAGGTTTGCACACGATCCCAGCGACCCACGACACTGCCGGTTGGCAAGACTGGCACTTTCTAGAACTGATAAGCTTAAAAAAGAAAAGAAAAATATCAGAATGATCCACGTCTAACTTTTTGCACTTACACAGTACAACTTGTCAAAGAGGAGAGATGTAACTTACGCCAGTGAGCCTTATTGTAAGAGTTAACAGAGCTAGCAGGGAAACCCCCCCACGTCCCGTGCCCAACGTATAGCAGACGCTTCCATGCAATGTGCATGGTGTGCTGTGTGGGTAATTTGTGCATGTGATCTCACCCCGACGTTACAACCTGCCTTTGAGGATAAGAAAAGGCATGTTGTTTGTGAATACAAATGACAGTAAAACTTCCATTATATGTTCCACTAAAGCGGCTGTTCGCAGCTCAATCGTCTTCATAGTATATGGCCTATCCAAGTGCCTTTGAATTCTTCAAGTTCAGTGATTAAACAAAAGTGTTCAGTACCTCTTTCGGGCTTTTTGCCAGAAGTTGTGATCTGGAAAGTAAATTAGTAAATTAACCTTTCATCATTTGAAAAGGGATGAAGGGGATTGTAAATGGTATATTTGGGAAAGTGAATGAGTAATGCGCTTTCCCTCAACAAGCAGTGTCAACTGACCTTGAGCAAATCACTTTGCTCTCCCCGCATTTTGATAAGCTAGGGGGCATGGCCCCGCTTTTGATATCCCCCTAGTGTTTTTTACATTTTTATGTTTCTGCTCAGACTGAATTAAATTAATTTTATTTCGGGAAATATAGACTTTCTGATGTTTCATATTGTTTCATGTGTTTGATAATGGGCCTATGATACTTAAAATGTAAGACATTTCTTTCTGGGCGCCCACGGGCCTCGTGTGTTTGAGTCCCGTTCATGACGACCTTTGCTGAGCTTGTAGATCAGGTTTTTGTTGTACAAAGGGTGTGGTTATGACCCCCCCCCCCCCCCCCCCCCAAGAAAATCGGGACGCTACACTCTACAACCACTGTCAAAGTGCCGTTGAGCAGTACTTATGCCATCCCCAACGCTGCCACTGGAGCTGCTCAGTGGCCAGCAGTACACATGACTCATGTGACTGGACTGTGTGTCACATGACTGCTGGACTGCTCCCAGTTAGTTGTGAAAGTGTGTGTAACATGAAGTGGGGCAAGTGCTACAAGAGAATTTGACTTTGCCGACAGACGGCGTGTGCTGAGGATTTAAGACCTTCCCTGCAATCCCTATGGGTTTGATGTCCTTTCCAGATGGAGAGAGGTAACTGTAACACCCCGAATCTGAACCTACAGTAGGTCCCCTGGGTGGGAAACCAAACCAAATCTACCGCTCAGCCAAAGAGGGAATGCTCACTACAGATAATTGGGCTTGTTTTATGAGCTAGACAGTTTCCTATACCTGGCAGGCTGGCACCATGGTTTAACTTTCTCAATGGAAGATTAGGAGAACACCCTCCAACCACTGCAGATGTATTAGTTATATTGTATTAACATAGGTCTATACTCTACCATACAGATTGGTTAAACATTATGTTTTGTTCATAAGAATTATAGTCCAGGATTGCACGTTTAAAGTATGATAAAAGCAGAACCATCTGAGTAATCAATCCCCCAACATGCGCACACACACACACACACACACACACACACACACACACACACACACACACACACACACACACACACACACACACACACACACACACACACACACACACACACACACACACACACACACACACACACACACACACACACACACACTTTCTTGCCAGAGATACCGACCAGATACCAACGCCTACAGCCAACACGCTGACACTTCACCACGACCTCTCAGCCAGTTGAAGAGGCATGGCTTCTGAATCACACTCATTTGTCAGGTCAAAGGTTAGAATATTGTTTGGTTCAGAGTCACCGGGATCAAATTCCTTCCTGTGTGTTCATGTGTCCATGCATATGTCTGTGTGCATGTTAATCCAGGGGCAGACACTATAACCATGGTTCAGGAGTTACAAGCCGACCTGTGAAACTCTGTCCTGACCGCTGACAGCTGCACCCCACGACTGACACAGCTCATGGGTGGCTACCCTGGCAGTATCGAGAACCATTCAAAGTAACATGACGGCTGCGTCCATTGAAGTACATTTTATCTTTTTCCCCTAATTTTTAGGCGAGTTGATTTTTCTCATGTTTAGCAAACTAACCGCTGCTCTGTAGTAGACAGAACTTGCTGGATGGTCGGTCAGGGAGTCACATGGACCAATCAGAAGGCAGGCAATGTGTCCCTTATGACACTTGCCATGTCATGAAACCATGCAAGGCACCAACCTGCTCATCGGGAGCAATTACTGTAGGGGTTCAGTGTCTTGCTCAAAGACACTTCAACACTAACTCTGGGAGAGCTCAGGATCCAACTGGGAACCTTCTGGTTGGTGTGGCGTCCCACAAGGAAGCATACTAGGGCCTTTACTGTTCCTAATATATGTAAACGACATGACTTCAGCTTGTGACTGCAACTTGTTCCTGTTCGCAGACGACTCAGCACTGCTGGTCTCGGACAGGAACAAACTGCAGGTTGAAAAGACCCTCAGCTCTGAACTCGGTAGAATCTGCACCTGGCTCGCTGATAACAAACTATCCTTACACCTGGGAAAAACTGAATCCATTCTCTTCGGATCAAATAGTAATCTCAAAAAGGCAGATGGCTTCTTGGTTAGAGTGGGTGACGATATTATCACACGGAAGGATAAAATTACCTACCTAGGTTCCATCCTGGAGGCCAATCTTTCCGGTGATAAGATGGCCACCAACGTAATCAAAAAAGTCAATCAAAGAACAAGATTCCTCTACAGGATCTCCTCACTGGTCGACAAAAACACCTTGAAGACCTTAACAGGAGCCCTCGTACAAGGTTTCTTTGACTATGCATCCACCTCCTGGTACCACAGCACCTCAAAGGCCCTTAAAACAAGGCTCCAGACCTCCCAAAACAAACTGGTCAGGCTCCTACTTGGCCTCACCCCCTGAACCCACCTCACCCCTGCCCACTTTGACAGGCTGGGATGGCTTAGGGTCGACGACAGAGTACAGCATCTTGCAATGGGTCTGGTCCACAAGATTCGATACACCACCAAGATACCCATGTACCTGTCTAAATACTTCCTTAATGTAAACGAAGTCCACACCCACAACACCAGAGGGAGTGCAACAAACCATGTACAACCCAGATTCGGCACAAACAAGGGACTAAATTATTTTCGCTCCTATGCGACCAAAATGTGGAACGCCCTACCAACAGTCATTAAGACATGTGAATCCCTAGGCTCCTTCAAAACTGCTCTCAAAGGGCACCTACGGATGGCTGCAATTCGAAACTGGCCTCTGTAAAAGCTGAATTTTTATCTGGATTGTACTATGTTTTTGTATGGACGTGGTGTTGGGTGCCTGCACATATGCACACATGGCATCAACGCATGGTGTTGTGTTCAGGCGCCCTACACTCTGTCTTTCGTTTTCTTTTATCCCCCTGTTCCCCTCACTGTATATATATATTTTCCCTTTTCGCTTCCTATATGATGAATTCCTGTTCTGTTCTTTAACTACATAGAAGTGTCTATTTGTTTGTCTCTAAATGTTTTGATGAATTGAACAATGTGGACCCTGTTGTAAACAAGTGTAAGGCTTAATTGGGTCGTCCACTCACAGTTAACAGTCTTTGTATTGAGTTTGTGCTTGAAATGTACTGTAATTCTGCAAACTGTTAATAAAGATTTCAATCAATCAATCAATCAATGGTAGTGGCTCTACCTCCCGAGCCACTCCTGGGCTGGCTCATAGTCTAACATGAATGTTAGAAGCGCTGACTATAGAAAGAGCCCCAAGGTGCCTTGGGAGAACCGGTTCTGTGAACCTGGCGTGACCTCTCCCGTAAGGTCATACCTGTGGCAAACCGCTCAGGGGCGTCTGCCCGACATGACAAGACAGATTGTGTGTTGTTGTCGTAGTAAGAGGTTCAAGAGCACGCGAGGAGTCCATTCATTCTCCCAGTGCCGTCAAACACATCGGCGGCGAGGAAACACCTGACAAAGGCGAAGATAATTATTTCTGTGCTGCGTTCTTGTGCCGGCAGCAGAACACAATTTAAGAAACAAATTAAAAAGAAGCTCCTTGAGATGAGGGTGGACTCTCGGGTTCGTTCCCAGCCGTCAAATGAGAGGCAGGTTCAAACAGAAGCAGAGCAGCCAATTACTGAAAGTGAAAGGCATAAATACAGTACACTAGTGCTGTACATAAGTCATACCGTAGGTACACTGACATTAAGTTTCAGCACCTGCAAAGGGCATAACTGATTTAATAAATTAAGCATTAAATAGCTTTGTAGTCTGATCATGCAATCATTGCTATACTGTAGCAGAGTGTCTGTTCAACAGCAGGATATAAGATATCCACGTGAACACTAATACTATACATTGAAGTGGATGAATTATCTTTTTGGGGGTTCTCTCTCCTGAGTGTATAAAATGTATATGCTGACCTTAACGTGTATTGTCTACATACTAAATAGCTGATGAGATGCGGGGAGACTCTTGTTACTAGGCCTGTCAAAAAAAAATCGATTCGAGTTAGAATCGCGATTCTAATGCTGTCCGATTCAGAATCGATTCTCATTTTCCAAAAATCGATTTTTCAAAAAAAAAATTTTTTAATTTTTCTTTTCTTTCACAAATGTACCTGTGCATGCAATGCATTATGGCCTGGGTTTCTGCATAGTGCATTTACTACCAGCTAAGCTAAGCCTGCCAATTGTATTTATTTTACACCTGTTTTAATACTAATGTATTGTTCTGGTATTGTGTGAGAAGAGATTTTGTAACTTTTGTACTGGTTCAAATTTGTGCAAGCTAAATACATGAGACATGTTCTTACTCTTGGATTTAACCTTTGTGTGTTTAAATCATTCAGTTGATAAAACCTTTACAATTATACAAGCTTTTTACTAAATGTACTCTGCTTTCATGCCAGAAGACTGGAGTAGATCATGCTAAAATTCTATTTAATTGTTTTTAATAAAATAAAATAAACTGCTTTAGAATCGAAAAAAAATCTTTTTTGAATCGAGAATCGGAAAAATCGAAAAGATCGTTTTTGAATCGAATCGTCACCCCAAGAATCGGAATCGAATCGAATCGTGGGACACCTAAAGATTCGCAGCCCTACTTGTTACTGAACAAACGATGATTATAGAATATATTGGAATATAGTGCTTTAACCTTTTTGAGGGGTGCTAGCCCCTCCTAAACATTGGCTTGTGATCACCCCATAGCGATGATTTATTGATTTTATTGGCTGAGCAAAGTACATATTGAAGCAAAATGTGAAGAAAGAACAGTGAAGACGGAAAAGTGAGGACGCAAATCGTGATTGGCCGGAATGAGATGATAATCATGTATAATGATAAGAGCGACGCTCACAATTCACACGGGTGTGTGTTTTTTTTTATAAAACATAGTGGGTTACAGGTGCAAAACAGTGGGTGAAATGTGTTCTAGGCAAACATTTTGCATGCAGTGCTCCCTGTTATCAACCTGAATTGGCTTGGATGTTAGTGGATATGAATGTGTTTAAAATGAAGGAAGATGATCCCCATCGTCATCATCATAGTTGCTGTTGAGTTGTGGTGCCTTTGAGCAAGACATGCTCTAAAGTGCACCAGTAGAGTTGCTCAGTAGCTAGCTACAGGACACAATAATATTGTATAAAACTGTGCCTCAGGCAGCTTACATGTATGGATGCGTTTAGCCACTTAAGCCCAATATCTTGTGCCATCCCTTAACCCTTATCCCTTAACTTATTTGCCATTTAAAAAAAAAAAAACCTTTTAAAATAGTTCAAATAGCTGATCTACAAGCTCACAATGTCTCGATGTAGATATGCTAATTTAACTATTTTAAAATGTTTTTCAAAATAGTAAAGCATGGCAAATATGTTTAGGGATAAGGGATAAGGGTGGCGCAAGATGGAGCCCTTTGTGTACAACAACAAAAATATCTGATCTACAAGCTCATAGAGCATCACATGCTGAATGAAGTGCTTACCATCAACAAGCAATAGTTGATGTAACCTTCTTCTATAATGAACAAAGGCTAGATACTGATCAAGTTCCCAAAGCAAAACAACTTCCAGACAAACCCTATTAGCCCTGTAACCCTTATTGTTATGACTGGAGTCACATTAGTACAGTGGCCCGACTGTGCCTGCTTAATTGGAACTCTCATAATGCAATGATGACACTGCTGTCATTCCAAAAGGACCTCGGAGTCGCGCTAAAGTCCATTAATCACACTCCCACGTCCCTGGAATTAAACTGACCCTCTTATATATTACTATTACGGGGCCAACGCAATTATATGAGCATCGGCAGGGGTTACACTGTAACCCCTGCCGATGCTCATATAATTGTAACCGTTACAGCATGTGCCAATAATCTAATGAAGGTCCTTGTGGTTGTGATTGTATTTAGACTGAGACAATTCTAATGAGAATGCAAACAAATAAAGACACAGGATGCAGAGTTAGAAGAAACTAATAGGAAAAACTGAACAATAACATGAAGAAAAACTCCAGAAGATGCACGAGTTGAAGTTCAAATTAAAAATACTTTTTTTCTCTTCCTCTTGTCACACTAACTGCTGGAGAGATACTGTACACCCACATTAAGATTAAGGTGTCATCTTTCATGTGTGGAAACAATTTTACCCTTCACATCTCCCGTGTTCATCATGTGTGACATGTACTGTATACTTCACATACATACAGTACATGTCAACACCCATGTGTTAACTTCGCTGTAATTCCACAATGTGATTTGGTTGATGACAACTGGCACTGAGGTGGCGGGGTGGTTTGGGGTTGATGGTGGGATGGGGGGGGTTGTATATTTTGAAATATCTATATTTTTTAAATGTATAGAAAATAAAGAAAATGGGATATATGTACTCGCAAACCCATACAAATTGGTCAACGATTAAAAAATGGTTCCCGACCCTAGGAGTGTGAAGTAGCTATAGCTAGGCCTTGTATACACTAGGGCTGCTGTCATTCTAGAAGAGATCCACGAAAGGATGATGACAAGATTATTCCTCCGATTAACACATCACGTCACATCATATGGTAAGAGGTGCAGGGAGGGAAAATAGATTTTGATCATGACCTAATGGTTCATGACATATAGGCCAAGAGGTGAAATGGGCTGTTATAGCACCGCCATGAGGCGGATTGACACACACACACACACACACACACACACACACACACACACACACACACACACACACACACACACACACACACACACACACACACACACACACACACACACACACACACACACACACACACACACACACACACACACACACACACACACACACACACACACAGGAATATTGTCCTGTATGCATTATCTAAATCAGCGGTTCCCAAACCTTATTGGCCATGCACCCACCCCCCCACATGGAAATATAAATTGCATAAGCTATAGAGAAATATTTCCTATTTATCCACATATATTAACCTGAATATGGCATATATATGCAGCATAATTATGCTATATTCTGCATATACTTGCCATATATTGGCATAATATGTTAATATATTTAAACTAAAACCATAGCACCACCATTAGCCTTTTCATGTCGCTCACCCCCTAGAAGAGGTGCACGCACCACAGTGGGAACCACTGATCTAAATGAATAACTTTCAAGTCGCTAATGTCTTGTCATACCAGAAAGGTAAAGCCATGCGGTGTAAAGTCAGTGTTAGTTCTTAGATTCGTAACGGGGTGACCAAAGGTCCAGCTGTAGACAAACTTGAGTAGGTGATACCTTGCTAATTATTGCTGAACACCACACCACTTAGAAAAGAACTCCTCGATACTAGTTCCACGTCTTACTGCATATCAAGTGGCATATCACTATAATGTGGTTGCCAATGGGAATTAACCACAAAATATTGCATTTGCTATAGCCTACTGTGACAACCATATTCATTAAAACAAGGATCGCTGGAATAAACATTTGTTTTCCTGCAGGGACACTGCCAAGGTGTTCTGCCTCCTCTTGAGAATGCCCTTTTGAGGGGTGCCAGCCCCTCCAATGCCTGGCTTTCTGTGTGCCATCCGTGACGTGACGTCAAGTGTGTGACGTCAAGTGTGTGTCGCCATGACTTCATCATACATAATCATCATGATAAATGATATGTTTTTGTATTGTTTTACAGCACACATTCAAAGGTGAAGATCCTGACCAGGAAATAATAGATAGATTGATTAATGTATTATTGGTTAATAAGTACCCCAATCATTACATTGTCATCACTACTATAAAATAATATACTACTTACTATACCTACAAACCAGCACCCACATAGTAGTTGATTGCCATGCAGTTGTAGTGACTGAGGTGTTGCACACAAGTCATCCCTTCTTAGCCTTTGCATGTTACAGTAGTCTCTCTATGATGCCATCTACTAATAATCCTCACGCTTTTGCATCATTATAATGTTATACTCCATGTGACATTACAATAAACAATAGGCTCCAACAGTTAGCTGTAATAGTCATATCACGTTAATTCCTCCTCACCTGTTAACTTACTAATCGTTGATATAAATGATCTCCTTGAACCGATAATGTATAAGTATGCATAGTAAGTAAAACTAATGTGTTGATGCGTACTGCATCTTCAGAGTAAATGCAGTGTGTTGTTTCTTTGCACCTGATAATTTAAAGGTAAGTTATGAGATTCTCTCTTTAAAAATAAGTGTTAGATATCCTTATATTCTGATACCAATCATTGGTATAGAGTGTTTGTCCCCAACTCTCCAGTTTATCCAATCAGGAGTGAGAACTCATACAGGATAAACAAGTGAAAGGGATGACAAAGACATGAGCAGTCAAACTGGAACACTACTGAAGCTGATAAATGGGTACACTCTGTTCTGATTGGCTGAAGTTGGCAACCACCTGAAGATTGTCTATAGCAATGATTCTGACTACCGGTAATCAGAATATAGAGGGTTTTTTACATCAAAAAGCTAAATATCACTCACTGTGCCCTAAATTAAGTGAATCATGTGCTCGGTGCTCCAGTGTTTTGTCCGCGGTTCATTCTATAAGACTGATAGAACTGTTTTTAGCACATTGTCCTTGTCCTTTTCGAGAGTGCCGACCTCTGTTTGTTTGTGTGGGGAATGGTCGAAGAGCACAAGACGTAACTTGCAAAGCTATAAAGTCAAAGGGCTTAGCACCCAAATCCACTGTCACTCTTTGCCCAAGCTTTAGCATTGCTAGAATGTCAACTCAGCACAATGCCTCACATTGTAACAGCCAGAGAGAGACATAGTCAGCTGTGTTCTACAAAGAAAACAATGTATGGGGGAGAACAGGGGATAAAAGATGAGATGCTTTTTCAGTTCATGGACAAAAAATGTAGCTTTCAATGTAATGAAGCAATACATAGTTAAGGTCCTAACCTAACAAACCTAACAAACATTTTGTCTGGGAATCATGTCAGGAGCTCAATAAAACCTCTTCGCATTGGGGAATAATACAATGTTGTCTCTAGTTTGTTCACTCTTAAAGTTATACTAATATAAGACCAGATAAGATGACATGAGACCTTTATTGATCCCGCGAGGGACATTCAGTTGCCAAAGACAGCACAGCAGTCAATATACAGTTACAGGGCAAGAAAAAGAAGCAAGGTACTGTGTAGATACAGCAGTGTAGAGACAAGACATCACACAAGAAGCATCATCAATAATGAACAGAAATAGTATACCTCAACACAGCTTACATTGTGCAGGACAAAATAAATAATAAGACCCCTTAATGTCCTTTATACTCTAATGAGCTATTGTTACACGCCATGAGCCAAACCATCACATGGCTGTAATGATAAGATCAACGGTCAACCTATACTGGGTCCGTTCTATTTTGTTGTTGTATCACTTGCAAACAAGTGGTGGTTCGTCTTACCCAATGGCCTCAATTTACCCCATTCTCCCCCTCAGCTCCTAATCAGAAAACAAAAGATCAGGAATCTCTGTGTAATTGCAGGTCTCATTTTATTTTCCTGAAGGCTTTTATTTAAAAACTGGACATAATTCAAAGTACACGTGTCCATTTGGATCTCATTGGCTGCCTCCACTAAGCTTCTCCAAGGACTGTGTCCTTCCTTATGCCCCTTGATATAACGTCACGTGTCCCAAATAAATTAACCACACCAAACACTACCACCTAATGAAGCTTACCATCACCATGCCAGTGCCAAACCCCCCGATTATTTTTATATCAAGCCACTGGCAAGACGTCAGAGACATATAAAACCGAAGTTTGCCAAGAAGTATGGTGGCAATGTTGGAATTATAATCCTTGGTACGGATTATTTATAGATTTTAAATAGTTTTCTAGCTAAATGGATGCTAAATGCAATGTCAACCGACAATGAAAGAACCTTTTAAAGGCGTGTACTACTTATAGTTTCTGTGATACAATGCGATGGGCATATAAAGGGTCCCTCCTCCCCATGGGATGGAGCCACAGCAGAGGAGTTTGGGGAGCCACTTGGAGGTGAGTTGAGACTTCACTTGTCATTCATCTCAAAGTAAATCTAATTAGAGGAAAACTTAAATAAATTAGAAAACGAGTCACTATAAAAAAATAAATTATATTTTCTACATTTTCTATTTGTTTCATTTTATTTTGAAAATCAATTGAAAGAAAGGTACACAGTTTATGTTAGCTGCTTGACACTTTGTTCAGTCGTCTTTAACAAATAATATAACCATAAAGGTCTATTATTAAAAAAAAAAAAAAAGTCTGTATGGTACAGTATGTTAATATAAAATGTATACAGTTGCCGTGGTTGCATTTGGTCTACCTGCTCTTTTATTGAGACATCCAGCATCTCGGTCTAGGTTGGACACAATCCTGTTTCTGGTTTGACACCTGAATTGTAAAAATTATATTTCTCCCCAGAGCAAGCAGCCAGGCTTTATTAACTCAGTGGTAAAAATGTCAGCACTTTCACAGAGGACCCGTGGTCACATCCTGGGTAGCTTTCAATGCGTCGCGATGCGACACATTGTGAGCTTGTAGATCGACTATTTTCAAATGTTTTGTAATAATAATCAAAATCTACAAAGTAAAAAAGAAAATCAAATAATTGTAGCAGAGTAAAAGTATAATATTGGCCTCTGAGATGTAAAAAAAAGTATTAAAATGGAAATACTCCAATAAAGTCACTAAATAAATCAATAAAGTCACAACAAAAAAGTTGTACATTTTCAGAATAATCAACAAAACATCTGAATTAGCTGAAATAATATAACGATAAAGGATCTCTAATCTCAGACGTGGAACTATCAAGGAGTCAAGTTGTTCTTTTCTAATGAGTGGTGTTCAGCAATAATTAGCAAGGTATCACCTACTCAAGTTTGTCTACAGCTGGACCTTTGGTCACCCTGTTAGAGTAGGTCGAATCTAAGAACTAACACTGACTTTACACCGCATGGCTTTACCTTTCTGGTATGACAAGACATTAGCGACTTGAAAGTTCTCCATTTAGAATCTAAATGGAGAACTTTCAAGTCGCTAATTTAGATTAATGTAATCTAATATAATCCATGTACTCTGTCAATAATAGTATTAAACTCATGTTTAATTCATCAACATGTTTTATCTTCTCACTCAAGAGGTTGCAGTTGTGAAGATTATAGAAAGGTTCCACTGTTACTGCAAAGCGGGAAAAAGTTGAGTGTTCATTTCCTATTAAAACTAAACAATATAATAGTCCTACATACAGTCATACAGTTATCTGCACCCTATCAGTATCAACACCCTCCATTTGTCTTATTTCTACAGAAAGCCTCCATCATGAGTAACGACGCGGAGATGGCCGTTTACGGCTTGGCTGCGCCATACCTGCGCAAGGGAGAGAGGGAGAGAATCGAGGCTCAGAGTAAACCCTTTGACGCCAAATCAGCAGCGTACGTGTCCGACGTGAAGGAGCTGTATCTCAAATGTACGATTCTAAAGAGGGACGGCGGCAAAGTCACCGTGACAGTGCTGGACACAAAGGAGGTGGGCAAAGGATGGATCTAAATTCAAACGGTGACACACTGATATACTTAAGGACGTGACACACTGCAAGTGTCAATGAGTCAATGACAGATGTCAAGTAGGCCCCTTGTTGGAATTTTAAGCATCAAAGTGTCTCGATATATTTGGCTGCACCGTACCGAATGAAACGGGGGATGTAACAAAAGACACACGCACGCAGGCGCACACGGGCACACACACACACACACACACACACACACACACACACAGAATGTTGGATGTTATGTACATCTGTCATTCCTTTTACTGTCTATCCTTTTTGAATGCAAGCTACTGAGCTACTTGAACATGACCCTTGAACTTGTACCAGGGTACATCATTATACATCATTCATCATCCACATACATATGTTTGCCATTTAAGGCGCTGCCGTCACCAGCTAACTATGTGCACAGGAAGAGGGGTCTACTACACTGTAGTTTCAAAGATAAACGTATTATTTACTAATAACTAATTATTTTTCGGTATCTGAGCAGACCGTGGTCTTTTTCATGAAAGATTTACTCGTGTTTCTCAAAGGGAAAATATAAAGGTCAGACTTTTGAGTGGCATTGATGACACATGACACATCCACTGTGGCCTCAGCCATTGTAAAGAAAAATGGATGCGTTTGATGATGCGAGCAACCGACACAATTTCCAATTTAGGCATTTAGCAGACGCTCTTGATCCAGAGCGACTTACATTTAAGCAAAAACAAAAGCATGGCATACATCACATATATAAAAAGTACTTTCAGCGTGCCAGAGCCTTATAGTACTAACTACAGCAAATGCTAGACATTATTCTAAAGCTGTGTTTTTAACTTTTAGGAAAAGACCGTGAAGGAGGAAGATGTCTCCCCTATGAACCCTCCAAAGTATGACAAGATTGAGGACATGGCCATGATGACCCACCTCAGTGAAGCCACTGTGCTGTATAACCTCAAAGAGCGTTACGCAGCATGGATGATCTATGTAAGTACAGTACAGTACAGTACAGTACAGTACAGTACAGTACAGTACAGTACAGTAGTTACGCAGCATGGATGATCTACGACAGTACAGTACAGTACAGTAGTTACGCAGCATGGATGATCTACGACAGTACAGTACAGTACAGTACAGTACAGTACAGTACAGTACAGTACAGTACAGTACAGTACAGTACAGTACAGTACAGTACAGTACAGTACAGTACAGTACAGTACAGTAGTTACGCAGCATGGATGATCTACGTAAGATTCAATAGCTTCTGAGAACGGTACAGTATTCTCTGACCTGTCGATGGGACCAAAAGAAAAATAAGTTACTTCCTCAAGATAAAAAACAAATGGAAAAAATCATGGCGCCAAAGTTAATTTGCTCATTATTTTGTTAGTTGTAACCTGTGACTGTATTCCCAGGTCCAGCTGATCTGCTGTCCCGGTTAGCTGGAGTGCTCTCTGCTATGTATGCAATATGCATGTTGTTATAACGTTCTCTCTCTTCTCCCCTTCAGACCTACTCTGGCTTGTTCTGTGTGACTGTGAACCCCTACAAGTGGCTCCCAGTGTACGACCAGCACGTTGTAAATGCCTACAGAGGCAAGAAGCGTATTGAGGCTCCACCCCACATCTTCTCTGTCTCTGACAACGCCTATCAGTTCATGCTTACTGGTACGTACTAGTCAGGACAATGTCAAATAAATAAAAAATATATTAAACAGTACATAATGGTTTTGTGCTCTACTAATAGTACCTTTGCTTGACCTTTTACAGATAGGGAGAACCAGTCCGTCTTGATCACGTAAGTTCCTCATGACATCATCTACTGGGGCATTTAAAGATGGAATTTGTAATATCGGCACAAATTGCATTTCTCTGAATCTATGTATTTATAACCAGCGGTGAGTCCGGTGCTGGGAAGACTGTGAACACCAAGCGTGTCATTCAGTACTTTGCAACAGCAGCAGCAGCTTCTACCAAGAAGGTAGAAGTCACCACCTCCGGCAAAATGCAGGTATAACTTTAGGAAATTACGACACACACACACACACACACACACACACACACACACACACACACACACACACACACACACACACACACACACACACACACACACACACACACACACACACACACACACACACACACACACAATAATAATAATAATAATACAGACCAAATGTAATATTTGATGATATATATAGGGGTCACTGGAGGACCAGATTATTGCAGCCAATCCCTTGCTGGAGGCCTATGGCAATGCCAAGACTGTGAGGAATGACAACTCGTCTCGCTTTGTAAGTGCAAAAACAATTTCATATTATGAGAAAACGTGCAGGATGTAGAGGGATGCTAGAAGTGTTACTAAACCAATAAACTACAAATGTTGCTTATATTATACACAGGGTAAATTCATCAGAATCCACTTCGGCGCAACCGGTAAACTGGCCAGTGCTGATATTGAGACATGTAAGTATGATTATGACGTTCACAAGGTACAAGTACAAGGGCTGTCCCCAGAGGGGATTGTGAGGTGCAGCATTTGCACAAAATTCCTTAGTTTTCAGTTCAAGGAAGCGCAATTTGGAACAATCTATACCACTAACATAAGAGTGTCCATCCTTTACATCTTTTAAGGTCCAACTAAAAGGATGGATCATGGACAATCGTCCAAATGTGAACATTTGTAAATAGGCTAAAATGTAGGTTTTATTCGTTTTCTTGAGTTGCTTGTTTTCTGTTTGGGGACTGTATGGGGAAACTAGCATTCCTGCTAAATCCGGAGTATTTACACAGCATTGTAGGTATGTGTTGTGTTAATATGCGCTGTCCCTCCCAAATAAACGTATAAATAAAATAAATAAAGACGATAAATTATATATTCTGATTCGATTTTATCATTATGAGTCATATTATATATTAACAGTGATGTACATTAATGCTTATAGATCTGCTGGAGAAGTCCAGAGTGACCTTCCAGCTTCCTGCTGAGAGAGGATATCATATCTTCTACCAGATGATGACCGGTCACAAACCTGAGATTGTTGGTAGGTTTGACAATGGACTATTGAAGTAGTGATTGCACCAATGAATTCATAAAAACTAATGTTTCGCCCCTTTCTCTTTTTAATGCCGTTTCAGAAATGTGTCTGATCACCACCAACCCCTACGACTTCCCGTTGTGCAGCATGGGTCAGATCGCCGTGCCCAGCATCAATGACAAAGAGGAGTTGGAAGCCACTGACGTCAGTACACGCATTTCGATCTTTCTAATATTCCGTGTGCTCTGCAAAAATAATATTGCCTGAAGTGAGACAGATACTGCCAAATCTTTGCGTGATAGGGACTTTCATTTAACCACTTGAACCCTAGCATTCCGGAGCCAAAGGTCAAGTTTACAAAGTATTGAGGGTTTTAAGTCATTAAATGTTAAATACAAATGAATCCAATATATAGTGGGGTCCCTGCTTCATATCTCTCTCTCCCTCAGACTCAGCTAGGGGTCCTTGGCATGAAAAACATCTAATGTTTATACGTTTAATCTAAACATTTATTTTTAAATCCAGTCCGCTATCGATATTCTGGGCTTCGTTTCCGAGGAGAAGATGGCGATCTTCAAGTTCACCGGTGCAGTGATGCATCATGGAGTCATGAAGTTCAAGCAGAAGCAGCGTGAGGAACAGGCAGAGCCAGATGGCAATGAGGGTGAGCATCTTCAGTCGAGCGACGGTTGTTAGAACAAGACATCTTCACCCCCAAACGGCATGGCTTATTCACACTCATCCGCACTCCAGGAATGCAGAAAGCCAGCTCTCAGCAATCAGCATTGTTGACAGTCCGACAAAGACGGTCTGACAAAAAACAAACCGTTAAAATGACAGAGGCGCACAGAGTCTCACTTGACTTGTGTTGCGTTCACAGGGGCAGATGAAACGATGCAGTCTACCATTCATTGTCAATGGAAGCCAGCGTCATGACGTGTGAACGCACCATTCATCTCCCAAGAACAGATTCCGAGCTGCGCTACTGAATTTCTCGGCAGGGGCATTCAGAACGTTTATACATTGAGATTAGTGGAATGAAAACATAACATAACAGCAGATGGCATAGTATTTTCCTATTTTTTTGGGTTGATTGGATTCCCAGATTGCAGTTGGCCCGTAAACAGGAAATTACTTGTTAGGGCATTTCCTGGTGAGACACTAAACATGATGACAAGCTAAGATGAGTTTCAGTGATGTCATCAGAGTCCCTGATGGCAGAAGACTGGTGTAGATACAGTAGCATATTATGCCATGGTCCACCAGTCTTCTGATGCTATACGCTGCAGTGCACCGCCATCTTTTGGGCAGTGTGCCATGCTATAAGAGGGCATTGCCATCTTCTGGCTAGAATAAGTATACCGTAGTAGTTCACTGTCTTCAGTGGACACCCCTCCCCCCATCCACGTTTAAAAATATCATCCTAATTAGGCTGGGAGGGTTATAACATATTCTGTGGTCTGGCAACATTTTATTACACAATACTGCGTTGTACACCTACTTCCTGTTTACAGCCTATTTGAGCAACGGGAGGCATCATAGATATTTAAAAAATAGATGCCTCGTTGGCCGCTGCAGTTTCTTTGGAACCATGTGTGTTGACGGGAGGGCGGAACAATTTACACTCTGGGGCGGAAGTGTGGAAGGCACGCTACGCCACGCTGCCACTCAAGTGACTACTGGCCAATCACAGCGCATCTATTCCGTGACGCACGCGGAAGCTTGAAGCTTCCGCTTGGCAAGGAATCTCTGGAAAGCTTTTCCCCCTCTCAAAAACACACGCCCCAGAGCCAGAAGAGGCGTCATATCTAGGAGAGGCATCACTGTGCAAGCTTAGGCGAGCAAGTAGCTCGTGAACGCGTGAATGTGTGAACCCTTTCTGATGTTCTCCATCTGTAATCTGTACGCCCACATTCCAATGCGTTAGAAAATATGACTTCACAATAGTAAATTCTGTGTTTTGTTCATGATCTATTTCAGAGGCTGACAAGATCGCCTACCTGCTGGGCCTGAACTCTGCAGACATGCTGAAGGCTTACTGCTACCCCAGAGTGAAAGTGGGAAACGAATATGTAACCAAGGCACAGACTGTGCCACAGGTGAGATACATCATTTACTTTTATTTAATTTGTTTTATTTGATATTGGACAGGACATTTAGAAAAGGAGTAGTGAATATTTTAGAAAACCAAAATATACTGAATTTCACACTCCATTTCCTTAGGTCATGAACTCAGTGGGTGCCTTGGCTAAGTCCATCTATGAGAAGATGTTCTTGTGGATGGTCATTAGAATCAACCAGATGCTGGACACCAAGCAAGCGAGAAACCACTACATTGGTGTGCTGGACATCGCTGGTTTTGAAATCTTTGACGTAAGGGGCATGGACTAGTTTTAGGTGGCAGACTAATTCCTTTTGTCACAATCACTTTAAGACATTACGCTAATCATATTCCCGTACACTCACAGTTCAACACCCTAGAGCAGCTGTGCATCAACTTCACCAATGAGAAACTGCAACAGTTCTTCAACCACCATATGTTTGTACTGGAACAAGAAGAGTACAAGAAAGAGGGCATCCCCTGGGAGCTCATTGACTTTGGCATGGACCTGGCTGCCTGCATTGAGCTCATTGAGAAGGTAATATACATCATGTCATGCATAAATGGAAACATGGGGAGTGAAAAACGTGACCCAGGTAGGATGCGTAGGAAGTTACGTCAGACATTGGTGCTCCATCATTATGGTTTATTTTATTTCTTTGGGTGATTTTATTTTCCTTTTATACTCTCTTCCCAAAAGCCCATGGGAATCTTCTCCATCCTCGAAGAGGAGTGCATGTTCCCCAAGGCTTCGGACACCACCTTCAAGAACAAGCTGTACGACCAGCACCTCGGGAAGACCAAGGCCTTTGAGAAGCCCAAGCCTGCCAAAGGCAAGGCGGAGGCCCACTTCTCCCTGGTCCACTACGCCGGCACCGTGGACTACAGCATCACAGGCTGGCTCGAGAAAAATAAGGATCCTTTGAACGACTCTGTGGTGCAGCTGTACCAGAAGTCTTCAGTCAAACTACTGTGCACTTTGTACCCGGTACCGGAGCCTGAAGGTGATATGTTTAACCATATATGATTTAGGCCTAACCTCGATTAGTCGAATAGTCGACTAATCGATCGAAGGAGTCTAATTTGACTGTCAATGTTTTATTTGACAGAGAGATTGGCCTAATGTGTCAATTAACAAATAGTTTAAAAAAGGACATATACCGCATAACCTGATTTATTGGGAGAAACCAAGCAAGTAATTAAATCAGACATTAAGCACCCCACACAGCCCCGAAAGGAATGATCCTCTATTGCATTATTTTATGTTATGCAATCAGAGTGATTTGACTGCCAATCTCTCTCTCTAATCATATATATAGTATTATTTTCCTGTAGTTGCAGTGTAGTTTTGTCCTATACACTAAATATTAAACTCCCATTGGCAAAGAATGGATGATGTACGATGATAAGAGCCCCTCACTTCACACAGGTGTGATTTGATTGTTTACTATCCACTTATGATTCTAACAAACAAACAGACAACACAAAGAAGGGAGCTAAGAAGAAGGGCGGTTCCATGATGACTGTGTCTGCAGCGTTCAGGGTAAGAACTAAGCATTGTCAACATTATTGTCGGAAGAATTATTGAGATATAATCATATATCCAATATTTCATGTTGGAATTAAAATAAGTGTCACATTTTCACGAATAATAGGCCTACTTGGTTTTATGATATCTCTATAGGAGAACTTGGGGAAGCTGATGACCAATTTGAGGAGCACTCATCCTCACTTTGTGCGTTGCCTCATTCCCAACGAGTCAAAGACTCCAGGTAAACTCGAAGAAAATACAGTTGTAAATAATTCAGGTGATGATTAAATTAAAGGAGTAGTTGACAAAAAAATGAATTACACACCCTTGATGGATTTTTTTTTTTGTCTCATTCCTAAGCCAATAATGTGATGATGGGGTGGCTCGTGGCTGGCCTACCGGAGACTCCGCTGGGCATCAAATTATTGGTTCATGGATGCGACAGAAACAAAAAAGTCGTAGTAAAGTGTGTAATTATTTGTGTCGTAATTAATCACGGAACAACCTCTTCACAGGCCTGATGGAGAACTTCCTGGTCATCCACCAGCTGAGGTGTAACGGTGTGCTGGAAGGGATCCGGATCTGCAGAAAGGGCTTCCCCAGCAGAATCCTCTATGCTGACTTCAAGCAGAGGTGAAGTACTTTTTACAGCAGCATTAGGTCCATAACTATTGAAAGGATCCTTGGCTAATATGCCTTAATGCATTATAATTGCCCTCTATACAACATATTTTTGAGGGGCACTAGCCCGAACAACGTCTGGCTTTCAGACATGATGTCATGTGGCAGCCAAGTTCTTGGGCTTTTAATGTTTGCTTTACCAGGCACAGGAGGAGCGCAAAACACAATGACTGTTAACTCTCACAAAACAGGTACAAAGTACTGAACGCCAGCGCGTGTCCCGAGGGCCAGTTCATGGACAACAAGAAGGCGTCCGAGAAGCTGCTTGGATCCATTGAAGTCCCTCACGATGAGTACAAGTTTGGGCACACCAAGGTAAACACACTGCCAATCTTGTTAATTATAAGAGGGGACTAAAGGTATAGATTTTGAGGTTGAATCATTACAGTTTACATTTTTTTGTGTTGTTTACATGTACAATAATGATTGTGACTTATATCTGTGTTGGGAGCCCCTCGAAAACGAGATGGTACATTCCAAGGGGTCTTTTTCCTAAAAAAGAAACTTGAATCATCAGAGTTTGTATAATATCACATTTAGGTGTTCTTCAAAGCCGGTCTGTTGGGTGTCCTTGAGGAGATGCGAGATGAGAAGCTGGCCGCTCTGGTCACCTTGACCCAGGCTCTCGCCCGAGGTTACGTCATGAGGAAGCAGTATCAGAAGATGTTAGAGAGGAGGTACGTCTGATAACAGTATTTATTTAATTCATGCTTAGTCAAATTTCTAATAAACATTTTAATTACTTCAAATGGTTTTTTTTCCCCACAGAGAAGCCATTTACAGCATCCAGTTCAACGTCCGCTCATTCGTCAATGTGAAACACTGGCCATGGATGAAGCTGTACTACAAGATAAAGCCTCTTCTGAAGAGTGCAGAAACTGAGAAGGAGTTGGTTGAGATGAAGGGCAACTACGAGAAGATGAAGACTGACCTGAGCTCTGCACTGACCAAGAGGAAGGAGCTGGAGCAGAAGCTGATAGCTCTGGCGCAGGAGAAGAATGATCTGGCGATGGCAGCACAATCAGTACGTACACATCTACGGGGAGTACCAGAGTCCTGACATCACTCGCTCATCCCGTGGGTCACGGAAGTTGTTGGGTCATATAAGAATTGTGGTTTTAAGAAATGTAATGTTCAAGTTAATGCAACGGCTGCATGTATAGTATCTGAAAACAGTATAATTGTGGCACTGTCAAGCCCCACTATGAGCTGTCCATGCTATACATCCAGACTAAGGGTGCACTGGTTAAAATCCCTGTAGGCCTATGTTCTGCCTGTAGTGTGGGTTAAGTTATATACTATTTATTTTTAATTATCTTATAGCCTATTGCATGTTGTGTTTCTTTTATGTCTATTCCTTTGTACCTTGTATATGGACCCGAGTCTGCTAATGCAGTTTGAATTGAATACAATATGTTTGACCTTTTCCCACTGAAAATCAGGAAGCGGAGAATCTGTCTGATGCTGAGGAGAGATGTGAGGGTCTTATTAAAAGTAAGATCCAGATGGAGGCGAAAATCAAAGAGACGACCGAGAGACTGGAGGACGAGGAGGAGATGAACGCCGAGCTGACCGCCAAGAAGAGGAAGCTGGAGGATGAATGCTCGGAGCTGAAGAAGGACATTGATGACCTGGAGCTCACCCTGGCCAAAGTGGAGAAGGAGAAGCACGCCACTGAAAACAAGGTTCAGGATCACACATTCTAGTGCCTAAATCTCTCAGGTCGAGACCCAAAAGAGAAATTAGACGTTTGCCCGGACCCAAACTATAGTGAAAATAGCAGCTATTTGTATTAATTATTATATTATCGTTTTATTAATGGAATATTATTGTTTTATTCATCGCATTTCTTAGTTTTGTTTGTTTGTTATAAAATTTGTAATATATTTGTTTTAGGAAAAAGCAGGGATTTGATTTCATTTCAATGTTCTATTTATAACAACATAACATGCATATTCAGGTGAAGAACCTGACTGAAGAGATGGCATCCCAGGACGAGGCTGTCGCTAAACTGACCAAGGAGAAGAAAGCCCTCCAAGAGGCCCATCAGCAGACCCTGGATGACCTGCAGGCAGAGGAGGACAAAGTCAACACTCTGACCAAGGCCAAGGTCAAGCTGGAGCAGCAAGTTGACGATGTGAGTTCAAAATCCCTGTTACTGACCGCACAGAGTGTACAAAACATCCAATGACACATGGCACCCCCATTTATCTACTATTTATTCCTTGTTTACGGTAAATCACTCTGGATTAAGAGTGTCTGTTATTTTGCAGCTGGAGGGTTCTCTGGAACAAGAGAAGAAGCTCCGCATGGACCTGGAGAGAGCCAAGAGAAAGTTTGAGGGGGATCTGAAACTGGCCCAAGAATCCATCATGGATCTGGAGAATGACAAGCAACAGGCTGACGAGAGGCTAAAGAAGTAATGTTAACAACACCATGAAATAGAATGCAAATAATCTACTTGCAGATTGACAATATTTGACAAATACCATGTACTGTATTCCATAGGAAGGACTTTGAAACAAGCCAGCTTCTGAATAAGATTGAGGATGAGCAAGCCATGTCGGCTCAGCTACAAAAGAAGATCAAAGAACTCCAGGTATTTTAAGTGTCTAACATTTAGAATACAATAAAATGACCTGCACACCGTTCTACACTTGCACCATAAGGACAACTTTAGGCAACGTTTCGGGTCAATAGACCTTCAGTCAAGTGTCTAAAGTCAAAATCGTTAATAACAATGTGAGTGAATTATAATTGTCATACGTTAATCCAATATTGACTTGAAAAGGCTCGTATTGAAGAACTGGAAGAAGAGATCGAGGCGGAGCGTGCCGCTCGGGCCAAGGTGGAGAAGCAGAGATCCGACCTCTCCAGGGAACTGGAGGAGATCAGCGAGAGGCTGGAGGAGGCCGGCGGAGCGACCAGCGCTCAGATCGAGATGAACAAGAAGCGCGAGTCTGAGTTCCAGAAGCTGCGTCGTGACCTCGAAGAGTCCACCCTGCAGCACGAAGCCACCTCCGCCGCCCTGCGCAAGAAGCAGGCCGACAGCGTGGCGGAGCTGGGCGAGCAGATCGACAACCTCCAGCGTGTCAAGCAGAAACTGGAGAAGGAGAAGAGCGAGTATAAGATGGAGATCGACGACCTGTCCAGCAACATGGAATCTGTGGCTAAGGCAAAGGTATGACATAATGCCCCCTGGTGGTTGCTTTCTATAGGTTGACACAACAACATGGTACAATTCTAAACAAATGCTAGAATACCAAAGTCCTGACGTCACTCCCGCTACCCATGGGTCAGGGAAGTATTTCTGCTATTGAAAATCCCATAGGGAAATCTTAGATTGCGTCATATAAGAACTTTGTTCCAAAAATAAACTATCACCCCTGTGATTCTATCAGGCATGTGACAGAGCCAGTTATTTTTGTGACCACAGGTTGCATTTACTATGAAAACATGGCATTTCTCGTCAGTTTGTTAGTCTGTCACCCCAGGTCATGCCTTGTGACATCACGTGACATCATCAGGGTTGGAGATCCCTGATATCATCAATAATAAGCCCATATGGGAATGTCCATGGAGATCCCTGATGTCATCAATATTGGCCAGCAACTCTACATCATTTTCTTTCTCCCTGGAAATAAAAACGTCTGGGTTTCCGAGGCTACTCTACATCTGACCTCAAACCCTTAGATCTCCACAGACCTGTTCTGACATTCCATGTGTTCATCCTTCCCCATCCAAAACAATGGGTGCTCCGCGACCCTCCCGTGATAGGATTGATTATCCATGAGCTAACTTCCGGTTAAGCTAATTATTGAATCTGTCCAATGCTAATGAACAGGGAAATCTTGAGAAGATGTGCCGCACCCTTGAGGACCAGCTTAGTGAAACCAAGTCCAAGAGTGATGAGAACGTTCGCCAGATAAATGACATTGGATCTCAGAGAGCAAGACTTTTGACAGAAAACGGTAAATGTTCTTTGCGAGCATGGATAGTTAATGCCACTTGACCAAATTCCATAATGCCTTTTCGGAATATGTGTTCAACAAAGATGATTTAACACTTTGAAAATAACATTTAAACTTCTAACTAGGTGAGATGTCTCGTCAGCTTGAGGAGAAAGACGCTCTTCTCTCACAGCTCACCAGAGGCAAGCAGGCCTTCACCCAACAGCTTGAGGAGTTGAAGAGGATCGTTGAAGAGGAGGTTAAGGTGAGGAGTCGATATCTGTTGCACAAATAGGCCTACTGTAGATACTTTTGTGTGTTATTGTATTCAGTTGACATTATCTGGGTAAATTTTCTCTTTACAGGCAAAGAATGCCCTTGCACATTCTGTGCAATCAGCTCGCCATGACTGTGACCTTCTGAGGGAACAGTATGAGGAAGAGCAGGAGGCGAAATCAGAGCTGCAGCGTGCAATGTCCAAGGCCAACGCTGAGGTGGCTCAGTGGAGGAGCAAGTATGAGACCGATGCCATCCAACGCACTGAGGAGCTGGAGGAGTCCAAGTAAGTCAATAGTGTTTTAAACTATCAGGAATCACTATAAATAAATAAGAAAACTTCCCCAACGTGCCATCATAAGGCTGGGGGTTAATATGCATGGACAAGTTATAGAAGGGGTAGCTGAAGGAGGATGGGAAGAGGCAGATGGAGAGAGACATGGGGGAGCTGAAGAAAGAAGGGATGGGTCAGCTGAAGGTTCCCCCTTGGGTGGGGGTGGGGCGGGGCGTGTACTGTATATTTTACAAATTATATTTTGATTTACCGGTAATTCTAAACTGATCAACAGGAAGAAGCTCGCACAGCGCCTTCAGGATGCTGAGGAGCAAATTGAGGCTGTGAATTCCAAGTGTGCCTCTCTGGAGAAGACCAAAGTGAGACTCCAGGGTGAAGTGGAAGACCTCATGATCGATGTGGAGAGGGGCAACGCTTTAGCTGCCAACCTCGACAAGAAACAGAGGAACTTTGATAAGGTGCTTTGACACTCAACATTTTTTTTTAAACTATAGTAATTATAGTGGGGTACTGTATATTTTACAAATGTTATTACAAATGCTGTGCAGATCTTGGCAGAATGGAAGCAGAAATATGAAGAGGCACAGTCAGAACTAGAGGGATCTCTGAAAGAGTCTCGTTCTCTCAGCACTGAGCTGTTTAAGATGAAGAATTCCTACGAGGAGTCTCTGGACCAGCTGGAGACCATGAAGCGTGAGAACAAGAACCTACAACGTGAGTTGTCAATACACAATGCTTTCAATAACGTTCATTTTGCTTCGGTTTTTTTTGTGTTTTGGTGTTTAATGGGTGTCATAAACGTTTTGATCAGTTTCAAAAGTAAATCCAAAGTAAATATAGACATTTGATAATGTAAAACTTTCAGATTGATTTTGAAGTAGGCTACTTCCACTTTATTCAAAAGCAAATACAACAGATTGGGCTGATGTTTCCTCATTGATTATGCTCAATCAATTGCAGAGGAGATCTCAGACTTGTCTGAACAGATTGGTGAGAGTGGAAAGACCATCCATGAACTGGAAAAGAACAAGAAGCAAGTAGAGACAGAGAAAGCAGAGATCCAGACGGCCCTCGAGGAAGCAGAGGTAAAAGCTATAGGTTCCAGACGAATAATGCAATTGTCAATATATTTTTGTTTTATTTTCAAACAGTGGAGCTGTATTACTCTCATAGGTCCATACGACCAGTTGATCCCATATTGACCTCATACTGTAGGTCCATACTTCTATTTGATCCCATTACATTCTAGGGTACTCTGGAGCACGAGGAGTCCAAGATTCTTCGTATCACGCTGGAGCTCAACCAGATCAAGGGTGAGGTCGACAGGAAGCTGGCAGAGAAGGACGAGGAGATGGAGCAGTTCAAGAGGAACAGCCAGAGGGTGATTGACTCCATGCAGAGCACCCTGGACTCTGAGATCAGGAGCAGAAATGATGCCCTGAGAATCAAGAAGAAAATGGAGGGAGACCTGAACGAGATGGAGGTTCAGCTGAGCCACGCCAACCGCCAGGCTGCCGAGGCCCAGAAGCAACTGAGGAACATCCAGGGACAGCTTAAGGTACACAACTTAGCAGTTAGACAATATATAAACTGTGGAACTGCTCTGAAGAATGAAGTGGCCACATTCCGATGATTCTCTGAGCACCTCCTCAAAATGTATTCATTACAGGATGCTCAACTGCACCTTGACGAAGCTCTTAGAGCCCAAGAAGATCTGAAGGAGCAAGCTGCCATGGTGGAGCGTAGGAACGGCCTCATGATGGCTGAGATTGAGGAGCTGAGGATGGCTCTGGAACAGACGGAGAGAGGCCGCAAAGTGGCCGAGCAAGAACTGCTCGATGTTAGCGAGCGTGCTGGACTGTTGCACTCTCAGGTAAGAGACAATAAAATAAAATACTCTCCACAACTCATTCAGAATAAAATATTCTGAATGATAATAATACTTAATTGTTAAAACGGCAACTTTATTTTAGAACACAAGCCTTATGAACACGAAGAAGAAAATAGAGGCAGACCTGGTCCAGCTCCAAGGTGAAATGGAAGACATTATACAAGAGGCAAGGAATGCTGAGGAAAAGGCCAAGAAAGCCATCACTGATGTAAGTTAGAACCCACCAATCCTCCTTTATTACCCCTTCCTTATCCAGACAAATAGATATTCTTACTTTACTTGCTTGATATGAAAATACAATAAAAAAAATATATGACATTCCAGGCTGCTATGATGGCGGAGGAGCTGAAGAAGGAGCAGGACACCAGCTCTCACCTGGAGAGGATGAAGAAGAACCTGGAGGTCACAGTGAAGGACCTGCAGCACCGTCTGGACGAGGCTGAGAACCTGGCCATGAAGGGAGGCAAGAAACAGATCCAGAAACTGGAGCAGAGGGTAAGATCAAGTTTAAAGGTTTCATGACATTAATTTATTTTTATTTTACGAGGTTTTATGACCTGAATTACACCCACACAATCTGAACTTTGAACATTCAGTGGATTTTCTGTGGTCTGTGGTTCTCTGTGTGTGTGTTCTGAAGCCTTTTGAGCTGCAATGAAAACCGGCAAAATCCCTCAACAGTGACATCTGCTGGAAAATTGTTATGTCATATATGTGATTTGTGGACTGTTAACTTCCATCACAGTCCACAGGCAATTCAGAGCACTTGTTTGAGCCTAGAAAACCTTTAATACCAACTTGTGGGTATATATAATATACAGTCATAGACAAATTAAATCAGAGGCATAATTCAATTCTGAAGGTACGCGAGCTGGAGGGAGAGGTCGACGCTGAAATGAGACGTGGAGCAGATGCTATTAAAGGTGTCCGCAAATATGAGAGGAGAGTGAAGGAGCTCACGTACCAGGTACCGTATATCATGTTCATTTCATTCCATGACAAAAGTAATATGATTGCATGAACATACATCTAATTGCATAATTTAACTGTCACTTTAGACTGAAGAGGACAAGAAGAATCTGTCCAGGCTTCAGGATCTGGTAGACAAACTGCAGCTGAAGGTGAAGGCCTACAAGAGGCAGTCAGAGGAGGCGGTAAGTAAAATGATGGTCTCATGTATAGCCAGACAACTAGTCCACAATCTCCGAATGAGTATACTATAAAGTCTGGAACTACACCTCGTGAAAGCCAAGAACGGAAGCTGTCATCTGTTCTTCATTTCCGTTCAGGGAACTACAGTATATTTTAAAATATCTATAGGTCAAATATGCGCAACTGTAAAGAGGAAACGGAAGCAGCTGCTGGGAGGAGGCAGGCTGGCTTTCAGAAATGACATCATGTGGCAGCCAAGTCTATGGACCTTTAATGATTGTCTTTAAGCCCCTCACTTCACACGAGTGTGCTTTTTATTATTATTATTATTATTACTACTATTATAAAGATATTATTATTATAACTTATAAGATATCTATGGTCAACACAGACTGCGATGCCGATGGTTGTGATAGGCAACCTTACAATTTGTGATTGTAATGCTGATATGATGTAAATATAGCCATGAGCAGTATTGTCACTCACACTGTCCATTTTGCTGCTTTTCTGCAATTAGCTATTGAAAAGTAGCAAGCTCGTACAAGCTTGTAGATCTGCTATTTGTGAAAATGTGGCGCAAATCTTTGAATGTATATTCTTTCAACACTTTTAACTCAAATCTTTGCTTCTGGTGGTCCCTACTAGAACATATTTTGAGATGGGGGTCTGCGGCCAAATACATATCATTTTGGGGGTTCCTGGACATGAAATAGAACCACTGACATAGAAACATGAGGTTTTTCAGAAAACTGTCATGATTTAGAAGCCATTTTGTAGAATCCGGTCTCAGTTCTAAATGGCGTTAAACCGTCTCTATCATATTCCAGGAGGAGCAAGCAAACTCTCACCTGACCAAGTTCAGGAAGGTTCAGCATGAGCTGGAGGAGGCAGAGGAACGTGCCGACATCGCTGAATCCCAGGTCAACAAGCTGAGAGCTAAGAGTCGTGATGTTGGCAAGGTAAAATACATAATGAGATATGATGAATGCACTTTGTTATCATATTTATCTATATGAATAGAAGTCTAAAAGCATATTCATGTTTTGCAGGGGAAAGACGCTGAATAAGTTCTCCAATTCAAGTCACCATGAAGGGTCATAAAATATGACATTGTGTATTCTAGTAAGTTACCACAAAGTCATAAAATATGACACATTGTATTCAATAAAGGTTGCAAATTAGGTATTGTTTGTCGTTTTCTTTACTTTTCTACTTTTCATATTTATTACTCAATGCAAATCACAAGAACCGTTTCAAGTGCCAAGACCTGGTTTAAAATATCATATCATTACTATAGTTTATAGTAGATTGTATCATACATAAGTAGAGCGTGACCTATCTTCTGCCATCATATCATCCTTCTTGACTTGACATTGTACAAAAGGACAAGACGGTGGAATAATACACCTACTATATTATCCTGTCACAACATGACAGGGTAAATGATCGTGTAAATGGACTGCAAAATACAACCTAAACTTTATGTGCAAGGGTAAAGTTTGGCCTTAGGGTGGCACAAGAGGAAAGTCCATGGTACCACCGAAATCAACAGGGTTCACCCTGGCTGAGCCCATTAAGTTTTATGTCAATCCATTTTATTTTTAGCCTGCAGTTGGACATTTTGGCCTAAGCGTGGCGGTAGAGTAAATGCCATTGTGTCGCCAAAATTGGTTGGGGACTTGGGGCTATATCCTCTGGTGAGAATGAATGAGCTCTGCAAGTTTAATGGCAGCGAGCCCGCCATTATATTATCATATTACTAATAGGAACATAATGGAATGGCTTTTGTGTGTTGTCTGGGCTTTTATGCCCAACTGTTACTGTACTTCCGTGCTGATTACATATTTGACTAATAAAGTATTCAACCAATCAATCCATGAGAAATGTTATGTGCAAGTGAAATCGCAAATACTATGGTGCCATTGGGTCATGAAAAACAATAGTGGCCATCCTCTGAGAAGGGCAATCTAGTATTTGAGATATCTTTTGGGAGTAAAATGTATCTTTGTATTTTAATTGTCTTAAATAGTAAATACAAAGATAATGGAAATGAACAATGTCAATTGCCATCAAGGCAACAACACAACGTTGGTGATGGTAACATGCGTCACGTGATGTATCATACAGATTTGTTTTGTAATTCTATACCGATTAGCCTATTTTCCAAATAAGAACAAATATGCCTCAAATCATGCACCCATAATGACCCCAAATTTGAATCATATATGGAGGGGCCTCTAAAAAAGAAACCGCACAGCCGAAAGCAATTTCTCTTCGACCCATGGGGACTACCATGAACGTGACAGAAGTATTTTTGGAATCAGTCCAAATTAGGTGCATGAACTCTGGAGGCATGTGACAACGAGCACATATAAGGAAAGTACCAATTAGACAAGGTTTATAAAACACTGAGAGAAAGATTCTTTAATCACAGATTTGCCTTTCGGTATAATGAACGCAGCAGAAAATGTCAGCTGCATGGCTGCAGCTCTTGGGAAGTGTCTGGGAAAATTAAAAATAACAAATGTTCACGTTGTACAAGCTACACTACATAATTAAGCCTTTAAATGCTCAATATAACTCAAACCGCCGACAATAGAGCGAAATATTCTCATGAAAAAAAAGGCCTTGCATTAGAGTTAAATTCAAAAGATTATTAAGAGGCATTTTCAGCATGAGAGCTTTACCTTCAAAATCAGAACAGCTTATATAAAATGTATTTTAGAAGTATTAAGCAATACATATACTGTGTATAGTCCATCCATTCAGTCCATTCGATGCAAAAGTAAATTATCATACCTGACTGTTAAGTGGGGGAGAGAGTGAATACAATTTTTTATAGATTCTCCGTAGGCAGTGAAATAATTTTAATTTAACGGTGGATCCTCTGTAACCCTCTCAAGGACAACATCCCCGGGACCCACATTCAGGACCACTGTTCTCAAACCACATATTACCTATTTTTTTATATACAGTACAAAGTATAAAATAGGGATGAATGTTAATATTTTGTGATAATAATCCAAATCTACAAGGTAACTTGCAACTAACGTTTTCAAACAATAGTGTAGCAAAATAAAATAATTTGCCTCTGAGATGCAGTGAAGTAAAAGTATAAAGTATTGAAACATGGCAATAGACAAGTAAAGTATACAAGCGCCTCAACAGTGCACTTAAGTGGGAAGGGAATGCACTTTCGGTAGTTACTTGTCACCACTGGTGATTATGAGCGGTATAGTAGTTACCTGAAGGAATGGTACAGTGATGGACTCACGCTGACGGAAGGGTCTATTTAAACAGTTGTTCTTGGTTGTTAGAAAGGTTGGGACCTTTTCATGATGTGAATATGCCCCCGTGGGTATGACAAATGCCAGTGTGGAGCCGAGTGCTTAGTTATTTTGAGTTGAGGCTACGTCAGGGTGTGGTTGTGTGTGTGTGTGGTTGTGTGTGTGTGTGTGTGTGTGTGTGTGGCCCCCCTGGTGTCATTAAGAGCAGAGTTTATGTCAGTGTGCACACCACTATTATAAGTGCAGTTCACACCAAGCAATATGACTATAAATATACTGTTGTTTTCGTTTTAGTTGGTGGTGTGGGACTCCGCTTGAGTTAAGTCCGGGGACACCCAGGGGTCCTTGATGGGGTTCCAGGTGGTTCCCAGCAAACTTTATTAATAGGCTACAAAATCTGAATAATCTTAACCACGATATCCATATTTTATACGTTGGTCATTCAAAAATAGCAGGTGCCAGGGGTCCCTGGCACCTGCATATCATTTTGGGTGTCCTTTTGGCACGAAAAAGTTTGAGAACCACTGACTAAACCCTCTAGTCTTAGTGAACAGGACATGAGTTACAGCTGTACTCGGATAGTTTTCACCCCGCAAAATGTTCTCCCCAGAATAGGCATGCTTGCAGGGTTCAACTGGTCTTAAGGGCTATTCACACCAACGCACTATATCGGTCACCATTGTCTTTTGCTAGTTGTGGTGTGGACTCTGCCATCCACAATGTTTTTATAGTTATAGCGTGCTTTGTGTGAATCCTTTAAGTTTGCTCATTTAGGCAAAGTTAGCAGTTTTGTGTTAGCCATTGTAGTGTTTTGGTGAATAAAACTTTCTTTTTTGCAGCCGTTTTTCCCCACATCTGCCTACCTGCCTTCCTGGTCACTCTGAGCAGGCTTCAGAGTTGCTAAGTCTGCTTATTTGTGGGCTTGTTTCTAAAGTTTAGTTGCTTATTTGGGCTTGCTTGTTGTTTAAACCAGTGGTTCTCATTCAACCATTTTCATGTCAAGGATCCCCAAATCTGAATATGTATTGTCCGACGGCACCCCATCTAAAAATATTTTGTGCAAGGGACCCCCCGTACCAGATTTCCATCCATCCATCTTCAACCACTTATCCGGAATTGGGGGTAACAATTCCAACAAAGAGCTCCAGACTTCCCTTTCCAGAGCAACATTATCAACTTCCTCCTGAGGGATCCCAAGGCCAGTGTGGAAACATAAACCCCCCCACCTGATCCTTGGCCTTAGGGCAGGGTTCCCCAATACATTTTCCTCAAGGGCCATATTTTGACTAGGGTACCAGGCTGGGGGCCGAGTCGGCATGCGCAAGGTCGAAAAATTCATTTTCAGGGCAAGACCCAATTTGAAAAGGATGCCCAGTTTGACATGCATAGGCTACTGAACCCCATTTAATGCCATTTATATCTGGGATATATATTCTTTTGAAAATAGCAGATTTTGGGCTTGTTTTTCTACATCTGGTTTGCTTGTTCCTCTCCTCTCCTCCTCTGGCTCCCTGCTGACAGGTGTCGCTCCAGCCTTTAGGAATAATGTGCGGTGACAAATACCCTCCCACCCTCCATACATGGGACAATAATGTTGTGACGCTCGAAAGACCTGGATGCACCGCAATAGTGGGCAGGCACTTTACCACTGGGCCACCAGAGTGCCCGAAAAATCTCTAAGCAACATAATTCCCATAGCAATTGTGTTTAGATCCCTTAATTCTGGGAGACAGGGCTCTGTCTATTATCTGTTGTAAGGTGTTTGCTACCCAAAATAACAATTAAGCTACCCAAGTTACACTGATACATTCATTTTATAGAGATAAATCTCATCTCAATCAACAAGCTCATTCAATTAAAGAAGAAAGAAGAAAAAACACAAATAAATATATTTAATCTCAACCATGCACATTAAATTAAAACAAGTGGAATTACAGTTGGATTTATTTTATATATTGTAATTCACATTGGATACAAATTCACATTTACATGTGGATTTAAGTTTAGAATAGACAGATACATATATGGCAGCAGAGAGTAACTACTGCAATGAAAGAATTGACACATTTTAAAGACAGTAGCCTCAAGTTCCTGCTATTCAAAGGAATCAAGGATACAGTATAGCGTGGTTCATGCCATGTGTCATGTACACAGTATGATTGTTGTGGAGAAAAAAAAGGACAGCTGTTGTGCCCCGGGCTAATTATTATTTAAAACTACACAATGCAACTTTACTCTCTAGTCCTGAAATGTTTACCATTTAGCTAACAGAGCCTGCCTGCTTGCTCAGGGCATACATTGTCAAAATTCGTGTCAGATCCTGCAGTTTAGGTGAGACATGAGTCATGACCTTTGACACTAAATCCCTCAATAGAAGAGCAGGGAGACAAAATGCAACCACCCCAAGTCCCCAATTGTATAAGTTATAAACATACTCTACCATACAGATTTGACAAAATTAAATTTTATTAATTAAAAGAATAGTTGCATACCGGTAGTCCTGATTTAATCGTGGAACCCTGTATCTAATGCCAACAACTCATATTTACTGCTCACAATATGGCTGGGTCATAGGAGGTCTTCTTCATTCCCTGAAGAAGACCTCCTAGGTCGAAACGTTGGATAATAATAAATATACAGCATCGTGGCTACATGTGTGTGGCCTTTTTCTCATTTTTACTTATTTACTGCCTTAGGCCAGCACCTCACCAACACTGGTGTGAGCCCTTTCCTGTTTTGTCTACTGGGTCAGCGTGTTAACATGGATCAGACTTAACAACTTTAACCCTATAACTTTAGTTGACAAGGTGTCCCCTACTATAGGTCTAGGCGTCTATACTTGGCCCACTCTTGTTTTTCTCTCCAACACCCGAAGGGTTCCATGTGGTTAAGAGACGCCTTTTGGGCTGTCCATGTCATTCAACCCATCACTCCCACCTCTGCATTCAGAACGTTCTAAAATGTGTTAATTGCTATCTGTTGATGTGTGTTTGTGAGGGAGCGGCAGGGAATGCATACCACACATTCAAGGCTGGAGAATGTCTTGTGTCTTATCCGATAACACTGGAGGCTAGCGTTACTCGATAAGACTCCGCGTGTAACATGATCCTCTAGTGTGAGCAGTTCAAAGACCCCGAAATAAACATCAAATAAACAAATAAAGGGCTACTTAAGTGGGGTTAATGATGAGTCACTTTCTACCAGGGCTGGACTGGGACAAAAATTCGGCCCGGTCTTTTTCGCATGAATTTGGCCCAGACCGGCCCACCACAACCAGCGCGCAGATAGCAGAAACTCTACCACTCTCCGTTGAGGCACACACAAACAAACAAGCCCTAATACTAATACCACCACTTTTACAGAACAACATAAATGATGATACAAACCAACAGACAACTACAAAACCCTTTGTAGAGGGTTTATTTGTCACATTTGCATTATCATGATGGCACTGGCAGAATGGCAGCACGCAATCGGACCGGAACTTTCCTGGTGGCCTGCCTGCCTGTCCAAAAAATAAATAATAATAGCCTAGGGAATATGCCCGGTACGTCCTGTGGCCAGTCCAGCCCTGCTTTCTACAATTTGCATTGTCACAGTCAGAAAAAAACCCCAGTGCTTTGGTAAACATAAAACCAATGTTCATGTGTGATACCAATTTCATCCAAATCAGGAGAAAGAACACCTGCCTCAATTTTAGGCACACAGTTCCACACACAGTCCAGGCAGTTCCAATTCTGTCTGCTAATTTTATTTCGTATATCCCGTTCTGTCATTCTAGTTTAATACTTAAGCTATACATAAAAAGGCTACAGATAGTTCACACTTCCACACTTACCAGATCAAGTGCTCAGTGCAAACAAACATGATGCTTTCTTGGATATTAACCAATAAACCTGGCTTAATAGTTCAATTACAGAAGATGCTTTGATGGCCGCACACATAATTACAAGCAGGCGATTGGTTGGTGTACACCAGTGGTTCTCAACCTGTGGGTCAGGACCCCCAGGGGGGCCTCACATGATCTGTGGGGGATCCCCAGATGTCAGTACATTTTTGTAGACATTTTTAATACTTTTTATATATATAAAAAAGTAAAGAAAGTAAATGAATAAAGTAACCAACACCCTATACTTTAACAACTTGTCAAACATAGGCCAAATTGTCAAATAATACGAAGATAGGATATTGTGAAAATAGCTGATCTACGAGCTCACAACGCAAACCGAGTCAGACTAAATGTAATGCCCCAACTCCTACAATACTAAAAAATTAAGTGTTCGTCAGGGTGAAATATCACAAAATAATGCATTTCATTTAATTTATAATCTAATAATATCTAGGTCTGGAACGGCAGCTGCCGTAGCATCCTATGCCAACACATGGAACCCCCACTTTGATGAATGCAGTAATATGTGATTAAGGACTCATTCAATAGTACCCCCAATTATGTCGGCCGGAATCCTGACAAGTAACCCCCTGATTATGTTTATATCAAGCCACTGGCAAGATGTCTGGAATACCATTTAAACCACAAGATTGCCAAGAGGAAGAGCACCAAGTATGGTGGCATTGTTGGAAATATAATCCTTATATGATATGATATATTATGGTTTATTAATAGAGTATAAGTGGCAAAAATGGTAAAATTGATACTACTACTGCAACGTCATCAGATGAATTAAAGAACCTTTTAAAGGCGTGAACTACTTTTAGTTTCTGCAACGCAAGCAATACGCTCTCGATATAAAAGGGGATGGGTCGTGAGGATGGAGTCACTTCAGAGGAGTCCGGGCATATTGGGGGTGAGTGAAACATCAGCTGTCAGCTGTGCATTAGAGATGCTACGCTGTCTGGCATCTTTGTTCACTTCAGTATGACTTAAAAATGTATAATTGAATGAATTAATTGAATGTAAAATTCATAATAAGTAACAAAATCTGAATGTGCAAATATAATTATTTTAAATATCATTTGACAGCATACAGTATAATACTATTTTAAAATGTTTTGTTTGCTCTGCTATGTAAAATGCGTGTGTTAAAGGGATTCACATTCAAAAATACTTTTGGTAATTTCATCATCTACTCATACTTATGTGAACATCCCAGACAGTTTTTAAGTTGCTCAATTCAGTATTTAGTTATTTGATATTAACATTACCTGCCCCGCCCCCTTTCCTATACAAATCCATTGTAACGTCAAACTTCATTTTAACCATGATAAGATTCATCGAAAACACCCGTCCTTTTTTCTGGTGACCGATATTGTCCTAATACGTGAGGGTGGCGTTTTTTTTTTTCATTTACCGTTTTCATTTATTTTTCATAATTGTGGGTGTTTTTCTAGAGCGTTCTTTTCATTTACCCCAAAAATATATATACATATATATTAAAAAGAAATGAAAACAGTAAATGAAAAAACACGTCCCCTCATTATGTATTTATTAGAGGGACATTATCAGTCACCAGAAAAATGAATCGATGAATTTATCATGGTTAAAATTAAGTTTGAAGTTACAAATAGGAAGGGGGCAGGACAGCTACAATTAATCTCAAATATCTAAATACAGAATCGAGCAACTTAAAAACTGTCTGGGGTGTTCACATAAACCTGAGTATAGATGATAAAATGACCAAAAGTTGGTTTTGAAAGTGAAATATCCCTTTAAGTGATTTGGCGTTAAAATGAAATTGAACTGAAATAAAAAAAATCTCCCTTAACAATTGTTATTCAACAATAATTAACATGGATTCATTCATTGGGATTAATATAATCTAATTTGATTTAGATGTACCAATTTGATGTATCTAAATGATAGAATAATACAATTTATCACTCAGCTCATGTTATAAATTATCAACATCTGTTTCTTCAGACTTTGGGGTTGCACTGACATTCCGCAATTACTGCGTAGAGGGAAAACGTGAGTGTTCATTATTTTTCTATTAAAACAATATAAGAAAAGTCCTACATAGTCCTAGAGATCTCTGCTCAGTCAAAGAAGGCATCAACACTGTCCGTTTGTCTGTCAACAGAAAGCCGCCACCATGAGTACGGATGCGGAGATGGCCGCTTACGGCAAGGCTGCCATTTACCTGCGCAAGCCAGAGAGGGAGAGAATCGAGGCTCAAACTAAACCCTTTGACGCCAAAACTGCAGGATACGTGTCCGACGTTAAGGAGCTGTATCTCAAATGTGAGATTGTGAAGAAGGACGGTGCCAAAGTCACCGTGAAAGTGCTCGACACGCTGCAGGTACAGGGTGGTGGGATCTCAAATTCAAATGGTGACACTCACAGGCCCCTTTTCCACCGGTTGGTTCCCGGTTCAGTTCTTTTTGGTTTTTAGTCCATGAGCCAGAGTTCCAAAATTGGAACGTTAATTATAAATTGAGTGGGCAAAACCATACCTATATTAGATTGTTATCACCATGAAACTTCCCCAATTGAGTACTTACACGAAGACAATGATTTATTGTATTACAAATGTTACATTAATAATTAATAATTATGCAAATGAGGCATTATGTAGGAAAATGTGCAAAATAATCGAAAATAAGAAAAAGCTACGACTGTGGAAGGCTTATCATGTATTCATTTACTTGTATTGATCCTATAAACAATTTAATATAGGTCAAGTTTTTCCCACCAATTTTGGAGCTCGGGCTCATGGACTAAGAACCAAAAAGAACTGAACCGGTTCCCATTGGGAACCAACCGGTGGAAAAAGGGTCACAGTGAAACTGACTGGGAGACATTCTAAAGCTTGTGTTCTGGTTTTCTTCTAGGAAAAAACTGTAAAGGAGGATGATGTCTCCCCTATGAACCCTCCCAAGTATGACAAGATTGAGGACATGGCCATGATGACCCACCTCAGTGAAGCCACTGTGCTGTATAACCTCAAAGAGCGTTACGCAGCATGGATGATCTATGTAAGTACAGTACAGTACAGTACAGTACAGTACAGTACAGTACAGTACAGTACAGTACAGTACAGTACAGTACAGTACAGTACAGTACAGTACAGTACAATTTGACCTGTAGATAGCAAATAAAGAATACAAATAGAGAATAGAGAGTATAGGCCTACTTACTGTACATCATATAGTCAAACAAAAACATGTGTATCCCTGTGTCCCCCACACAGCATTGGCATGGCCACAGTGTGTCTCGGTCGTCATGTGGCCAGCCTGCATGTGAGACATCTCAACTATGTGGCATATAATAACGTAATTATCTCTGACGTATGACTCCAAATGTGGACACAGTTTCAGCCGGGTCAAATCTCCACTATAACTTCCATTATGAGACCAAAGCTAATTATTTCAGTATAACACGTACAGCTAGACTCCTGCAAAGCCATGCAGGATAATGGTAAGTTCATGATGCTGAAGATAAGTTGATCATTATTTGATGCTACTTGCAGCCTGTCCCTGGCCTGTATTCCCTGCAGCTCATATGGCATGTTGTTATAACGTTCTCTCTCTCTTCTCCCCTTCAGACCTACTCTGGCTTGTTCTGTGTGACTGTGAACCCCTACAAGTGGCTCCCAGTGTACGACCAGGAAGTGGTAAATGCCTACAGAGGCAAGAAGCGTGTGGAGGCTCCACCCCACATCTTCTCTGTCTCTGACAACGCCTATCAGTTCATGCTTACTGGTATGTATACCAGTCAGGACAATGTAAAACAAAGAATATACATATACTGTATATAGGCTATAGACTATTATAGTCTTTAACAGGGCGTCTCCGCCAAATATTTTTGTGATGGGGAACATTAGCCGAAAATGTGAGTAGAGGGAACAAGAGAAGACGCAGACCAAGTAGCCTACAGAGTCAACGGTCAAGTTGACTAAATATTGAGGCTTTAAAACGTTAACTATCCGAAAATTAGCATGAATCCAACCATCTATGAAATCTATGAAAAGGTTTAACCAGCAACACAGTTTTTATGTGTTTTTTAATGCTGCTTCATCTCTCCTATTAGCTATGGGGCCCTTGGCCTGTAAAACATTGAACATTGACCCCTGCTATAATGATTTCATACAGTATCGTATTGAGGAGAACTAAAAGCACATTTACTTTACCCTTTTACAGATAGGGAGAACCAGTCTGTCTTGATCACGTAAGTTCCTCATCTACTGGTGCATTTAATGAAGACAATTGAAATCTAATAATGAGATTACAATGTAAATTAGATTCTAATTCACTAACTGCATTTCTCTGAATCTATGTATTTATAACCAGCGGTGAGTCCGGTGCTGGGAAGACTGTGAACACCAAGCGTGTCATCCAGTACTTTGCAACAGCAGCTGGTTCAGGAAAGAAGGCAGAGGTCACCACCTCCGGCAAAATGCAGGTATGTGTACAGCTGTTCTTACTTTGAGAAAAATTACAACTTAAGTAATTATGAAAGTGATATATAAGAATACCAGCTGAACCAATGTAATATTTGATGATATATATATATAGGGGTCACTGGAGGACCAGATTATTGCAGCCAATCCCTTGCTGGAGGCCTATGGCAATGCCAAGACTGTGAGGAATGACAACTCCTCTCGATTTGTAAGTGCAAAAGCAATTTCATGTTATGAGAAAAAGTTTAGGATGTAGAGGGGTGCCACAAATTGCATTGCATCAAACAAATGACTACAAATGTTGCTTATATTAAAACAGGGTAAATTCATCAGAATCCATTTCGGCTCAACGGGTAAACTGGCCAGTGCTGATATTGAGACATGTAAGTATGAAGTTCACAGATGATACATTATATATCTGCCTTCATTAGAGGATAATATTTTGAGTTATGTACGTGACTTATATATTCATATTATTATTATTAACAGTGATGTACATTAATGCTTATAGATCTGCTGGAGAAGTCCAGAGTGACCTTCCAGCTTCCTGCTGAGAGAGGATATCATATCTTCTACCAGATGATGACCGGTCACAAACCTGAGATTGTTGGTAGGTTGAACCACTGATAATGAATGATGAGGAATGAGGATGCAGATGATTAAGTGGTATAACATGAGTACAAACTAACGCTTAACACATTAATTCCTTTTCAGAAATGTGTCTGATCACCACCAACCCCTACGACTTCCCGTTGTGCAGCATGGGTCAGATTGCCGTGCCCAGCATTGACGACAAAGAGGAGTTGATGGCCACTGATGTCAGTACACACATTTTACCGTGATTTTATAGGCATAGCACTAGAGGCCATTTTCTGGTTCCATCATTCCAGACCCCATTTATTTTTTCCCATAGATTTCCAAAAAACATATATTTTTTTATTTTAAGCCTAGATTAAAATAAAGATCCTGGTGAATCATGACCATAAAACCTTTGTTTCCACTGCTATGCCCCGTGGTGTGTGCAGTCAGTTTGCTCTGTAAAATGTATGTTCTAAAGTTATGCTTTGCCAATCTCATAGGTCATATGTGCCTCAAATATGACGTAAATTTGTGGCAACGCAAACATTAAATGCCCTTGACAATGAAGGGGAATATGAAGACAAGCAAACCAGCTAACCAATATTCAGTTGTTCATGAGATGATGTATGATGATAAGAGCGCCCCTCACTTCACACGGGTGTGATTTTTTATTACAGGATGCTATCGACATCCTGGGCTTCACTGGCGACGAGAAGGTGGGGATCTACAAGTTCACCGGTGCAGTGATGCATCATGGAGTCATGAAGTTCAAGCAGAAGCAGCGTGAGGAACAGGCAGAGCCAGATGGCAATGAGGGTGAGCATGATCTTCAGTCGAGGAACGGTTGTTTGAATAACGGTTGTTTGAATAAGTTCAGTGGTTCTCAACAATCTTAGTTTCAAGGACCCCCATAACAGGTCCATTTGGTTCCATTTGTACACTCTCAGAGTTACAGACCTATGGGGGTCCATTTTGTTCCATTTGTATACTCTCAGAGTTAAAGACCTGTAAGGGTCCAATTGGAACCTCATCATAGAACCCTGAGGGTAAATTTGAGAACCACTGGACTAGATTATCAAAAAAGAAAAGAAAAATCCTCTATTCTATATTAATTTTATTTTAGAGGCCGACAAGATCGCCTACCTGTTGGGCTTGAACTCTGCAGACATGCTGAAGGCTTACTGCTACCCCAGAGTGAAAGTGGGAAACGAGTATGTGACCAAGGGTCAGACTGTGCCACAGGTGAGTAGATACATTATTTTCTTGTTCTGATCTCATTGTACGTTATTATTAACACAACATACCATCAGAACTCTAATCTCTTTGCATGTATTGTCGGAAGTGCAATAAAAAAAATGTTCCATGCCATTTGTAGCCAATTATTGTTGCTTGCTTTGTACTTACTAATAGATGTACTTCTAGTAATTTACATTACTATGAAATGTGATTTTTTTCACATGCTTGATGTTGGATAGGACTTCTCTTTTCCATTCATTAACATAAGATTTATTTAGAAAAGTGGTGGATATTTTAGAATAAACAATATATGGATAACTTTACTATTTCTTTAGGTCATGAACTCAGTGGGTGCCTTGGCTAAGTCCATCTATGAGAAGATGTTCTTGTGGATGGTCATTAGAATCAACCAGATGCTGGACACCAAGCAAGCGAGAAACCACTACATTGGTGTGCTGGACATCGCTGGTTTTGAAATCTTTGATGTAAGGGGCATGGACTAGTTTTAGGTGGCAGACTAATTCCTTTTGTTACAATCACTTTAAGACATTACGCTAATCATATTCCCGTACACTCACAGTTCAACACCCTAGAGCAGCTGTGCATCAACTTCACCAATGAGAAACTGCAACAGTTCTTCAACCACCATATGTTTGTACTGGAACAAGAAGAGTACAAGAAAGAGGGCATCCCCTGGGAGCTCATTGACTTTGGCATGGACCTGGCTGCCTGCATTGAGCTCATTGAGAAGGTAATATACATCATGTCGTGCTTAATGGAAACATTAAAGCAAAGAACATTCTATTAAGGTTTATTTGATTTTTGTGAATGATTTTTCCTTTATCTCCTCTCTTGCAAAGCCCATGGGAATCTTCTCCATCCTCGAAGAGGAGTGCATGTTCCCCAAGGCTTCGGACACCACCTTCAAGAACAAGCTGTACGACCAGCACCTCGGGAAGACCAAGGCCTTTGAGAAGCCCAAACCTGGCAAAGGCAAGGGCGAGGCCCACTTCTCCCTGGTCCACTACGCCGGCACCGTGGACTACAGCATCACAGGCTGGCTCGACAAGAATAAGGATCCTTTGAACGACTCTGTGGTGCAGCTGTACCAGAAGTCTTCAGTCAAACTGCTGGGCACTCTGTACCCGATACCGGAGCCGGAAGGTAAGAACAGTTGACCTGATTCCAATTCTGACACCATGTCCTGGTATGGGCACAATAATATGCAGAAGGTTTATGTTCATGGGTATGTAGGATGAGGGGCCTATGTTTTCCCGGTGGGAGCTCCTCACTGGCATGTGAGTCAATAGGATACAACTTACAGTGACAACACAGAAATGTGTGCAGGGTGGATCCAATTGGCATAATGATTACATTGCGGGGGAAAGGGAAACATAGCTGGTTACTCACATTTTTGGGGGAAATAAATATTTTGTCTCCGCAATAAATATATAAATAAATAAGGGGAAACAATCAAATCAACTTGACAGATTCACTAAATAATGAATGAATATATACTGAATATGTAAAGAACTGAGGTATGTTTGTTTGTGAATCATTCTTCTGAAAAACTATTTCCAAGTATCTGACTAAAATACAATGTGATATACCTGCCGAATTTATCAAATGACGAATCTGCTACATTCTAACAAATGAACAGACAACACAAAGAAGGGAGCTAAGAAGAAGGGCGGTTCCATGCAGACTGTGTCTGCAGCGTTCAGGGTAAGAATTAAACAATAACACTATATTGTCTTGTCATTATATCTTATGTGGAATTAAATAGTATATTTGCTTTTCATGAATAATAGGCGTATACTTTGGTTGTATCATGTCTATAGGAGAACTTGGGTAAGCTGATGACCAATTTGAGGAGCACTCATCCTCACTTTGTGCGTTGCCTCATTCCCAACGAGTCAAAGACTCCAGGTAAACTCAAAGTTGGTAATGATTGGCAAAGTCATTTAAAGCAACTATTTGTGTCATAATAATCCTGAAACAACCTCTTCACAGGCCTGATGGAGAACTTCCTGGTCATCCACCAGCTGAGGTGTAACGGTGTGCTGGAGGGGATCCGAATCTGCAGAAAGGGCTTCCCCAGCAGAGTCCCCTATGCTGACTTCAAACAGAGGTATCATTAATTACTTTGTTTTTCAGCTTTAGGTCCATAACTATTACATGAGGAGCGCCTGAATGACTGTGAACCTTCACAAAACAGGTACAAAGTGCTGAACGCCAGCGCGTGTCCCGATGGCCAGTTCATGGACAACAAGAAGGCATCCGAGAAGCTGCTCGGGTCCATTGACGTCCCTCGCGATGAGTACAAGTTTGGGCACACCAAGGTAAACACACTGAATCTGAGGTTGTAATATCATAATTATTTAAATAGAAAGATTGTTGTTACAGTATGATGATGTATTGACCCTCATGAGATCACAGGGACCCTAAAGGTTTATACGGAATAAACAAAGGAATAAAGTAGGCAATTACTATAGTCCACACTAACAATAATTTCATTATTTAGGTGTTCTTCAAAGCTGGTCTGATAGGCGTTCTTGAGGAGATGCGAGATGAGAAGCTGGCCACTCTGGTCACCATGACCCAGGCTCTCGGCAGGGGTTACGTCATGAGGAAGGAGTTTAAGAAGATGATGGAGAGGAGGTATGGTGAACTGAAAACATAACGTTGCAAACATAACAAAAAACGTGACATTAAGTCAAGCACAGACAGTCTATTTAGGTATGATGCAAGGTATGATTCCGTCAACGGAATGTCAGATATTGTGCACTGCAATTGGCTGCAAAGTGTGTCATTTTGCGCCGTGATTGGCCGATAATTGCATAATGGGTGTACCACGTGACAGAGGGGAGAAAAACACTAAATCAAGTAGGTTTTTACCAATGACGGGACAGAGGACAGGGAAAACCACTAACAGCCTTGTCAGATAAACCAATATTGAGGAGGCCTTTCCTCAAAAGATCAGTAAAAAGGCGGAACAGGTTTATTTGTATTTTTTGTTTGTTTTAATAAGGTTGTTCCGTTACTGCAACTGTTTTCCACAGAGAAGCCATTTACAGCATCCAGTTCAATGTCCGCTCATTCGTCAATGTGAAACACTGGCCATGGATGAAGCTGTACTACAAGGTCAAGCCTCTTCTGAAGAGTGCAGAAACTGAGAAGGAGTTGGCTGAGATGAAAGATAATTTTGAGAAGATGAAAGTTGACCTGGCTAATGCCCTAGCCAAGAAGAAGGAGCTGGAGCAGAAGGTGGTGGCTCTGGTGCAAGAGAAGAATGATCTGGCGATGTCATCACAATCAGTAAGTATACCTTTCCAGGGAGTTTTGCTTAAGGGCTCAGCAGAAAGCTCCAGACATCCCTGTAGTGGCAACACTTCCTCCTGGGGAATCACGACTATGAGGTGTTCCAAGGCCAGTGTGGAGATATAGTCCCCCAATTTAGTCTGACAGCGGGTATCCTCCCAGTGGGACATGCAGGGTAAGAACTTCCCTATAGGGAGACTCCCGGGAAGCATCCATACTAGATATCCGAGCCACGTAATCTGGCTCCTTTCCAAGTGAAGGAGCAGTGGTTCGAATGACCGACTTTCTCACCCTCTCTCTAAGAGAGCCATCTGTATCCGCTTGTATCTGCGATCATAAATTGTATCTCTTATCTTATATCACTCATCCACAACAAAATGTTGTTATCATAAATATGTTTCCACCCTTATTTCTTTCATTGATACTCAGGAACTAGATACTCTGGCTGATGCTGAGGAGAGATGTGAGGGTCTTATTAAAAGTAAGATCCAGATGGAGGCCAAGGTGAAAGAGGTGGCTGAGAGACTGGAGGACGAGGAGGAGATGAACGCCGAGCTGACCGCCAAGAAGAGGAAGCTGGAGGATGAATGCTCGGAGCTGAAGAAGGACATTGATGACCTGGAGCTCACCCTGGCCAAAGTGGAGAAGGAGAAGCACGCCACTGAAAACAAGGTTCAGGATCATACCCTCTAGTGGTCTTATCAAGTTATAGTACAAAGATGTTCTATTTATAACAGACCTTTTTCAAAGGGGGCCAAATCAAAGGAATCCAATCTGTCCAATCTGTTCAGTTTAAAGCGTGTTGGATGTGTGAGGACATTAAGGATGTTGGCTGCATATTGGCAAAATTGGGCCAGACTTTGGACACCTCTTATTTATAACGGCACATTGTGTTCTGCTTATTCAGGTGAAGAACCTGACCGAGGAGATGGCGTCTCAGGACGACACTATTGCTAAGCTGTCAAAGGAGAAGAAAGCTCTTCAAGAGGCCCATCAGCAGACCCTGGATGACCTGCAGTCAGAGGAGGACAAAGTCAACATTCTGACCAAGGCCAAGGACAAGCTGGAGCAGCAAGTTGACGATGTGAGTTTCAAGTGAGAAGTGAATCGGATGTTTTGGACACACATTGTACTGAATAAATTAGAAACATGTATTATTGTGCAGCTGGAGGGTTCTCTGGAACAAGAGAAGAAGCTCCGCATGGACCTGGAGAGAATCAGGAGAAAGCTTGAGGGGGATCTGAAACTGGCCCTGGAATCCCTCATGGATCTGGAGAACGACAAGCTGCAGGCTGACGAGAAGCTAAAGAAGTAATGTTAACAACACTATGAAATAGAATGCAGAGATACCTGTAGAATGACAATAAGATATGATGTATTACTGTATAATGCATGTAGTGTAATGACACTTAAGATAGTATGTACTACCTAATAATACTTCTAGTAGAATGACACAAAGATATGACGTATATTGTATTTCACAGGAAGGACTTTGAAGTAAGCCAGCTTCTGAGTAAGATTGAGGATGAACAGACAATGGGGATTCAGCTACAGAAGAAGATCAAAGAACTCCAGGTATTTTAATGTTACTTTTAGTGTATATTTTTAAGTAATAGTAATTTACGATTTTCATACAGTATGTCAATCTAATATAATTAATTTGAAAGGCTCGTATTGAAGAACTGGAGGAGGAGATCGAGGCAGACCGCGCTGCTCGGGCCAAGGTGGAGAAGCAGAGATCCGACCTCTCCAGGGAACTGGAGGAGATCAGCGAGAGGCTGGATGAGGCCGGTGGAGCGACCGGCGCTCAGATCGAGATGAACAAGAAGCGCGAGGCTGAGTTCCAGAAGTTGCGTCGTGACCTCGAAGAGTCCACCCTGCAGCACGAAGCCACCTCCGCCGCCCTGCGCAAGAAGCAGGCCGACAGCGTGGCGGAGCTGGGCGAGCAGATCGACAACCTCCAGCGCGTCAAGCAGAAACTGGAGAAGGAGAAGAGCGAGTATAAGATGGAGATCGACGACCTGGCCAGCAACTTGGAGGCTGTGGCTAAGGCAAAGGTATGCTTATACATAGTTCTTCAGAAAAATACTTTTTCAATGAACAAGTATTGTTCATTGTCTATTCGAGTGCTCCACACTCCACACGAGAGGCGCCCCACTTCTTACACCAATGTCGCATTTTGTGCAATGCCCTGAGCTGAGATCGAACCCAGATCGCCAACTCACCATTCCGGCACATAACAGGCAATACAAAGAGAGGAGCAAGTCTCAATGCATTTATAAACAGGCCAGTGTTTTATCATTTACAAAATGCTAAACATAGTAGTACTCCATTGGTCATTGACAGAAAGTTATAGAATATCGAACTACTGTAAACAGGAGCAAATAGAGTTGTAATAAATGATCATTGAATCTGTCCAATGTTAATGAACAGGGAAATTACGAGAAGATGTGCCGCAGCCTTGAGGACCAGCTTAGTGAAACCAAGTGCAAGAGTGATGAGACTGTTCGCCAGATACATGACATTGGTGTTCAGAGAGCAAGACTTTTGACAGAAAACGGTAAATGAAATCTATGTTTGTCACTGTTACCTGACAAAAATACATAATGAGAGATGATGCTTTGCTTCACAATTAACAATGGCCTTTTAGTAATGGGTATTCAGCAAGATTTACAAATAATATTTCAATTTCTAACTAGGTGAGATGTCTCGTCAACTTGAGGAGAGAGAAGCACTTCTCTCACAGCTCACCAGAGGCAAGCAGGCCTTCATCCAACAGCTTGAGGAGTTGAAGAGACTGGTTGAAGAGGAGGTTAAGGTGAGGAGCATTTTTCAACTTTCAAAAATAAGTTATTCTGTTATTGAAAATTCAGTTGACACTAATTGGACAATTTTCTTTTTACAGGCAAAGAATGCCCTTGCCCATTCTCTGCAATCATCTCGACATGACTGTGACCTTCTGAGGGAGCAGTATGAGGAAGAGCAGGAGGCAAAAGCGGAGCTGCAGCGTGCAATGTCCAAGGCCAACGCTGAGGTGGCTCAGTGGAGGAGCAAGTATGAGACCGATGCCATCCAACGCACTGAGGAGCTGGAGGAGGCCAAGTAAGTGATCCGTTTTGTTATAGACTATCAATAATCACTATGTATATGACATATAGGGCATAGTAGTGGTGGCCATTTTGTAGTTCCACAGAAAGAAAGCCAATTCATTTTTTTGCCATGGAGATTTCCGAATTGTCCACAACAATTTGATTCCATTCAAAACCGATCCAACAGGAAGAAGCTAGCCCAGCGCCTTCAGGATGCTGAGGAGCAAATTGAGGCTGTGAATTCCAAGTGCGGGTCTCTGGAGAAGACCAAAGTGAGACTTCAGGGTGAAGTGGAAGACCTCATGATCGACGTGGAGAGGGGCAACGCTTTAGCTGCCAACCTCGACAAGAAACAGAGGAACTTTGATAAGGTGCTTTGACATTCATTATGTTATAATATTAGCCTACATTATAATAATCATATTGGGGGAAATTTACACATTTTCTTACAAATGCTGTGCAGGTCTTGGCAGAATGGAAGCAGAAGTTCGAAGAGGGACAGGCTGAGCTGGAGGGATCTTTGAAAGAGTCTCGATCTCTCAGCACTGAGCTGTTTAAGGTGAAGAATTCCTACGAGGAGTCTCTGGACCAGCTGGAGACCATGAAGCGTGAGAACAAGAACCTACAACGTGAGTTTTCAATACATTATGTTTTCAATAACCTTTGCATTCAATGACCATATCCTTGAGCCAAGGATATAGTGTTGTTACTGGGTAAAGTAAATTGGCCATCATTTTAAGTAGTTGGTTTCAAAGTTTGTTTAATGTGTGTTTAATGTTCAAAAGGATTGCCATGGGCACACTTCCCAGACATTGCTCCTGCTTTGACATACAGTATATAGCAATGTTGTGTCTCTAGTTTTTTAGTGTATTATAAATTTAGTTAGTTTTCATGTATTAGCTTTTATTGGTCGTGTTATTAGACTTTCCTGTTTTTCCCTTGAGCCCCTTAGTTAGTGGGTACTGTGTTTATGAATGTTACAGGTCTGTCCCTGTAATTGTCTTGTATTTATTGTTACTGGCAGAGCTGTGTTACATTATTTTGCCATTTATCTTGTTCACACTTTGAACAGTTTCCTCATTGATTATGTTCAATCTACTGCAGAGGAGATCTCAGACCTGACTGAACAGATTGGTGAGACTGGAAAGACAGTCCATGAACTGGAAAAGACCAAGAAGCTAGTAGAGTCAGAGAAGTCAGAGATCCAGGCGGCCCTCGAGGAAGCAGAGGTAAAATCTATAGGTTCCAGACGAAGAATGCCATTGGGCCAATGTAGCCTACTAGATTTGTTGCAATATGTTCTATATTCATACAGTGGAGCCGCAAATGCTATTACACTCATAAGTCCATACTACTTTTTAGGGTACTCTGGAGCACGAGGAGTCCAAGATTCTTCGTATCCAACTGGAGCTCAACCAGATCAAGGGCGAGGTAGACAGAAAGCTGGCAGAGAAGGACGAAGAGATTGAACAGATCAAGAGGAACAGCCAGAGGGTGATTGACTCCATGCAGAGCACCCTGGACTCTGAGATCAGGAGCAGAAATGATGCAATGAGAATCAAGAAAAAGATGGAGGGAGACCTGAACGAGATGGAGATTCAGCTGAGCCACGCCAACCGCATCGCTGGAGAGGCCCAGAAGCAACTGAGGAACGTCCAGGCACAGCTTAAGGTACAACACATAGTAGTTAGACAATTATTCAAAGTGTGGAACTGCTCTGAAGAATGAAGTGGCCACTTTCTGGTGTTGCAGGTGTTCCCTCATATCATGATGGCCTACCTGACCAATTCAAATGTGATTAATTACAGGATGCCCAACTGCACCTTGACGAAGCTCTCAGAGCCCAAGACGACCTGAAGGAGCAAGCTGCCATGGTGGAGCGTAGGAACGGCCTCATGATGGCTGAGATCGAGGAGCTGAGGATGGCTCTGGAACAGACGGAGAGAGGCCGCAAAGTGGCCGAGCAAGAACTGGTGGATGTTAGCGAGCGTGCTGGACTGTTGCACTCTCAGGTAAGAGACAATAAAAACACTTTAGACTGAAATTAAATAGTTTACGTTCATTCAGGCATAGTTACATTGTTAAACTGCATCTTTATTTTAGAACACAAGTCTTATTAACACCAAGAAAAAGCTGGAGGTCGACCTCTCCGCGATCCAAGGTGAAGTGGAAGACTGCGTTCAGGAAGCAAGGAATGCAGAGGAAAAGGCAAAGAAAGCCATCACTGATGTAAGTGTTAGCCAATCTACACAGAAAACCTAGTCATCCATTATGCCAGGCTTACTGTAGTAAATACAAACATGCATTTGTGCATTACAACAAACGTACTTTCCAGGCTGCTATGATGGCGGAGGAGCTGAAGAAGGAGCAGGACACCAGCTCTCACCTGGAGAGGATGAAGAAGAACCTGGAGGTCTCAGTGAAGGACCTGCAGCACCGTCTGGACGAGGCCGAGAACCTGGCCCTGAAGGGAGGCAAGAAACAGCTCCAGAAACTGGAGCAGAGGGTAAGATGAAGTTTATACCAACTTGTGGGTATATACAGTCATCATAGACTAATTCAATCAGAGGAAAGAACTTCATAGTGCACAATTAAATTCTGAAGGTGCGCGAGCTGGAGGGAGAGGTCGACGCTGAAATGAGACGTGGAGCAGATGCTATTAAAGGTGTCCGCAAATATGAGAGGAGAGTGAAGGAGCTCACGTACCAGGTACCGTATAACATGTTCACTTCACTGTCATGCCATTCAAATTAATAGATTGTAGGAAAATGAATCAAAACAGATTATTTCACTCTGATTTCACTCTAAATACACTCCGAATCTGTAGTCTGAAGAGGACAAGAAGAATCTTGCCAGGCTTCAGGATTTGGTAGACAAATTGCAGCTGAAGGTGAAGGCCTACAAGAGGCAAGCTGAGGACGCGGTAAGAAGAATTTTGAAGTTTGAACACATCCTCGTGTCTCATTCATTCTTTCTTTTCCCTCTACTTTTATTAATTTCAGTTTATATACTGGGAAGAAATGTTTATAAATGACGCAGGATGTATTAAAGTTAAGAAAAAAATATTACATGTATTGTACAAACCTGCAGTAAAGTAAAGAAAGGGAAAATAAAGAATTGTGAGAAAATGCCAAGGCTATTTCCCGTGGGCCCATGCAGGACTCTCATTCACACACCTCTGCTTTTGTGTTTCTGTTTCTGTTTGGACAATATTTTCAAGGTGCTCCTTTGAAATGTTTAGACTCTGAACCGTCTCCATCATTTTCTAGGAGGAGCAAGCCAACACCCACCTGTCCAAGTGCAGAAAGATTCAGCATGAGCTGGAGGAGGCAGAAGAACGTGCCGACATCGCTGAATCCCAGGTCAACAAGCTCAGAGCTAAGAGTCGTGATGTTGCCGGCAAGGTAAATACATAAAGTATAAGAGTCGTGATGTTGGCATGGTAAATAGTACATGCCCGTGTCGATTTCGTCGACTAAACCTACAGTATGATGGCCAATGCTCGTTCTCGACTAAAAACGATTACTACATTTACTGACAATTTCGTCAACAAATAAAAACTAGAATGTTGTGAACTTGTAGATTGGCTATTTTCAAGCGTAAGATCAGGCATCACGATGCCACCAACATTTTAGTCAACCAGACTAATACAAACATTTCAGATGACTAAAACCAGTCTAACATTAAAACATTTCAGATGACTAAAATATGACTGGAACTAGATTTGTGTTGAATATAGTGTAATAATAGTATATTCCTATTTCCACAGGGAAAAGAAGCCGAATAAGTTCTACAATCAAGCCGCTGTGAAGTGTCATAAAATATGACATAAATGCATTCAAAACACAAACAAGTCATAAAATATGACACTGCATTCAATAAACCTTTTCAAGCAATGTGTTTTGTTCTGTTTTCATTATCAGATTGTCAGATTTGTATTCTACATCCAACTCACACTATAGGCTATGCACCGTTTTGTAATCCCTTTGCAAAGATACATCATTTAACGTTTTTCACTGGGAATAACATAAATATTTCCAAGTGCCAAGACATGGTTTCAATTATAAAATCATTAGTATGCAGTAGGTGCAAATTGAAACAGTAAAGCAAGTTTTACTTCATGATGTGGAATACATTATACATTTAAGTGATGCTTCTAAGCGGTAATACTATTGAGCTTAGACATTCAGACTCCCCCTTGACCTCACAATGTGCAAACGACAAGACGATGCGACTAGTATACAAGCCATAAAACTTCAAGATCCCCTTAAAAAAAGCAATTACATCCATTTACAATTGAGGCATTAGTTTAGCAGACACTCTTGTCCAGCGTGAATTATGTATTCAAGGCGAGAGTAAGTGTCATGAACCATAGTCAACAAACTATTGACTGTTGTGATTGACAAAAACATGCTGATACAGAAGTTAATTTGGGTCATTTTGTATTGTCATCCTAGTAATCATCCTCTCTTTGAGGTCTACTTCACGGACGCAGGGGTTTCAGGGGAGAGCACAAACTGCACATACAGTAGCCTACTGTACAGTACAGGCGAAGGCAGCTTCAAGACTTCAGCTGATGTCGTGTTAAGCCTGGCACTTTAGCTAAATGAGTATTGAGTGTCTGTGGATACAAGGTTGTTGAGGTGTAGGATACATATATTATCTGTTAGAGTTGGAGGTGATAGTACCAGCTGGGAGATAACAATGATAGCAATGAAAATAAATTAAACATGAGACCGGTCACAACCACTGGCTAACTATAGCTATCTGAAATGGACAATGAAATGAAATACAACTAGAAAAAGTGTCACAGGTCTCCACCAGGAGGATAGAAGTGTGTGTGATGTTTGGCAAAATGTTTAGGAGTAATATAAATGTGTGTGTGTGTGTGTGTGTGTGTGTGTGTGTGTGTGTGTGTGTGTGTGTGTGTGTTGAAAACTGTCAAGTGGCATTTCTTCCTCAGCCTAGCTGGGATTAATATTAGTCACCAAAATCAGTATGGTTCATCTGCCAAGTTGAAAGGGACGCTATGCAGAGCACACGCACGCACGCTAGCCACCAAGTCAGCATTTGCTTTTGTCTTGCATTTGTCTCGGGTAGTCATATCAGGACAGGCAGCAGAAGACAGTGGCCATGGGAATAGAGGGAGCAGCTGTGCATTTCTCAGTCACCATCAACAACAAAGGTCAGGGTCAGAGAGAGTGAATGCAGAGCCTCAGCCTGTGCCTCATGGCCAGTTTTACATGGCATTCTCCAGGGGACAAGAGCCAGCAGTGCATTTATTATTTTATTTTTTTCTGTGTGTGATGAACTGACATTGTTTATAAGAAAGATACTGCCTGCCATTAAGACCAAGACCAATTCTACCAATGCCTTCTAAATCAGTAGTTCTCACACTTTCAAGAAAGCAGCACGAAGTGACGCACTGTGAGCTTTACATTTGCTATCTTTGAATAAAATGACATGGATGCTTTCCTGGTTTTAATGGCTTCATTATCTTTAAGCATTATTAGCGTTACACTTTAGCTATTTTTGAAAATGTGGCACAAATCTTTGAATGTGCTGTATATTATTTCACAGCGAAATTAACGCAAATCTTTGCTTCTGGGGGGTCCCTGCATGGAACAACATATTTTCAGATGGGGGTCCGTGGCCAAATACAGATAATTCTGGAGGTCCTTGACATGAAAAAGGTTGAGCAAAACAAAATGTATGTTTCCAATACGTTTGTATTGAAAATAAAATAACATGCAGCATTCATAAATTATCTTGCAACTTCTGCTTTTCAGAAATAAAACAACATTGCTGGCTACATACTGTATCTATACTGAATCTACCTGATTAATTGTGTCAATGTTTATTGTTGGCTAGAATGGCTACATGTTTACCATGTCTAGACTGAATTTCATCCATGAGGCAATCTTTTTCCCAGGGACTATATTTTCTCAAATCAACCCATCATGCAATCATTCAATACATTAAATGACGTAACTTTGTACAATCAAGGTGGACCACTCCATATGAGTTGCGAGATCTCCATTATAAATTTAAATTTTACAGTTTGGCTCGGCACCAAATAAAGCCACAATGTTAGAATACCAATCGCAAGGACAAATCCTTGCAAGTCAGTAGCCGAAGTTGATTTTCATACTGCACTGAAAAAATTATAAAAAGAAGCAGTATGAGTCACTAGAACCAAGGACGGGTATTTTCAATGAATCTAACGTGGTTAAAATGGAGTTTGAGTTACATTTGATTTGCATATGGAGGCGGTTTCCAGTCAGCTAGTCAATTAATATCAAATATCTGAATTGATGATGAAATGACCCCCACAATTTTTAATAACCCTTTAATTATATTAATAAACAATGAATATATATTCATTAGGGTTAATATGTTTCAACACAGAATCAAAATGTTTTATGGTGATAATTCACCAGGACCCTGGATGGCTTGGCTCCATGTCTCTATAAACTGCACTGGTTCCCAAACCAGTGCAGTTTTAAATTATACCTAATTACCCCCGCGGACCCCAATTTGAAATATGCCAAGGACCCCCAGTTTGACATGCATTAGTCTACAGACCCCCATTTGATGGCCTTTCTATCTCTGAGACCCCAATTTATATCGTAAAATCAATGTTTATTTAACTGAACACTTTTACACTCTCAGAATTACAGACCCATAAGGGTTAATTTGGTTCCTAACTATATATTTAGCTGGGGACCCCCTAGAACTCCCTCAAGGACCCCTAGGGGTCCCCGGATCCAACTTTGGGAACCACTGTTCTAGTGTATCTGTGGCCCCCACTGCTATGCCCTATGCCAGTATGGAAAAGGACCTGAGTTGCAACTGTACTTGGTCTGCTCGTTTTCTACTACACTGAATCCCTTGGTCAGAAACAGCAGATCTACAAGCTCACAAATGTGTAGCTCGCAAGTCGCAACGTGACACATTGCGCCTTAGATCTGCTGTTTCTGGTAAATGTTCCCCCCACAGAATAGAGTCAAGAATTGGGTTCATGTAAGCATGTATACATGTACTGTATGAGAGAAATATCAACTGCAAATAGATTTTATTATATCTCGATCTCATTATATATTATGGAGATCCCTTATTGTTCATGGTTATATCTGAGTCAAAGTGACGTGGCCATGGTCCGCCGACCGGTCGCATCTTAAGCTTTTATTGAGAATAATATGTTTTTAAGCAACTTCAATCATTGAACTTGTTTAAAACAGCCTTCTTGGTTACATGAATTGACATTGTTGCCATCATTCCTTAAAATATTCCATCAATATTGAATTAAAAACAGAAATCATATACTATAGGTCCCCCCACACACTCACACAATGATTCTTTCCCCCTTTCCGCTCTAATTGGCCTCCTGGTGACTCCTGGTGGCCTCCCCTGGGGACTGCGGGCCCCGCTTTGAAAACATGTGCTTTTAATGGACAAATCTATCCAGAGCAATAAGCGAGTAGGTAATTGATGCAGCCTCTTTGCTCAAGGACGTATCGTCAGCTGAGCCAGAGCAAAGATCAAACCTGTGACCATTCCGAATACAGAACAGTCTCTCTGGAGAGACTAGGCCACATTAGAGCCCACTTTGTTGATGCTAAATGTCCCAGATTACAATTTACACAGAGATGGGGGCCATTTCAGGGTGTGAGTGTCTATCAAGAGCAAGTCAGCCTGAAGATGAAACATAGCCACTAGCCGTAATCCTCTGCACAAGGGCATTGAATCCTAGCTGCAGACATTCCTTGTCCTTGTATGGATGTATGTACGGTGCAATAACAGGATTACATAGAGGGAACATTGCGTTGCTTTCTTTCAGCCACTGGGCCAACATACTTTCCATTGCTCTCCGTTCTAAACAAGCCATCAGTAGTATGGCAGGAGGAACAGCCCCATCGTTGGAGAGGAAATATTGCATCGCGGCAGGTGGTTGCTGCGGGAGATTATCTTTAAACACGTTATGCTTTGATGCAGGCCTGCACACTGCAACACATTATGCTTTGATGCAGGCCTGCACACTGCAACATTAGCTTTATGTTATACAAGTTAAGCAAAGGAAACACATCTGCATTTGTGAGATGTTTAAAACGGTTTTCTTGCAGTTCCACAGTTTGCACTTTGCACCTTGAAATATGGACTTTGCTGTTTTCACACCTACACTATTCAAATTGTTTATACTTTGAATATTCAAAGGGTTGATGTGGTAACGTAAAGAAGTAGCACTGGAGATAAATGAACACAGATGTACAGTGTAGAACAAGCTATATTTTACACATGCCTTAAGTGCTTCATGACACATATTATCCCTTGAAATCAATATGAAATGACTTGATATAACCACTTAAGCCCTACTGTATGATTCATTGTACGACAAGCTCACAAAGTGTTGCGACGCGTTGAGCTTTTAGAGCTGCCATTTTCACCATTCAAAACAGAAAAAGAAAACAAATTAAACCTTTTGAAGGATTTTGAAAATAATCATGACCAAAACAGGGAACCAAGGTTGATTTTGATCCAGACGTGTTTTTCTTTCTTACACCACTAATGACTGATGAGAGAAGGAACTGGAGTTTAAAACAGTGAAGGAGAAGAGAAAGAGAGAGAGAGACTGTTTTTTTTGTCTTGTTTCTAAAGTGTTGTTGCATATTGGGACTGTGCTAAGTGGTTCTCAAACATTATCTTCATGCCAATGTGTATTTGGCCATGGACACACGTCTGAAAATATTTTGTAGCAACTAGGGACCCGGGCCCATACAAGATTTGTGTTGTTCATAAATATATTCCCAATTTCTCACATTCTTTCAAAAATTGTTTTGAAAATAGCAGATCTACAAGCTCACAATGTGTCACGATGCAACGCGTTGTGAGCTTGCAGATCAGCTATTTTCAAATATAGCCAATGTATCGGTTTAAATTGCTCACGTTTCCTATAGTTGCATTTTTTGGGATTATTTTCATAAACCTGCTGGTCGTTTATTTCCCTCGCGAAATCTGGCAACACTGCAGGAAGAGCGTGTGAAGGAAGGACTTGAGGGAAGAGGAGGGACATTAAAGGAGATAACAGCAGGGGGTCAGCAACAGGACTCGTAGAAGGATGCATAATGTTGCTACTCACCCATGAGACGTCCACATCCAGTGCTGCTCTCTGCTTCAAAGGAACACGTGATGCTGCAGAGACAGACAGAGATTTGCTGTACTTTGATATTATATTATTCGTACCAATTTTCAGCTAGAACGACCCCTAAAGACTCATGATATCTCTTGGCAGTGTTGGGCGTCTATACTATAGCTTAACTACATTTCCCAGTGAGTATAGACTAGCTTCACTACATTCAGAATGATGTAGCTTTAATAGTACATTTCTTTCCTCTTTTTTTAAGCAGTGCTATAGCCACAATTTGCAACACTAGATTTTTTTTTAAATAATGAGATGAATCTAGAGTTGCAATAGGCCTACCCTCCATTGACAGCCCATTGATCCAAATCGAATTTCCGATCTGCTTGTATTAAATTAAATGACGTTAACTCACCAACATTGAAGAGCTTATCAGAAACCCCTTTAATAGGGGCATCATTTCTGATTTATACTCTATGTTAGTAGAATTCTCTCCTGAATCCTCTGAATCCAAATATAATGCATGGAATGCTGATCTACAAGAGGAATTGACATTGGAAGAGTGGAGCTCAGCCTGTATGGATGCTCAATCCCAGACCGGTAACACTCGGTTAAAACTGTTGCAATGTAATTCGCTGATGAGGGTCTATATCACTCCAGAGAAACTAAATAAATTTAGTGCAGATATTCCAGATACTTGTATCAGATGTGGTGGGGACAAAGGTACACTTTTCCATTGTCTGTGGGCATGTCCAAGAGTGAAAGAATTCTGGGAAGAAGTGAGGAGGGAGATTCAGAAGATATTGTCGATAGATATTGAGCTTGACCCAAAACTGTTTCTATTGGGTCTTTGCCCACCTGGCCATAAGATTCAGAGTAGCGAACAAAGATTTCTGGATTTATGTTTACTACAAGCCAAAAGGGCTATAGCCTTATCGTGGAAAAAGATAGGCAAACCCAGTATTGCTCAGTGGTTTAGGGAGTTGTCATTGTGTCTTCCTCTGGAAAGAATCACGTATGCTTTAAAGAATAAACAGAAGATATTTGATAGGATATGGGGAAAGTTTATTCAGTATATTACGGTTAATGACTTGTCTTATTTAATGGGGGAAATGGTTTGATCTTGTTCTCTGCAGCTGTTTGTTTTTGGTCTTGTTTGTTGTTTGACTCTGTTATTGTTGCCATTCGAATGCCATTATTATTATTATTATGTACGTACTGTATGTTGTTGTTTTGTTTTGTTTGTTTTTCATTTTGGGTAATTGCATTGTCTGTATTGTGTATTGTTTTGTTTGTTGTATTGTCTGTTTGACCCAAAAAAAATCCAATAAATATATTGTTAAAAAAAAAAAACTCACCAACATTGCAGCTGTAGGGCAAGCTTGAATTATCCTCTTGCAATCTGCAAAGCGTTTGTTTCATAAAAACGAACCCGGGCTCAGCCAGAGTTAGCGTCGACGTGTCCTTGAGCGAGACACTGAACCCCTAATTGCTCCTGATGTGCTGTTTGGTGCCTTGCATGGTTTCTGCACGATATAGCTAGCAAAATGAGCCATACAAATGCCATATCGGTTACATGTCTTCTGTTATTTTCCAGAAGTGATTACTTTACAAGGTCTGAGTCATTCATAAATAATGTTTGTTCATGAGCTCTCATTGACTCCAGTGCATTCTGCCAAACTTCCGGGTAGTTTGGCTCCATGACGCAGCCCAGTCACGTGACCACTTATCTAAAATGTAACATAATGCAGCCCGGGGCAGACACCTAAACCTAACCACCCACCCACTCCCGACCATAGCTCCCGACCCCCAGCGCACCTCGGACCACCATCGGACCGTCGGATCATAGGGTGCTTCCCGGCAGCAGCACATTGCGTTATTGAAAATGAAAACTTGAATACTATGAAATATAATCACCTGCACGGCATTCATTGACAGAAAGTAGGTCCTATCTTTCAACTCACCGTTTCATCTCATCCACAATGTCGGTAAAATATGTCTATGTTATGATATGCATTTTTAATTTGGCATGGACATCACAATCACATTGTAGCCTACAGTTGCACAATCTGTAGATGCGTTGCTTGCAGTGTATTAGCACAAGTGGTAGTTTTCAACACCTGTCCACAGGAGACGGCATGCTATTGAGTGAAAGATTAGAGGCAGTGCAAACTTGATCTGGGTGTCTTTGTTACAGAGCAGTGATTCACTTTGATAACGGTGATTGAATTTACAGTATGTAGGAGCTCACACACATTAACAATGATGCTCTTAAAGTACACATTGCATGTGTCATGATTATCCCAAAAACAATGAGCCCAAGTCTTATTGCTGAGTATATTGTACGATGAAGTCATTATGATTTAGTAAGCACGAGCCTCCAGGGCAGAACAACACACTTCAATACATCATCTATGTTAATCTCAGGTTTAATTTAATGGAAATGTAGCCTTGATAATCAGAATGCCAGCTTTTGCCCAGCAGATGGCAGTAGGGACACACAACATAGCTGCGACCTCAGTCTCAAAGGTTAGTCTTCTTTTTCTTCCCTCAAAGAGAGAACACAGCCCACACTATGTTGCAAGCTGAAAGAGGAATAACTGATTCTATACCTGAAAAGATTATTGGACAAATGCTATGTGTCTGAGTGAAGACAAAGGAGGTACTTAAAGCCATAATAGCTTACATGTACAGGGTGATCTTCATTAATAATAAAAAATACAATTGCATCTGGCAGATGCAGTCAAAGTTATCCTCCTCATTACATGATTGGAATTTGGACCCCAAATAGGCCTTCGGATTTACAGATAGGGTTAGTCAATATATCAGTTTGACAGGCTACTGTATTGATTCCATGGTGACACACTATTTGTGTAAGACTAAGACATAAATGTCAATTTAGGTTGTTGGTAGACTCTCATGTCAATCATTAGCTGGAAGCAGCAATTAACAGTGTCCAATCATAGAAGAAGAAGAAGATTATGAGAATAGTTTCCAACATCTGCATCAAAGATTGTACAGATGCTCATTCATTTGATGCCAAATTATTTGCATCAGGCCAGCAACATTGACACCCCCTAATGGTAAATTCCCCAAAAGAATTGGGACAACAAAACGTAATTAAAAATATCCAATAAATGTGCAGATGTTTGGACAAATCTATGCCAGATCCAAGCCCAGGCATCTGTTTAGAACTGATGGTGACCCGCATTTCAAAATAATTTGGCACACATCACAGCTTCATTATTATGAAACATAGCCTATCCTGTGAGTTTTGTAACGAATAGTCTGATTTGTGTTGTTCCATGCTCGCATAGTAATGAATTTGAAGGAACGTTCAGGGTATGGTTGGTTCACATCGTTATCTATAACTATTCTGCAAGTGTTGATCATTGATCATTGGTGGTTGTTTACTTTATTGGTCCAAATATATAGAGCGTTGCAGTCCCGCCCCCTTTCAGAATGACGAGTGGCCCAGGAAATAATTCCCCATTAACTTTCCCCATAGGCTTTTCAAAAAGTATTTATTTAAAGACGGTTACGCCGCGGACAAAGCCAACACAATAAACACATTGTTTTGGGCAGGTCAAATAATTTTCTTCTTACTAAGTATTTGATCAGCCCAAAACATTGTGTTTATTGTCATGATGAACAAGAGTTGCCTGAGTTGGCTTTGACCGCAGCGTAAACGTCTTTAAATAAATACTTTTTGAAAAGCCTATGGGGAAAATGAATGGGGAAATATTTCCTGGGCCACTCGTCGTTCTGAAAGGGGGCGGGACTGCGACGCTCTTCGACTGCGACGAAGAGGCATGCCTCTCTTTGAAGACTTGAAGTTCATTGGTAATAGCATCTTCAAAAACTGTTGTACCTCTAGTGGTAATTTGATTGAGTGCGAGGCGGCCCTTAAAAATGACAGATGGGCCCAAAGCCTGTATGGCAGGGGTATTCAACTAGATTAGGTCGGGGGCCACAGCTGTAGAAGGAATGTGTGTGGAGGGCCGCACAGCGTGCGCGCGAAGCGCGGATTTTTTTGGATTCTACAAATGCATTTTGTGTTCAAACACAAAGATGTATGTAGGCCAGGGGTCCTCAACAAAAAATGCTGAAGGTCCACAAATAATAAGTAATAATAAAAAAGTTTTGAATAAGACCATGGTCCAGTCTCATGCGTGCGCAAATAAAATTGCCTCGCCCCCTCGCCCTATAGAAACAACTATGCCTGATTACTGTCATTATGTTAATCTAGCACTTTATATATCGCGCACATCATTTTTTTTATTTTATTATTATTATTCCAAGGGCCACTAGGGGGCGCTCCGCGGGCGATATGGGAAAATTCATGTAATGGACAATCGGTCAAAACATTACTAATAGGTGGTCTTAGACTCTCAAATTACAATAAGACCTAAAACTCTGGCATCAGTCTCTAATGATGATGTGACACAATCACTGCAATAACACGGAAAAGCATTTGTTACTCCGTAAACAGTCTTGAAAGCATCTTTTGACCAGCCCACAGCCGGCTGCCCTGGTGACTTTCATGCAAACAACCAGACGTTCTATTGTCCATCAACTTGATTAGCTTTCTGAGCTTTACAAAAACACATCCCTTGATGCTCTCTAAGCCCTGTCTTAAAGGTCGCATTCTCACCTAATACTTCGGTAGACTCGAATGCGTATGGGAGGAGAAATGGGATTCTTGCATATTTAATTGGCTATGGTTTGCCTTCACACTGTCATGATCCGCAGCAATTGGAAACGCAGCAGGGGGGACCTTTATCAATGTGTTACATTCATAAACTAGCCTACACAGTGAAATGATAAATCTATGGTGATAATTATACTCATAACGTGCATTATGTGTCGTGCCGACGGTCTGGGACTGCCCCCCCCTCTCTCGCTCTCTCACTATAAGCACGCAGCCACGCACGCACTGTTCTTTTGGGCATGGAGGCACAGCGCTGAGCGCACTGATATAACAGACAGCAGCGCAAAATGTTTACAAGTTTATCGAGATGAAAGTTCCTACTCCCCACTAGTCCCCACACAGTGACAGCACTCCATGTTTACGGCACGCACAGACAGACAGAATATTCTGTAGGCTATAATACTATTACACTGCACTGCAGTGTTTGTGTTTTCTTAAGCAATTGATTAATGTACTCGTCCTCATTTCGATCAGGGCTTCAGTCTCCACTCTCCTCATTCGACCACGTCTATCCACGGTAACGGGACATCTTTGCGCTGCGTAAAATATGCCTTCTCCGTCTCCAACTGTGTTCAGCTCCTCACCCGCCTGACGTATGTTTGCTTCATTTCCTGTATTTGCTGCGGATTGCATTCACACCTGCACCGAATCGTAGTCAAGCGCGATTGGAAGCGAAGCGAAACCCCCGTTTTTGCTCGGAGTAAAATGCGGTTCTTTGTTGCGCATTAGGATTCGAAAGAGCCTTCACACCTGCCAAACGAAGCGCACTTTCTGAAAATGCGCAGCAGGATTCGTTTTAATCGCAGCAAAGCTCTCTGGTGAGAATGCGACCTTAGTCTCGCTAAATGCCAGCAGCAGAGTAGCCCATCTGGGCTTCAAGCTAAAACCTTCACCTTCTGATATTTGCTCTTCCATCCGGCCCACACATCCTCGGGGTAAAACCTTAGAGTATACTCCCTCGGTAAAACCTCTGTGTGGTCAAAACATTCAGAGTAAAAGCTATACGGCAAACAAAAATGACTAGATATGTCATTAATCTGATGGCCTATTAGTCACATTTCACAATCTTTGAAGTGCTCAAAAAGAATCCCTTAAGACCTATTCCCTACGACGTGATAAATGATGAACCAGAGACGCAGCCAAAGAGCTGTTTGTCAGCTGAAATGGTAGTTTGTTACAGTATTCTGTCACATGGTGAAAACATGTCATTTATTGAAGGCTGAAGCATGCAGAGCGACTCCCCACATCAAGGATGATGTGCCTAATTGTGTGCTTGGAGAGCGTCGGCGCAGCCCATGCAGGCTGTTTATGATGATGGCAGGAGGACAGGCGAGTAAAGGGGCGAAGGCATATGGGAGTGAATTAAGGCGGTGATTATGCAGTGATTCCAACAGAAGCTCATTAGGACACAGCTAAGCAAGCGATCAAGGAATCGATGTGACATTGAACCCCCCCAAAAAACACTGAAATTGGTAATAAATGGCAAAGCGATAAATTGTATTTTTCACAGCCCTGTGGCCTGGGCTCTCAGTTGCAAATGACAAATCAATCCAATCACGCCACTAAAAAGCCAACGGAAGGAGGGTGGGGAAAAAAAAGACACCTTGTATCATTCTGTTCCTGGCAGTTATCTATTGGACATGTCGTTTGTTTTGGGTTGTGGAATTCTGGAGGGCATTTCTGTATGATATTCAGGCTTCTGAAATATTCATGACAAGCCATTAGGTGTTTACGACCACCTTTATAATCAGGATTTACTGACATTTGGATCCAAGCCGGGAAACTAAAAGGGGTGTCAGCGGGGCCATCCTAGCTGCAAGCCTATACAGATTCAGGGGGGAGAAATGCAGCTCTGTGTCAAAATACCACCGTCATCAATCAGCGGTCATGGCACAAAAAGAATGAAAATCCATTGCCCAAAGACATTGCGATCTCACCTCTAGTGGCAATTTGATTGAGTGCGAGGCGGCCCTTAAAAATGACAGATGGGCCCAAAGCCTACACCTGGGATGCTGTGGACACGGTGTCAGCTCAATGCTGTTCAGCATCGATAGGTTGTTTTGGAGACAAACGGAGAGGCTTCTTCTGTAGCACTGGAGGTACAGCAGGGTCGGTAGGCCGGCTGATACATAGATGAACTGTCTGTCTGTCTCTTTCTTTCAGTTACAGGTCCAAAACTTTAGCAGGACTAAACAACTATACCAATTGGCCATGTCGTGGCCAACAAACTTTATGTTTTGACCTTTCTTTGTTCCATGAAACATGAATCTACGTATAAACCTATAGCCATGGTTCACATGACGTCATGTGAACCATGTTTCAGGGCTAATATAAACCATGGCATGGCATTCAATAGAATAGAATAGATAGATTTTCCATGCACCATTTTCTTAATAATAATAATAATAATAATAATAATCACTTTTTTCAAAAAAAATTCTCTTTTTTTTTTTTTTTTTTACATCTCTTCAACAGTAGGTTTGATTACTCCCAAAATGTTGTGGATCAATATTGACCAAGCTTATCAAAAAGTTTCCAGTGCTACAGAAGAAGCCTCTCTGTTTGTCTCCAAAACAACCTATTGATGCTGAACAGCATTGAGCTGACACCGTGTCCACAGCATCCCATACAGTACGATATGGGCTATAGCCCACGGTCCAAAATTTCCGCAATTTCCAATTTCCGCAATTTCCCCAATTTCCGAAATTTCCGCAATTTCCAATTTCTGCAATTTTCAATTTCCGCAATTTTCAATTTCCGCAATTTCCAATTTTTGCCAAGTTTGGCATTGGTCGGGCCAACGGTGCCGGAGATTAGCTGTACACAGACGGACGGACACACGAACGGAGTGCAAAACATATGCCTTCGTCCTGATATAGCCCAGTTTAAAAATGTAAAAAGAAAAAGAGAAAAATGGTGATAAAAACCAGCTTGCAATGCTGTTAGCTTGCAGATCTGTTATTTGTGAAAAAAAATTAAAACTTTAATTTGAAACCTGCAGGCTGAAAGAAATACAGTAATTGGGACTCAGCTGCATTCTGCCAATTCCATGTCAAAGAAGTTGGCCGATATATTGTCCAGACGGAGCAGGCAGGCTCTAATAATATCAGCCATGACATATGTACAAACTGTGGGAAATGGAAGTGAAACTTCTCCTCCGTACATGCTGACCAAAAATGACAGTCCATGTTTTTCAGACAACATTTCTTTAATACAAAGTCAACATATCTACATACACAGTGGTTTTAAACCAATTATTGTTTCAGTCAGAATAACAGTTTGAAAGCGATAGCACTTGGCCCTCATACAAAGGAAAACTATTTTGCTGAGTTTGGGTTCTTCTATTTGTTGGCTGTCGTATGTGTACGGCACTATTCTTTTGTTGTAATTTCATCTTTTGTAAATTTTTAACCACCACCCACGCGCAATTTTGGCGGTCATTTGTCAAAAGTCTAGCATCTTTACATGAAGTCAAAAGAGTTATTACACGTTGCACAAGCTTTTGTCCAGAGACTTCCGCGTCTTTCAGTTTTGGCATGGGTCCCTTTAAACCAGTCTATTATTATGTTCCGCTCAAAAAGAAGTCCTTCATTCCAAGATGTAGCATGATGAAACGTTTCAAGGTTTCCCGCTGTCAAAAAGGACACGCTGGGAATGTGAATTCACAGCAAGTGTTTTGTCGTCTTTGTCCTTTGTCCTTTACAGCTCTGCAACATGAATCCAGATTATCTTTTTCCCGTCCTCATTCTTTTGGGGGAGGGGGTGTGTTTTCTGTTTTTGTTTGTTTGATTCTGCATCCCATTAATAGAACATGGCCTAACAAAAACATGGGTGTGAGATTCTATACAAGACTTAAAACTTATTGTTCTGAGAGAAATGGTATCACGATGAAGCAGCCTGAACAATGGCCACAGTATTATAGCCAGTATAGTAGCGTTCATCTGACACCAGTAGTCTATACTGTATATCTTGACAGTTCAGGGAGTTGCGGGTTATGGAAAAACTATTAGGAATGGGAAAAAAACGAAACTTGTTGCTGCTCATAGTCATAAGCAGAACCTCATCATGTGTCGCACGCATGTGAGAGTGTGTGTGTGTGTTGTACGCACACTCAGGCTGCTGTAATACTCATGATTTAAGGGGCAAGGCGGCGACTTTAGGAGACATGGAGACCCTTGGGTCCATCATCTCGTCATCAGTACACCTGACCTGTATTATCGAGGCCACAACAGGAAAACCCAACAGGTCTAAACAATGGGTGACGGAAAAATTAATCAGAAACCTTTTCCCTGTATTTTCTTTCTAGAAAAAAGGAAGCTCCTTCTGCATGATGTCTGGTTACATGCCAGAGATGAGGCTGGCGAGCAGAGCATTATCTTACCAACCACAGCCAACCTGAGGGCCCTGAGCTTCACATGGCTGATGGGTGTTCATTTCTCTGTTTCGGGCTATAGTTTTGGGAATAGACGCCGGTCCCATTGAGCTCCACTGCCGGCAGTAGCAGCAGGAAACGAATGAAAATAACAAAGCAAGCGGGAATTCAAAGGAGAAAAGCTGTGGGAGCAGGGATGGAACCAGGCTTTACACACTACTACACCAGGAAGTTGCATTTGAGCAGAATATTCCACCTCGGCCATTCCATCTCAACTTGTAGGCCTATGTATGAGAGCTTGAGGGTCAAATTATACAAATACATATAATCTATATATTTGTTTATTTACAGATATAATATTCTGGATCAGAGTTGATATCAAACAAACTGGATGATCAAAGGTACGTCTTGGGGTGGAAAAAAAAGAAGGTGGGGGTAAAAAATAGATACAACCGAAGAAGATTTAGTTAAAAACGGTTGCCTTCCTCTCAATACTCTGTACATGAAAACAGGGCAAAGTATGTCAAGTTAAACCGATTTCTTTTTAAAATATAAACAAAAAACGGGATGACTTCTCAGATGTGATGGTTTGACAAAATGGTTCATCAACAATGGCTTCCTAAACTAACAAAAAAAGCTGAAGCATTGACTACTAATGCCTACACGATAATGATACAAGAACCCTCCAAGAGGGATTTCTAAATGACAGGGGTGGGAAAAGTACTCAATTATTTTACTTAAGTAAAAGTATCAATACTGCAATGTAGAAGTACTCTGTTACAAGTAAAAGTCCGTAATTAAAAATGTACTTGAGTAAAAGTACAAAGGCATTGGCATCAAAATGTACCTAAGTACCAAAAGTAAAAGTACTCATTATGCAGAATGTCTAATTTCAAGTTTTCAAAATGTATACAAAATCATTTGAAAATAGCAGAACTCGATGCCACACGTTGAGAGCTTGTAGATCTTCTATTTTCAAATGAAATGTGTATAGGGCTTAAGTGGTTACTGCATGTTTTGTAATAATAATCTAAATCTACAAAGTAACTATAGTAACTAAAGTTTTCAAAGAAATCTGTAGTGGAGCAAAAGTACAATATTTGCGTCTGAAATGTAGTGTAGTAGAAGTAAAAGTACAGAACATTGGAAATACTCCAATAAAGTAAAAGTACCTCAACATTGTACTCAAGTACAGTGCTTAAGTAAAGTAATTAGTTCCTTTTCCACCTCTTTTTCTAAATGAAAACGCCACCTCTCCTCGTCGGCACAGGGTCTACCACAAGTGGTAGGAGATTAAAAAAATGGCAATGCCAGAGAGGTTCTCGGCCAATCGCATCGCCTCATCGTCGTTTCCGGGCGGGGAAACGCAACAATATTTCCCCATGGTTGTCGTGGCTACAAAAACGAACAATAATAAAAAAAACAATTCATCATAATTTCAAACGTGAACAATATGGTTGTACAAAAAAAGAGGAAATGACAACAAAAACAAGAGAGTTGAAAGGTTGAATTGATACTAAGAGTCTGGATATATATTTATATTCTGCATTTAAATATTTATATGCATGTGTGAATGTGTGAATATAATATGCACACATACACACACACACACGTTATACTTAACACTTCTACAGTGAAAAAATAGAATGTCTTTTAACGTAATATGAACAAATAAGCATTTCATTTTTTTTACCTGCTAATTAAAAAAACTCGATACAATATCTCTGTTAAAAAACGAAACAAAAATAAACCAACGAAAGGAAAACAAAACAAAACAAAAAAAGTCAGTTCATGTAAAGTAAAATAATAAGTCATCATATAATACAACATTGTTTCCATAATGTTAGAATAACAATAAGGCTTTTTTGGAAATAAGAAAAGATTACACACAGTCCCATCCTTCTCTCCACTGTCTGTGTGCATATATATACCGATCCCCCCCCCAAAACCCCTTCACACAATCCATGGTTAAAAGCATACAGTACACCCATCATGTACACCGTGGAGCCGACCTCCGGAGAAAAATAACAATGTAGATACTGTAAGGAAGTAGGGTAGAGAATCCAAAGCTTGATTTCTATTAGACACATTTACATGTATAAGGATCCAACCGGAGGCAACTGTTTATTCCAAGGTCATTGTTGACTTTCTTTTGCGTCGCGACATTGAGCGAGTAACTTTGGGTTTCTGTGAATGTCGCTACCACAGGTCAAGGTTCAACAAGACGAGACCCTCTTGGCTGCACACACCCGACCCACCCACCCACCCACCCACCAACCCCCCGCCCCCCCAACGCGTGTACAACAGCTTTCAACCACGTTCAAGTACAGTCTTGTGATTGCAAAAGGGAGAACTGTAGCATTCATGAGTTCCTGGTCTGGTAAAAATACGTTGAAGAAGTGGAGAAGACACATGGGAGCGCCATGACGGGTGGATGGGCTCTCCCTCGCGACCGCCTGCACGCGAGCACATCCCAGAGCTAGCTGGCGCACGCGAGCACATCCCAGAGCTAGCTGGCGCACGCGAGCACATCCCAGAGCTAGCTGGCGCACGCGAGCACATCCCAGAGCTAGCTGGCGCACGCGAGCACATCACAGAGCTAGCCTGGCGCGTTCTTTTTTCTCCCCACACCATAAGAATCTCACGTACAGCATACACCAGATAAGCAGCATGTTTGGTTTTGACAGAAATTAAAGCAGAAGCCCCTAAAATAAACTAAAAGAAAAAAGAAAATCCACTCTACCGTAAGACAAAAAAAACAAACATTAGAAATGATGACGGTGGTTGTGTCACTCTCTGTACACAGAGAAAGCCCAGTTTTTTGCTTTCTATGTGGAGGGCTGGAGGCGGTCCAGTATTTGGTGGTTCAGTTGATTCCGTCATCATGTCCACCAAATTATTCCCCTGTTCAAAAATGGCGGACGGGCGGGCGGCGCACCAACCCCCCCCCCCCCCCCCCCCCCCCTCTGTGATGCACTGGTTCCAAAGTGAGGTCTGGATTGTGGTGAAAGCTCATGAGATGTGGTTTTCTCGCTCCCCTTTCTCTCTCTCGTTGGAACAGATCGCAGGACGACACGGCTAAAAAGCTGTGATAGGCTATGAACAGAACCTCTCTCTGGTGAACCGAGGCCACGCGATGCCCTTCTACCCGGAGAAACTGATTCCTTATCAGCAGGAATTGGCAAAAATTTGTCGAGCTAAAATGTCGCTTACACTGTCCTTTTTGAAAGATACCGGTTCTTAATTTCTCACGACCTCATAAAGCGTGAAAGTATCGCCTTTAGCCTATATGCAGGAGAACACTATGGTGAGTGCTTGAGCAGTTTGACGGATGGCAGAACATTATCACTTGTACGACAGTAAAAGAAAAAAACACACAGGGGATGAGTGATACTGACAAAGCTTTCCAGCTCTGGTCTTAGTGGTCTATATCGTTTGTATTTTTGCTTACTCGTGTGTTTCACATCGGTGACCAGATTATTAGTAGGGGACAATCGTTCCGTGTTCACACAGGGAAACCACGGTTTATTTTTTGGTCATTTCTTCTGGATATTACTGCCCTAAAAATGCTGATCGAGTACTTCAACATTCCTCCCTTACATATATAAAAAAAAAACTAAGAGACGTTGAAAAGTGTTTCACTCTGCCTACGCCGTCTTCTCCCACACGCCTCCTGATCTCTGCTCCATCGCTTCCTCCTCTTCTTCCTCCTCCTCCTCCTCCTACGGTAGACCTGTTGGTCTAAGTATGGATGATGAGATCATTTTTGACACGTAGATGTCCCACAGAATGTTCTTTTTACGACGTCCTCTCTCCACGTCTAGAAACACTTGAGGTAATGTTATCGCTCTGACAACGTGGATCGATTCCCCCACCCGCCCCACACAGCTCCATCCAAGGCGGTTGGTTTCCTTTCCATCGGGTCAAGACCACTTTCGGGGTTTTTCTTTTTTTTCTTCTTTCTTTTCTTTTGTTTTTTGTCCTGACAGTGGCGTCGCGTCATGACCCCCTTCCTCCCCCAACCAATTGGAATTCATTCGGTGGCCTGGGTTTCTTTAACAGGGAGGGGGGATTTCATCTAAACATCTAGTGGGTCCTGTTTTTGGTTGGACCTGGTGGGATTCTGGCTGAATGGGAGCCGAGGTTTTTATTTCCATTGTCTTAAAATAGTTGTTGATACGGTTAGTCGTGGGTTTCAAATTTTCAAACAGGGGTTTCTATGGCTCAGGAGACTGTTTGAGGGGGAGGCAGGGATTTGGGAGGGGGGCAGGGGGGGTTGGAGGAGGGCGGCATGGCTTTTTACGTTGCATAGTGATCAAAACTTCCTAGGTACTCCAGACCGGCCTGGTAGCAGAACTGATATTCATCCTGCAGGAAAGGAAACATACAAAAAACTCAGTGCTACAGTTTCATCTGCCATGTGTTGTGAAAAAACATATTTATGGTCTCATGTATACAGTAGTTTGTAGATAGTGAGTAATAAAATAACATATATAATATTAGAGGATACACAGTGATTTAAGCTATACCATAGATTGAATTAGTTTTCACCCTACATTCTACTTACTACTACTAACTAACTGTAGTGTACTTGAGCTGAGTAAACTAACCTCTGGTGGCTGTTTTGTCGTTAATTTCCCAGTGGTGGAAAAAGTACTGTAAATGTATTACTTCAGTAAATGTGAAAAGATAAGCCAGGGACCCCCATAATAGAAGATTATTACGGTGCAGTGATTCTCAACCCGTTTAATTTCAACGACCCCCCAGTTTGACATGCATTAGGCTACGGACGCCCATTTGATGGCATTTCTATCTCTGAGACCGGATCCCACTGTGGGAACCAGTGCTATAACCTACCTCTGTCTGGACCATGGCAGGTCTCTGTGTCCGCAGCATCTTGACCGTCTGGAAGATATCCACCACGCCCTCGTAGCGCATCCTCTCCAGGACGATGCTGAGCGTGATGAAGACGCCCGTACGGCCAACCCCCGCACTGGAACACACGCGCACACACACGCACACACACACACACACACACACACACACGAAAAACAACCAAATTAATCAAGGCTGTTAACAAGAATAACCACAAGTTATGCTGGCGTGAGCAGATTTAAAAGCTCAGTGAGAGAGAGAGAGAGAGAGAGAGGGAGGGAGGGAGGGAGAGGTCATCTTGATGAGAGGACACTTTTGATTAGCTCCCATGTTCTCAAACTCAAAATGACTCGTGTAAGAAAATACAGTACGCATATGAGTCACAATCACACACGCGCACACCGCACACATGGACGCACGCACGCGCACACACACAGTGGAATAAGTAGATGAGTGCACCTTTCAAACGTCTGTAGCTCATGCAGTCTTCGGCACATGGAAAAACGTCTCCTCTCATAACTCATGCATCCTCTCAAACTCACAGAGAGATACAAGCTGTTCTTTGCAGACACATTTTTCACCTCCCTCCCCTTAGTAGCCCAAAGATGAGAATAAAATAAATCTCCCTTGCATCACGCTCTCTCTCCCTCTCTCTCTCTCTAAATAGTGAGTCTTTCCTCTGATACTGGACTATACTTGAGGGCTGTCTCTCTCTAAGCTGCTTTGCTGTGAAATGACTTCCCCTTCACCGATGGAACAATAATTGATATGACAACAGATTTATTTGCCAACCTCCCCGAGCACAATGTCAGCACCACCACCACCACGCCACATGGAGGACCGAAGGCGACGGTTAGCAGAAGCCGTGCATCTGTGTGCGCTTTACACGCGTGGGCGTGTGTTGAGGGCGCCATGTCTCCAGGGAACAGGAACAATAGATTCTATTTATTGTGTTTATTTTATTACGTAACCAATTGAAAAGACAACGTACGAAGGAAACAACAACAGAGAAGCAGTCAAGATTCCAAGCCGATGTACACTGACAGACAGCTTTAAGCACTTGAACCCTATCGTCTATCTATTCTGGGGCCTATATAGCATTGGACGAAAAAATTTGTTAGGGACCCCCTGGAACCCCTTCAAGGCCACCCGGGGGTCCCCAGACCCCACTTTGAGGACCACTGAGCTAGTAGATCCCTCTCTCTCTCTCTCTCTCAATCCAAGATAGGAGAGAGTGAGTGAGGACTACGCAAACAACTTCATCTCTTCATTCTCTCTCTCTCTCTCTGCCCTCCAAGAAACAGACTCATACAGACATGCCAGCTTTGCAGAGCTGCCAAATGGCTGGGAGAGGATTTGGTGTGTCTCCCATTCACAGGAAGTAATCAGGCAATTAATGACAAAAAGCCACTACGTCCATTAAATAAGGAGATAGAGGGGGGGGGAGAGAGAGAGAGAGAGAGAGAGAGAGAGAGGTGGATGAGGGCATAAGGAAGAAATAATGAGATAGACAGAGGGGGGGATTAAGAGGTAGATGAAGGGATGACAGAGAGTAAATGAGTGAAAAGCAGTGAGTGAGCTATTCGGTCGAGGTGTCAGTGTGTGTGTGTGTGTGTGTGTGTGTGTGTGTGTGTGTGTGTGTGTGTGTGCGTGCGTGTGCAACAGTGTGTGGAAACAGAACATGGTTTCTATGGCAACTCGGAACGTTTTATTCTTCTTACTTGCTCACTCTTTCTTTAAAAAAACAAATTGAATAGTCGACAAACATTTTTCGTCTTAGTTTTAGTCGAGGAAAACAACACTGCTGCTAAATGCCTACATTGTGCATGGTTGTGGGCGGCTCTGGTCAGCCACTAAGCTGCTGCTTGTCACTCTCCAACATCCAATGAGGCAGTCATTTAAAGCTGTGTCAACTGGAGAGTGAAACGGACTACCTGGTACAGCGGAATGGAAGTCTCTTTCTCAAGTTTCTCTTCCATTATTATTACTCTCAATTTAGTCAAGACATGTGAACATTGAAGATCTTATACAAGCTATACGAGCTCGCAGATCAGCTATTTTCAATAATTCATAATAATCCTATAGATATTTTATCGTCTCTGTCAGGTGGAAACCTCAATCAATGTGTCCAAAATTGTAACTTTTCAGCACTCCAATCCACGACGTCAAGTACCAAATTATAGCAGATTTACAGTACAAGCTCAAAGCGCGTGGCTTCAGGCCATGGTTGGAGCTTGCATATCTGCTACTTGTGATGCTCTTGTGTGACGCTGTAGTATGATCAAGTATAGGTGAAAAAACACACAGAGTTAGAATATGTGAGATAAGAGGTTTCTGCCCGACAGTGACGACACAGGTAGGTGTTTGAATTAACTTAAAGGCCACTTTGAATGGATGTACCGTTGCGAAAAGTACTCTTCTTCCATGTATGGTATGCAGTTCACTGTTCAAAGTAAATCTTAATTTACTCTGAATATGAGCCAGTAGCCGGTGGCCAGACATCACACTGCAGAGGATGTCCTGTTAACGGCCATACGAGCTATCCCTCAGCCTGCGGACACTTTTCTCTCGCCGTCGATAATGGCCCTATAGAGGGGCGGCATAACTCAAGTGTTATGGGGTCTCCTCTGACACGGACTACAGCTCCCAGGGGGCATTAGGTGGCAGGTGACATCAGTGTCGTCTTTAAGCACGCCACTGGCAGGTGATGTCATGGTGGTCGTCTAATTCTAGGTTGCACAGAGGCACTTTTCAGGAGACTTTGACGTTGACCTTGAGTTTTTTCTTCTTTTTTTTTGCCCCTCCAATGCATGGCTTTTTAAGATTACGTCATGTGGCAGCCAAGTCCATGGGATTTTTAATGTACTGTATCTGTATGTTTAGAGCACTTAACGTAAATCGTTTGCCATATAGGTAGCCAAGTATAGTCAGGCTACTAGGGCACTAAAGGACTGATAGCTACCTCATGTGGCTGATATAAATACAGTAGGCGCCCCTCACATGTTTGAGGGGCTTTTAGTGAATATAGGAAACTTCCATCCACAAACATTAAATTCTCTTGACAATGAATGGATCATTAATTTTTACGTCATAGTGTCTGAGCAAATAGGCATAGTATCTCTTTTACCTGATGTACGACGATAAGAGCGCCACTCACTTCACACGGGTGTAATTTTTCTTAATATATTCTGTTAACGTACAGTGCCACCTGCTTTCATAAAATGACTAATCTCATGAGCCATATTCTGCCAGTCTGTCAGCACCATTCACTGCAGCCCTAAACCTGTACTGTTGTTATTTTATGGAATAAACACAGAAGCACCCGGTAGGAAGTAGGCTCAAAACAAAGGGCTGCATGAGCTGATCTGAATAACACAAACATTAAAAGTCCATAGACTTGGCTGCCACATCACGTCATGTCTGAAAGCCCAGACAGACGTTGGAGGGCCTAGCTATAGCAGCCCTCAAAAATAAATAACGACGAGCCCACAACGTGGGCAGACATCTCTGGCAACAATATCAAATGTCACCAAGTTGTATATTATATAGGCTCGGAAGCCACAAAAACACGGGCCTTGAATGAAAGTCTATTGCTCCGGGCTAGGAGAGCGAACGATATGGCCCCGGTCGAACCCCAAGGTTCCACAGCGTGGAGGCTGGACTGGAATGTGAATCACCACCATATATACTGAGGCGGCCGGTCAACGCTGCTAAATAACCCTTAATGACAAAGGTTACCTTGGAAGTTCCCCACAGAGGCCATGAAAATGCATCACAGGGTGGTTGTAAAGAAACCAAAAAGGGGGGGGAAAAGGAAGTGTCATGCGCTGCTTTCAGCCTTTTGCTAAATGCCAGGCTGCATCTCTAGGCCTCATCAATTATAGAGGAGATGGGCCCGTGGTGGCTGGGGGTGACGGCACTGATATCTGCAGCCATAATAAAGCTTGATTTATACTTTAGCGCTGGTGGGAAAAGTACTCACTTTTTTAGTGCAGTATAGCAGCAATACTCTGTTACAAGATAAAGTCCTGAATTCCAAATGTACTTAGTAAAAGAGTACAAAAGTATTGGCATCAAACTACTTAAAGTACCAAAAGTAGAAAGTACAGTACAGTAAACTTCGTTCCTTCCAGAGAGGTACCTATGGATGTCACTCTCTCTGAAGTACTTGGGGCCACTCCCCCGAGGGGTGTGATTTTGCCTTAAGGGGTGTGGTTAACCCACTTCTTTTCACCCACTGTGCAATACAATAGCTGGACAGTAGGTGTCAGGCCACTGTATACACTATACAGCATGTCCCATTTCACTAGTTGCGAATAGAATTGCTCTTTTCTATTAAAACAGTAGATCAGTGCCACAAAGTATGACGTCGCGTTTGCATGGGCAGACGCAAAGACTAATGGGAGTATCATTTCAGGACTAGCTACACGCATCCATTGCGTCTTTGCATCGTCATGTCGCTTGGCTTCCATTGACAATTAATTGTAGACTGTATCTTTGCATCGTCATGTCGCTTGGCTTCCATTGACAATGAATTGTACACTGTATCTTTGCATCTGCCCGTGTGAACGCACCATTAGTGCAGAGCATAAGGCAGGAGGAGGAGAGGAGAGGAGAGGAGAGGAGAGGAGAGGAGAGGAGAGGAGAGGAGAGGAGAGGAGAGGAGAGGAGAGGAGAGGAGAGGAGAGGAGAGGAGAGGAGAGGAGAGGATCTGTGATGTTCTGACGCTTATAAGGAAGTTGCTGCACAGCACAATATGTCTGCCGTAACTCTTTAAAAGAAGAAATTTAATCTTGTTTTGCATTTCTCTTCTATGTCCTCGTCTCGGCATACTGTTAGGAGCGGTTGCTCGGAGGGAGGAGGGGGGTTGCGGGGTGCGGGGGTGTATCTGCCATTTGAAGGGAGGACATTTTTAACTTGGTACTAAAATCTTGCTGCTGCTAAATCCTCCTTAACCCGGAGTCGCATGCATTTATATCGCTGTACTTATTCTCCCATCTAGTGACTAATAGTTTTGCAGGTAGCGCGAACATTTTCTCGGTGTGGAGAAGTTTGTGAGATATAATTTGTTGTGTGAAACAACGCAAAACGCGTCTAAGCCGCCAGATAATCTGACTTTATGAAGAGAGAAAACCACACCAACAAGTTTAATTCTATAAACACATACAGTATGTATCTTGCTGAGTTTGATGTTTGTTTTCAACTCTAAACAGCAGATCTATAAGCTCACAATGCTCTGCGATGAGACACATTGTGAGCTTGTAGATCTTCATTTTAGCTATAGACCACTGTTCCAAACTTTCAGAAACACAATTCTTACATCCTTATATCATTTGACAATTTGGCCAATGTTTGACCAGTTTTTAATAATAATAATAATAATATCTCAAACTTATATAGCGCTTTTCTGAGTACCCAAAGACGCTTTACATGGGGGGGCTTTACAGAGGTAACAACAAATTAAAAACAACTTTAATAGAAAGAAAAGGAAAAAAAACAGTAAAAGCTAAAGAACATTAAAAGACAGTGAAAAGGGTTAGCTAGGGAAGGCAATTTTGAAGAGGTGGGTTTTGAGGGTGGATTTGAAGGTTTGAAGGGTGGGGGCATCTCTGAGTGCCTTAGGGAGGGCATTCCACAGGGTTGGGGCAGCAAAGGCGAAAGCTCTGTCCCCCCACGTACAGTGTAGCCTGTTGATTAATGTCGATGCAGTAATGGTCTATGGTCTACTATCACAATAACTGCAGCCAGCCAGCAGTTATATTGTATTAAAATTGTCACTTTACTGTCATCTGGGGACCCCTCCCAAAAAAAATCATGTGGACACTGATCTAGGATCTGCGTCCTGCGTCCTTTCAAACCAGCAGTGATTTAACGCACCTACAGTTCATTTTCAATGAGACTTGCGTTTCTTCTTTCTGTACGCGCAGAGAAGTCGAGGGGCGACAACGCAAGCGTTTTTTTTACAAAAACGGTCCCGTGAAATTGTCACGCGCGTGTTCGTTTCGTGGACACGACCGCGACTCACCAGACCTGGATTCTGTTTTTCGCTTTTTTTTTTTACGTCTGCGTTGTCGCGCCCCTCATGAGCAGACCTGGAGCAGAGCTCTCGTTGATCCAGGCCACAACGTCTGCGTTCATCAGCTGCCCGTTTCAAATGACCTTTAACACTGTACAGCAACAATAACATGGAGAACACAAGGAGGGCGGGGACTTCTCTCACCTGCAGTGGACAGAGATTGGTCCGTCCTGTCCAAACTGCTCCTTGGTTTTATGCACCTGGCCAATGAAATCGATGAATCCCTCCCCGGACTTGGGCACGCCCTGCTCCGGCCAATCGGTGAACTGGAACTGTCTCACGGTCCTAGACTGGCCGTCCTGTGCAGAAGAAGAAGACAGGACGAGAGAGAGAGAGAGAGAGAGAGCGAGAGAGAGGCGTTTTTTGTCAGCCTTTCAGAACCACTGAATGAAATAGACATGGTTATATATAGTTTAGTCAGTGAAAAAGGTAGACGACGACACATTCGTCGTAGTTTTAGTCGGAGACATCAACGCTGATACACACACGCGCACACACACGCGTGCACATTCATGGGTGTGCGTCGTTCATGTCCTGACGTGTTCTTGCTGGTGCGTGTGTGAGCGTCAGAGAACACTGCAGCCGCCATGTTAAAGCTGATCAATAGTCTATCAGCCTGGACAGCAGCCCAGACAACATGCTGGCTGAGATAATGCTGCACTGATCGATGCACACACACACACACACACACACACACACACACACATACACGTGCGCGTGTGTGTGGAGGGAAGAGAAGGGTTTCCTCACTCAGTTTCAAACTAAGAATATGACAGTGAATGTTCCAATGCATTAACCACTTAAAAATCTTCTACACGGTAAATGGTATGAAATGGTGCATTTCTATAGCCTTTATCGATAGTGCTTTACAATGGGCATGACATTCACACACGCACACACACACACACACACACACACACACACACACACACACACACACACACACACACACACACACACACAAATGATCAAATAATACAAGAAAGGTTTCTTGTATTATTTGATCATTTAATAGGCCAATGTTTTACCAGCTAGGTTTTATAGTACAGTTTGTGGTATATTGTGAAAATAGCAGATCTACTCACGCCTAGCGATCAAGGGCATCATCATTTGAAAGCCTACCCAATATCGGCTAGCCCCTCTTATGCCCAGCTTTGTGTGTCTGTGTGTACTATACGGAATATGACGATGTATGATGATAAGAGCACCCCTCACTTCACACGAGTTAACTTGTGATATATAATTTATGAATATTTTTTTTCCAATAGGTGCGGCCTAGACAGGATCACACAGCAGGCCAGTTCGGAACGAATACCAGGCTTTCCTCCGTGGTAGAACGTCTGCTCCAGTTTCTCTCTCCTCACCTGGGGACCAGGTGAGGACAGAGAAACTGGAGCAGACACAGTAATCCTCTGCCACACATCACAGCCACATGGGAGTGAGGCTCTGGGTGGTTCACTGTGTCAGGCTTAGCATAGCATAGCAACCAACGCATATTATGAATATTCATTCATTGCAGATTCACCGCCACTATTTACGTTACGAGACATGAATGCAGTGTGTTATTATTGTATATAAAACAAAACCTTATTATTATTACCTCATTTAGTTCTGTAAACAAACATTAAGGGCAATGTTTTCGTCAGTACTATAGCTCTTATCCCTAAACTTCTTTGTCTTTTTTACTATTTTGTAAAACATTTTTGAATAGTTCAAACAGCCGATCTACAAGCTCACAACCTGTCGATGTAGATTGACTAGTGGAACTATTTGAAAATGTTTTCAAAATAGTAAAAAAATAAAAGGCAAAGCAGTTAAGCACGGCAAAAAAGGGCCCTAAAAGTCCATAGACTTGGCTGGCAAACGATTTTTGACAAACAGTAAAAGCCCATGGACATCATGCCATTTGACATCATTTCACCCCTCAAAAAGAAAAGTGTTTGTTGTACCTGCTCTAATTCGATGAGCAATGCTGCCTACAGTACTGAATTAAAAGGTATGTTTCCTCTCTTTCTCTGTCTCTCTCTTTTAATCTCTTCCCCTCATCTCTCGCTCTCTCTCTCTTTCTCTGTTCCATTTTCTTCCCGGGTCTTTGTTTTATCATCCGACAAACATTTTGCCTCGACGAGAGGGATTAAAAATGAAAGAGGGCCAAAGATAACAACAACAGCACAACAAAGACAAGCGGAGAGAGAGAGAGAGAGAGAGAGAGAAGAGGAAGGAGGAGACAAGGGGAGGAGCGAGGAGAAGAGTCAGAAGAAGTATATCAGAGGAATTTTAACACACAACCCGAGGGCTCGCCGTGCGCACGATTAAACTCGAACTGGCTCGAGAGTCGACGCGTGCAATCTCTGTAGCGCTGCTGCACGCGAGCGCACACGCCCGGCAGACTCATTCCTTGACGCACACACAACACACACACACACACACAATCACGCATACTCCCCAGGCTTGTGATATTATGTGAACCATGCATGCAGAACACACATTATATTGTACCATGTGAGTGAGCACATGCTGGAAAGTAGTACTCACACCTACACACTTCATTGACTTATCTGTGTACGACGTTCACACAACACATCATTTACCCTTCATCTAGCGCCCTCTACATCCCTCCGTCAATAACGCCTCTCTCTCTCCGTCTCTCTCCCTCTCTCTCTCTCTCTCTCTCTCTCTCTCTCTCTCTAGTCTATATCATCCCTAACTCACTCGTTCTATTCTCCCATTTAAGTCTTTCCATCCATTCCCCAAGTAGTCTGTCTCCCTCCATTTCTCTCTTAATTTCTCCCTCCCTCCCTGCCTCAATCTCTTTTCTCTCCCCCCTGTCTGTCTGTCTCCCTCTTTACACACTCTCTCTTTCTCTCTCTCTCTCTCTCTCTCTCTCTCTCTCTCTCTCTCTCTCTCTCTCTCTAATTAGTGATTTCAGTTATATCTGTGTGAACACAAATACAACTTTGATCACTCAATGCTAATTAACTATTCTGTGCCCTGACACTAACACTGACCTCAGCACATGACCACGCTCTCTCTGTCTTAGTGCGTGCGTGCGTGTGTGCATGCATGCATGCGTGCAGGACAGGGGTGTGCATACGTATGCATAGTATTATTAGTCTTTGTGCAGTCATGAGAAAGGCTCCAGGGTTGGTAAATGTGTGTGGACATGTTGTGCAGTGTGAGCGTGTTTCTGTGTTGGAGACACAAAATGTAGACACAGGGGAATTATTATAGAATTAAATGAGTGTGCACATGCGTGCGTGTGTGCGTGTGTGTGGATGCACAGTGATGGAGCACCAGCTTAAACAGTCCTTATGTCTAATCTCCCCACTGGGGCCGGTGCAGAGAGGGCGTGCGTGCGTGTGTGCAGAGAGGGCGTGTGTGTGTGTGTGTGTGTGTGTGTGTGTGTGTGTGTGCGTGCGTGTGTGTGCGTGTGTGCGTGCGTGCAGTGTAATGCAGGGTTTTAGGACCACCAGGAGGAATGCTAACTAGCTGCCACAGTGTTCAGACATCATCACAGATGATGTCTGAATGGCTTTACACAGTTCAAAATGGCCTCCGTCACTCACTGCTGAAATGCACTCGGCTGCCCATAATAACTAGCACTGGATGAAGGCATTTGAATAATAAGACGCCTCGCAAGCTTGTAGATCGTCTATTTAAAAATATATTATATGACAAGGTTTGGCCAATGTTTATGGTAAAGTTGGTTGATTACTTTTGATACAGTAATGGTCTTTTTCTTTTCTTTATTTCCGCGGTCTTAAAAGTCCTTAAATTGTCACTTCACTGTCATCTGGGGACCCCCCTGGGGGTTCCGACCCGCGGGTTGAGAACCACTACTATTGACCGTTAGTTCTTACAGAGCTGCGGCTCTGTAAGGAAATACAGAATGCACACACACACACAAACACACACACACACACACACACACACAGGTATACGCCTTCCTAAACCTTACCCTGGCGTCTGTGACCTTGAACTCTCGGAGGATGTACTGGGGCATGTTGTACTCAGCCATGGGATCCACCACAAAGTACTGGTACCTGGCCGAACGCTCCGCGGGCCAGTACTGATGGCACTTTTCCTGTGAGGGAGGAGGACACGTTCAGCACCATCGCCCACTATGTTCAGCACGACAATAAAATAATAATAATAGTGTGTGCGTGTGTGCGCGTGCGTGTGTGTGCGCGTGCATGTGTGCGTGTATTCGTACCCGTCCCATCTCTCTGAGTTTGGTCAGCATGACTACGATAGTGGAGTTGTTCTCCCAGAGCATCCTCCAGAAGTCCTCTGTGGTCTCCGCCAGAGGACCCTGCGTGGCGATGTACGCCTTCTGCTGCCTGCAAACACAAAGACAAACACGTAACAAAGGTTAGTGGAAACTAAGGTAGGGCGATCTGGAACACAATGGTTTAAACACCACAGGGAAACTGTTAACACATTATTTGCCCTTTTAATCTTTCAAAATGGCGACCCAGGATGCCCACTTTTTAGACCCACTTTTTGAAAAAAGAATTCACCAAGACGTCCACAGACGTCCTGGGCACTACATGCGGTAATTCATAGGACGTCTGTGAACGTCTTGGGCACAAAATGTGTTTAACAAATAAAATATTTTCTGAATGCATGGCCAGAGACAACCAGGCATTACCTCCGCAGACCACTGGTTGAAAACCTGTGTACTAAAACGAAGCAACTAGATGTTTACCCAGGGTAACTGGACTAAGCTCAAGAACTTGTTTACAGCCAGGCCCTGCTCATAGAACATTTCATAGGTTCAATGCCTTGTTCAAGGGCACTTCAGCGGTGGTAATTTTAACGTGCCGTTCCGGGGATACGAACCAACCATCAAGACCGCTCCGCAAACCATTCGGCCACCGCTGCCTTAAGTGCTCCTGCCCGACCCCTTCCTTACCTGTATCCATCGATGAAGCTGGCGTTGATGTAGTCCGAGCCCTCCAGGCCTCTGATTGGCTGCAGGCACACGCGTGTGGTCTCGTAGGGCATGATGTTCACCAGTCTGTTCTTGAACTTGTTGCAGGGAAGGTTGGCGCTGATGAACCGCGACGTATGGGCCTTGGAGTTGGCCAGGCGCTGTGGAGGAGGAGCGGAGAGAGAGAGAGAGAGAGGGGGAGAGAGAGAGAGAGAGAGAGAGAGAGAGAGAGAGAGAGAGAGAGAGAGAGAGAGAGAGAGAGAACGGGGCAAGAATCAGAATCTGGTATGTTCACGTCACATGTGAGGGATTCATCATGACGTAAAATAGACACTGATGTAAAATTCTCCATTCATTGGAATTTATGTAGGACAAAGTTTGTGCACATACAGTACACAAAAACTGGACATATAGGCTAAATAACGAACGATAATCATATTAGAGTCATACCAGATGTGAGCAGAGAGGGACAGAAGAGGTCAATTAGGAAAGAAAGGAGTGAAATATTGGATATAGACTGATAGATGGATGTTAGCAAAATAAAAACTATTTTTAGAAGATGTAGACATGCAGCTGGAGATGAACTGATGGAGAGAGGAGAGCAGAGACGATCAGAACAGACATGAAGAGGACAATAAGAAGGGGTCGAGGAAGTGGTAAAACTATGTATTCAAATGTAAAATGTAAAATTACTCTGTTACCAGTAAATGTCCGGAATTGAAATGTCCCATTTCACAAGTTTTCCAATGAATAAAATGTCTAAAACAGATGTGACACATTGTGAGGCTGTGACTCATGTGAGCCTAGGCTGTAGATCAGCTATTTTCAAATAGCCAAAATATATACAGTATAGGGCTGAAGTGGTTATACTCCTACTAATATACTGTATATATATTTTGTCTTTCTTTTTTTTCTTTCAAATAATTGGAGTATAAGTACAATATTTGCCTCTGAGATGAGATTCAGTGGAGTAGAAATAAAAGTACAATACTTGAGTAAATGTACCTAGTCATTTTGCACCACTGTTTGGGTGTAGGGAGGGAGGGAGGGAGGGAGGACGTAGAGATGACAGAAGGCAGATAAAGACAGAAGAGAATATTAACGACACAAAGTAATAACGCAGGCGTCCTTCTAATCTGATCCAACACGGCTGCATATATTGATGACGGCACACTTACACGGGCAGGCAGGCATTCTTTCTCATAAACAAAATGATTGGAAAACAGTTCAACGATGCAGGTTTACGTACAGGTTAATACCCTCGTCTTTGGACCTGCAAGGACCCAAATACTACCAAGTCCTGTGCAGTCTCCGTCTTAATAGAGACACAAATACCAAGCACAGAATGCACTTCACTTCATATCTCATTTGATATTGGATTATTGGATAGCGTCGCTGTCTGGCAGAAACCAGCCAACTCCATTTTCTCCATAAATCATTGCTATTGAACACCCTTAAATAAAAAAGTGCTTTTGACAAAACCAGCTAAATCCATTGGACCCTCAAACTGTCTGCTAAAGCAGCTAACTCCACCCCCTCTCATGTAAGTATCTGACAATATACTGTATATAGTCACAATACCAACTTTGATGAGGCAGTATTGCGTTGTTTTAAAAAAAGATATAAGGTTTTCTTCGGATGAAGAAAAACACAGTGTCCAATCTAATCTCTTTATAAAAACAAAGCAAGCCATGGAATCTATCGTGCGTCTTTTCCCCCACGCATAGTTGTCTTTCTTTAACTCCTTCTGAACAGATGCAATATTCACATGTTTTGGTTTTGCAGCTGGCGGGGTTGCACGGGGTAAGATTTAACGAGGGGAAAAGATGTTACGATTTAGAGCAAAATAACAAGCTTTCTCAGCACAAAATAAATGTCTCTTGCTCGGAGAGAGAAAGAAAGCGTGGTGCCATATTGGCTGCTGAGTGGTGTTTTGTGTGTTGTTGGCTCATGGACCGGCAAGTGGATGTTTGGGCGGGCTGGACAAAGACAGATACAGAAATTGAGGTTTGCTTTAGTTGCTTGCTGGTGTGTCTTGCCGAAAATAGCATAAATCCAAACTCGAAGCCACGTTTACTCAACAACGGCCTCTAGAGAAAACAGCTAAATAAAATATCACATGCGCCTTCTGTTTAGACGGCAACGCCGTTATCGGGGGTTGAAAACGTAACATAGTGAAAAGCCCTTCCAGAGTGGAAATCTGTGAAAACGCTCCGCCTGGCGTCTCCACGTAAACGAGCAAAACGGTGAATCCACAAGACGTGTGACATCGTGGGTCACGTCGGCTCTATGTTTGATGCAGAGCAGCATTGTTCCTATAGGATCACTGTTGCGCCTCCGCCTATGGAAGCAGCCTCTACAGACTGTTGTCTAAAAGTGGCCTCAACTTCTCTATTCAGCGTGCAAACACCAGCATTCACTGATACCGTCGCTGTCGGGTGGAAACCCTGTATGTTCCAACACCATTACTTTTCAGGAAATGGAAATAGTTAAAACATGGGGACGCAGATGACCGTGTGACCTCCTCTTGTATGACAAAGTAGAACATTAAATGACCAAAAAATAAAAACATGAAACATGAGATATGTGATATAAGGTTTCTGCCCGACATCAATGATGTACTAATTAAGCTTTTGCAAGCAAAGGCAAAACTGGCTTAGGGCTCACCATAGCCCTGACTTCACCCCTTCTTCATCTTTATGTATCTATCCAAAGCATCATGCATCTTTTCCAGCAGGCCCCCGCAGGACTATTGCAACAACATGCAGTATGCAGCAGCATCCAGCATACTGTACACACAGCATACAGTACCGCTGTAGCAGGACTAGTGCAACAACATACAGTATGCAGCAGCATCCAGCATACTGTACACACAGCATACAGTACCGCTGTAGCAGGACTAGTGCAACAACACACAGTATGCAGCAGCATCCAGCATACTGTACACACAGTACAGTACCGCTGTAGCAGGACTAGTGCAACAACACACAGTATGCAGCAGCATCCAGCATACTGTACACACAGTACAGTACCGCTGTAGCAGGACTATTGCAACAACATACAGTATGCAGCAGCATCCAGCATACTGTACACACAGTACAGTACCGCTGTAGCAGGACTAGTGCAACAACATACAGTATGGAGCAGCACAGTGTACCAAAACAACACACACACACGCACGCACGCTCGCACGTTTCATCAACATCAAGTATGGCTCTGTGAGAGAATGCATCTTAATTTACTTCCACATTGGCAGTGGTGGAAAAACTACTTAAGTAAGTAAAAGTATCAATACTGCAATGTAGAAATATACTCCGTCCTGAATTCAAAATGTACTTGAGTAAAAGTACAAAAGTATTGGTATCAAACTGCACTTGAAGTACCAACCGTAGAAAGTGTTCATTGTGCAGAAGGGGACCTTCATTTCACACACTTGAGTACAATGAAGGCTACTTAGTTACTTTACACCGCCATGTGTGCGTGCATGCGTGTGTGTGTGTGTGTGTGTGTGTGTGTGCACACGTGTGTGTTCGTGGTTCAGCCACTGCTCAGTGCTTCTCTCTCTCTCTCTCTCTCTCTCTCTCTCTCTCTCTCTCTCTCTCTCTCTCTCTCTCTCTCTCTCCATCCTAAAAATGTACCCGTCGTCTCTGTGTCATTCTTTCCTCCACAGCTCGTCCTCTGTGTCACCTCCTCGCTATGTCTGATTGGTCGCTTTTGGAGCCCGTCCAAACTCTCTCTCTCATCCCTCTCTTCTATTCTGTCCCTTTGATCTGGGTTTCACACACAGGTTTCCTGGACAGCCATGAGAGGGACCTGGCAACGCGGAACACTGGAACAGGCACCTCAACACAAAACACCACAACACCCCAAAGAGCTGCATGGTGGAACCCATCCAACCTGGCAACCCATTCTATAGCCAGCACAACACACAGCATACACAACCTGAGCAGACCTTGTCGGTTTAATCACTTTCAAACCTGGCGTACCGTATTCTGGGCATGTCATTATAGAGAGGGGGGGGGGGATTTGTCATGAATAGTCCCGTCGTCGTACGATGTTGTTGCCGTCAGGGAAGAAAGCTCTTATCTCCATATTTTAACTTTTTGTGTTTTCTTAAGTTTTTTCGTATTAATCCATTTTGGACTGAGGTCGATTAAAAAAAAGGCTTCTAAATGTTTAGAACACTTTCCTGGGGGTCTTGATGTGTGTAATATGTGGTTTTAGATATTTTAGATTTTTAGCAGTGAGCCCTGCATGTGTCTCTGATGTCATCGACACTGGGCTCACTTCCTTCCTGGACTACAATTCCCATAATGTATTGTGTCCAGGCCAGTTTGCCTTCATTGATAATATCAAGTGAAGATAGTCAGGCCAATGTGGCATGCGCCTGGACCGCTAGGCCAGCGGGCGCCCCAAGGCTCATTATTTTATATTACATATCACATTGTGTGACATATTCTACATTTCTAAGTTCCTAATACAGGAGAGTGGACTGGAGAATGAGCCTGTCTGCTATTCTTATTTTAATGATCACAGTTCTGAGCCCTGCGAGGGCTAAACGTACGCCCGTCAGACATGAATCCACCTGTTATTTTAAGACGCTATAGCCTATAACCCTGAACTCCCCAAACTCTCTCCAGTTAGCATGAGACAATCTGGAAGAGTGACAGCAAAAATATGAGAATATACACGAAATTCGACTGTGCCGTGTGTGTGTGTGTGTGTGTGTGTGTGTGTGTGTGTGTGTGTGTGTGTGTGTGTGTGTGTGTGTGTGTGTGTGTGTGTGTCTGTGTGCGTGTGCGGTGTGCGTGCGGCGTGTGCACCATCTTCGCGCTTATGCTATTCATGAGCAGATGGCAGAGAAGTCACTCTCCAAACCTTTTTCCTCTTTCAAACAGCTCTTTTTCCTGTGCTGTCATCTTTCTCTCCATCTCAGTTCCGCTAGCTCAACACAGCTGGAGGCTACACACATCCCACAAGTCCTCCCGAGTAAGATGTCCAAGTACGACACCACACCCCCCCCCACCCCCTCATCTCTCACCACCACCGTGCTGAATTCTGCCGACTCACCTCCTCAGTGCGGCTGAGACCAGCTAGCATACAGTCGTCCCTTTGTTCGTTAGCGAAGCGTCCCTCCCTCCACTTTACCCTGCCACTCTCTCCCATTTGTCATTATCAGCCATTAATTACTTCTCTCTCTCTCTCTCTCTGTGTGTATGTAATGTTAATGTGTGTTTTCCTGGGTGTGGAAGGGGGTCAGATGTGATGTCGTGATTGTCGTGATCGTTAGACTGCAGTCTCTCACAAATCACCTGTGGTGTCCTTTTTTTCTGTCTCTCAGTTAATTTGTGCCTCCACGCACCATGCTTTTTTCAATTTAACAAGGCATTTCGCCTTCAAACTGAAACCTTTGTTTAAGCACAGAATGGATTATATAACCAGCTTCTCTTTACTTAAGCACGTTATTCCAAATCCTCACCAAAGAACAGTTACAGTGCAGGGTGCTTATTGATTAAATATTTCCCTTTCTGGCTTTCTGTAGGGAAGAAAAACAAGACAAAAGGAATGACTGTGCTGTACGTGTGCCCACTACAGTAAGTGGCTTCAATAAGTTAAACAATAAAAGTATATCTGACGCGATTGCAGTAGCACCAATTCCCTTTAGATTTGCGTTGCCTGAACTGTTTGAGTTGCATGCTTGGAGACAAAAAAATTAAAATAAATAACCTGCCAAAAACCAGATGATCAAGGACGTTTTAATCTGCATTCTGCTTACCGGAGGCTGAAAAGGATTAAATATTTTTGGGAAATCAACCTCTGTAGGGTTTGCTCCTCCACATCTTTAATAAGCCGTCTTCTCCTAAAGCTCCAGGGTAAATGGATTGAGGATCAGAGAGCCCATTCAAACGTTGAGGGCACTTGATACCTCTGATCGCCCTTTAACAAACAAGAGCCCCTCGCTCTCATATACTTCTAACAGTCATCTCATCCACTCTGCTTTTCAAGGTCCCTTCATTTCCTCACCAGGTCAGACTCAGCCTTGGAGGTCTGTTGGTGAACTGCGTCTCCCCCTCCTCCCCTCCCGCGTTGTGGAATGAAATGTTCTCAACTTCCACCACATTCACTCCTTCATTACTTTCTTTCTTTTTTTCAATTCTTTTCATCTTTTTCATCATCCCAGCTTTTCCTTCCTCCTGGATTTAGTGCCAAGCCAGATGGGCCGCGGAGGATTTGAACCCCTTAATCTCCACGGTGGTAGGTATAGGAGTTCTTATACCTGCCCGAGTGCCCCCTTCAGTTTCCTTTTTCTCAACCTGCATGGTTACATTGTCCTGTACAGTCAGATCCCTGTCTGAATGAGGTACGGATCAACCCGCTCACCATCACCAGACACCAATGTCTGCTTTACATGTGAGTCCACAGTCCAGAGACTGCAGTCCAGAGGCCCCTTAGCTTAGTCTTTAGCTATACTAAACACGATGACAAAACAAACTCCATAGACACGTATAAACCTATACACCCAGGTCACTCAAACTCCACTTTTGAACCCCTGCACACCTGAACTCCCATATAGTTGGTTTCAAACTGACTAAAACAACAACCAGGCTAGTTATAATGTCCAGTGCTAGTAAGTAGTAACTAACTACGAGATAAAAAAAATGTGTATGCTAACCTTGGAGTGCAATACTCATTTATTTTGTTTGGTTGATTTGGTTGTTGTAACTGTTTTGTTTTGTTGTCTTATGTATTTTTTCTAAATGGGTATAATCATTAATCATTGTGCTAAACTGGTTGATCATGCCAACCACAAGACACAATCATTATAATAAAAATAAGACAATAACCAACTGTCATTGACAAAATGCGTAGTGTGAAAACATGTTTGATTCCAAGCCCCTTCATCTCACTCACATCAAACCAGCTGTCTTGTTCAACTATACACTTTTTAAGCCTGGAGGCCTTTCTAGTACAGGATATTTAGTACCTTATTGCCCCTCATAACGTCTACCAGAAGAGGAGAATTGCAGCTGTCTACACAAAATATAGCACCTCTGTAAACACTGGAGTAACCGCATGCTTGTGTCAACACTCTGTCAACACTCTGCCAGATCAGAGACGATGTGGGAGGACAGCAGTTCTAAGGAGGTTTACAAGGAATGAATAATCACACATATTAAAGTATTTCCTAAATTCCCCACAGTCCCAAAGCTGACCGGACGTGTCCGTGGGTTTTGGCTCGTCTCCCGGGCCTATAGCAACATGAGAGCGTTTGTGGGCTCTCTCTTGTTTGTATGTGGTTGTACATCGTCTTTTTTCCCCTCTTCACTATTATTTGAAACAAGGCTTAAGCTGTGAATTCCTAATGTACTTTCTTCATTCCTAGAAATGTAGCGTGGAGTCAAAAGTTACAATATGTGTACAAAAGGGAGTCTACTGTACCAACGCGCCTCAAGTCTGAAACGGCACAAGGTACAAGGACATGAGGTGCATTAGGTAGAAGAGACTGGAGCAGCACGGACATTTAGAGCCATTTAACCCCGACCTCCCAGTTTCAGAGTGGACACCAAAAAGGCCACCGTCTGGTCTAATATCGGATAGGGGAAAATCGGAATCAGATCGGGAGCACAAAAAAACATTATCGGAAGAGACCTAAAATACGACTCAAAACTAAATGAAACTTCATTCAAAATCCATGACGAAGGGAAAACAAAATAAAAAAAGTCGCCGTCCAAAATAATATGAACCACTGCGGGCGGACTGACCTTGAACTCCAGCTCCATGCCGGTGACGTGCTCTCCGCTCTCCACCTGCGCCAGCTTCTGGATGTAGGAGTAGAGGGAGCGCGCCGCCACCTCGGTGCTGCCGCACGCCACGGCCTCCAGCAGCGCGTCGTGGATGAAGCTGTACTGGTCCTCCGTCTGCACCATGTAGTTGCGCTGCGCGCGCATCAGCGTCACGTGGCCGTAGATGTCGGCCGTCTTCTCGTGCTTGATGCGCTCCAGCATGGCGTCGATGACGATGAAGCAGCCCGTCCGGCCCACGCCCGCGCTGGACAAGGAGACAAAAGAGAGGTCAAATAGGCCCACGCCCACGCTGTATGCCGACAGGAGGGAAGAGAGGGCGTTTAGGCAGACGCTCTTAATCCATTTTGGACTGAAGTCGATTAAAAAAAGGCTTCTAAATCCTAACATTTTTCTGAAAAACCCATGTTTCTATGTCAGTGGTGCATGCTCAACCTTTGAGGACCCCCAGAATTATCAGTATTTGGCCGCAGACCCCCATCTGAAAATATGTTGTTCCAGGGACCCCCAGAAGCAAATATTAGTTAAAAATGTTCCCTCTGAAATATATCTTCAAAGATTTGCGCCACATTTTCACGACTTTTCAAAAATAGCAGACCTACTGTAGATCTGCTATTTTTAAATAGCTAAAGTAGAACCTAATGCTTAAAACACCAACAGGGGTTCCCGCCCGATTTACAGCAAGTAACAATTTGTGCAAAGTTATGTGCCTATCGGGACATAACTCAAAGTTATGTGCCTATCGGGACATAACTCAAAGTTATGTGCCTATCGGGACATAACTCAAAGTTATGTGCCTATCGGGACATAACTCAAAGTTATGTGCCTATCGGGACATAACTCGGACGGCGCTGAGTCTGCGCAAACAGAACCTCACAACACTCGGCAGGTAGAATCGCTCGCCTAAGCTACGGATCGCCAAAGACACAAAGAATTGGACATCTGCGTTGCTATAAGCATGAGACCCGAAGAGTGAACATGTGTCTTATTTGCCCCCACTTCATATTGATGTTTGGTATTGACCATTTTATGAAAACTTAGGCCTGGTCGGCCGTCGGGGACAGGCCTACCAAAACTGTTACTCTTCAGGATTCAAATAGCGAACTCACTAACATTGTATTGTATCGATATCGCAATATTTGGCTTACATACCGAGGTATGAAGTGTTGTCCATATCGTGCAGCCCTATTGTGTATCTGCTACTTTTGACGATTTTGTGTGACACTCTGGCACGATATGTAGGGCGTTAATTTACGAGGGACAAAAATGGAAATGAGAGGTTTCAGCGACAATATCAGCTTGACAGGAAAGAAATGTTGCAGATAAAGCCTTGCATCAAAGGACACACGAGAGAGAGAGAGAGAGAGAGAGAGAGAGAAACAGAGAAACAGAGAGAGAGAGACAGAGAGAGAGAGAGAGAGACAAAGACGCGCGACAACAAGGCGAGGAGGAGATGGGACGACGGAGCGTATAAGCCCGACACAAGCTGTCATCACATTTCACTTCTTTACTGTGCATCTGTTCCTGTTACACCGCACCGGACGGCTCTTATCGACGCAGCGGAAGAAGGTTCCAATTTGAATAATCCCATTGGGGAAGAGATAGCGAATAGAGAGAGAAGAGGGACGCAAAACAAGATACGGAGAGAGAGAGAGAAAGGCTATTACCAAAGCTTTGAGATGGAGAGAGAGAGAGAGAGAGAGAGAGAGAGAGAGAGAATAGTCCAGGCAGGAATTGTTTGACCAAACAAATTGATGCATAGGACAAAGCTGATAGAGAGACTAAGCGTGCGTGCGTGCGTGTGTGCGTGCGTGTGTGCGGCACTGTGTGTGTGGCACTGTTGGATGAATATAGACTTGGACTGTAAAATCCTTAATGCACTGTAAAAGTCTAAATTTAACACAGGGAGTGTACAAAATGGACCAGAAAGGGTCCATTGGTGCACTAAATGAACACCCAGGGTGTTCCTTGTGTACAGTACATCACAGGTCGACTCCAGAGGGGAAACTGTACAAGTACTTTTGTTGGCACGGGAGGTGAAAAAAACAAACAAACAAACAAAAAACCCACTAACAGCAGAGCTTCTGGAACGGCAGGTCAATGCCCCAGCACAAACATCCTGCATCTTCTTTATGTCAATTCTGCTTTATTTGGAAAGTACACAGAGAGTAGGGAGAGCGTATAGTAAAATAAGAACAGAGTCCTCTCCTCGGGTGTGTGTATAGTTTCAATGGCGTTCCGTTTCCCCTGTGCAGCTCAATGGAGCGAGTGCACACATCTCTAGATGTGACATTGCTAGATTTAATTAGCCGCACGGAATAAATGCATTGAAGAAATCGTTGCCGTCGGAGCCGAAACCTTGTACTGTATCTCCATATTCTAAAAAAATACTATGTTTTGTGATGTTGTTTTTTCTGTAAACCCAACGCCCTACTTGATCACAGCACTACACAGCATCACATTAAAAAACATCAAAAAGTAGCAGATCCACAGGCTGGAAACATGGCACGCTTTGAGCTTGTAGATCTGCTATACGCTTGCCATCTTTGACTTTAAATCCTGAAAGGTCACATTTTTTGGACATATGAGGTTTCCACGCCGACGGAGACGGAATGCAGACAGATGGATCCATTGCATAACACTTGTCATTGTTCCAAAAAGAACACCAGCACTCCCCCCCCCCCCTCCTCGCACATTGCACTGCTGTGTGACATTGCTATAGCTTTAATTAGTCATACAGAATAAGGGCATCTATAGAAATACAGACACATAGACAATATGGCCTAACGTGCATAGCATTGCAGATAGCACTGCTGTGTCGTGACATTGCGCCTGCAGCTTTAACCCTCTAAGACCCACGGTTGCTTTTTAGCAACAATTTTATTTTAATTTTTTTAATTAATTACTAAAAAAAATATCTTTTTTTTCTGTTCTTTTTTCACCTAAACATCATCAGTGATGTTCATTGCAATGCCATTTCAATGCCATTGGTCATGATATTTGCATATAAATACCCCCCCACAGAGGCTGAAATTCACACAAATTAAAAATGTCTGGACTCTGTGCGATTTTGAACATTTTTTAACCTAAGACTTTTGACCTTTACCCTAATAAAAGTAGGTACAATAATTTTTTATTTTTTTTATTTTTTTTACATATTTTTTAGTCTTAGTCCTAGTAGTACAAAGTAGTAGTAAGGTTGAAATCTATTTTTTGCAAGTAAATTAATGCGGGTGTTAGAGGGTTAACCAAATTAAGTCGTATATTATGCTTTGTTGTGCGCTGGAGTCACGCCGCAAAAGAAGATCTGCTATTTTCACTAAACCTGCTCTTTTACTGTACTCATTTGTATAGGTACACGTATTTCCAATTTTCAGTTATTTTACTTAAGAGGCAAATATTGTACTATATTCCACTATAATTATTTGAAAACGTAACCTACTATTTACTTTGTAGATTTTGATGATAAAAACATACCGTAACAACTTCAGACCTACTGTATATATTTCGCTCATTAGAAAACAGCTACATGAAGCTCACAATGTGTCACGAGTGTGAACTTGACACATTTTGCGGAATGGGACATTCTAATGAGTACATTTTTGTTACTTTAAGTATATTTTGTACTTGTAACTTGTTGTTATAATTCAGATGGGGGCGTCCACCGTCCAGGACAACATACATTATTCATTTTGGAGTGGAGAG
>NC_137869.1:24595464-24737964 GCF_963924005.1 Protomyctophum bolini | reverse complement strand
GATAATGACAGGAAGATATGTGAAGGTCAAGAGGGTGTGCTTCTGTGTTACTAACGAGCGATATGATGCGTGGTGTTGTGCTTATATTAATTAACCTCTCCATTTTTAAGGGGCTGTGTTCAACGAGGCTGAAAACACCAAGGCACAGTTCCCGTTTATCTGTCAAATACACGTACTCCTACGGGCTGGGGCGGAGTAAGAGTGTTGGGCGGGAGGAGTAGCACAGAGGCCTATAGTCTTCTACGTCCTCCTCCCAGTGGGGGCTCCTCAGGCAGGTGAGTCAGTGAGGACACAACGAGCAAGTGACAACACACAGACATGATGGTTGAAATGATTCGTCAATACAATTTGATTGGTGTGGAAACAACAGGCGTAGAGAATAAGAAATTCAGAGAGAGAGAGAGAGAGAGAGAGAGAGAGAGAGAGATGGGAAGAAAGGGAGACGGATGACAGGAAACAGGAGATAGGCGTCAGGAAGAGAGGAAGGCAGACAGGTGTAGTGACGGTAAACAAAGACAAGCAGACAGACGAGGGACAGCGTGATCAAAGACTAACGACACAGAGAACAGAGGAACGGAGAGGAGGGGCTCCTCAACCTTTCTTTGACACGCTCAGAGCAACGTCCCCCGCATTATTATAATTAGTAGACGTTAGCTGGCTCTTCCCCAAGTAGGGCTGCAACTAGCAATTATCCTCTAACTGCAACTATCATTATTCTACTGATTACTTTTTCCATTCATCCAATGATCGAGAAGTGGGTTTTGTGCGTGCGTGTGTGGTGTGTGCGTGCGTGTGTGCGTGCGTGCGTGTGTGCGTGCGTGCGTGCGTGCGTGCGTGCGTGCGTGCGGCGGTACCTTGTGCAGGGAGAAGGTGCGGACGCAGAAGGTGGCCAGCTCTATGGTGTCCAGCAGAGTGACCTGGGTCATCCCGTACGTCTCTGTGCCGCGACTGGGCCAGTACTGGTCACATTTAATCTGAGGGACAAACATTAGGACAGTACTGGTCACATTTAATCTGAGGGACAAACATTAGGACAGTACTGGTCACATTTAATCTGAGGGACAAACATTAGGACAGTACTGGTCACATTTAATCTGAGGGACAGACATTAGGACAGTACTGGTCACATTTAATCTGAGGGACAGACATTAGGACAGTACTGGTCACATTTAATCTGAGGGACAGACATTAGGACAGTACTGGTCACATTTAATCTGAGGGACAGACATTAGGACAGTACTGGTCACATTTAATCTGAGGGACAAACATTAGTACTGTCCATCATTAAATCTGTTGGGAACCCGCAGACGTCAGAATTGCTGCAGTTTGTCGAGGGCTGTATCGCTCAAATCCTTGAGGCAACACAGCATAAATGTAGAGGATATCCGGTCGATAAAAACACGTAATGTTTTGCTACCAAGAACATCTAGAGGTGATCTGCCCTTTCTCAAAAATGTCCAGCTGTTACTTTTCTCAGACATTTCTGTCAGGTGAATATATCATTTTGGATTGACACTCACACTTCCAAAAAGTGTATTCTTTCCAGTGAAGGTACAGTACAACGTGTAAAGCCACCGTCCCTGATTCTATTCCGCTATTTTGTAACATTTTTGGAAAGAAAGAATATGTTAAAAATGATTAAATGTGCCAGTGATTTCTTTGTCATTCGTTGTCATATCTGCCTTGGACAACGTGCGATTACAAAGCCTCAAAGGCAAAGCAGAAACACAAATTGTAACGTTCCAATGTTCCAACGTTCCAATTATTTTGTGTGACAATTAATCGTCAACTTAACCCATTTTGGGCGGGAACCCCTTTTGGTGTTAGCATTATGTTATGCTTTAGCTATTGAGAAATAGCATATCTACAAGCTCACCGAGTGGCGCGCTACGAGCTTGTAGGTCTGCTATTTCTTTTTAAATCGAAGAACGACTAACATAGAAAACTGTCATTTTCAAACAGACATTTTTAGAATCTGATCTCAGGTCAAAATGGGTTAATGGTGACAACCCTCCTCCCCTCCCTCTGCTGGGCATATAAAACCTAAGTAGTAAGAGGTGAGATGAGGCGAGGCGGCCATCAGCGCCATGGCCCCCAAGGCCATAACACAGCTCATGAAGGACGTCGTCTTTCCACGGCCTCATCAACGTTGCTCTAATGCCCTCCACCCACCTGGCGCTGACAGGCCGTGTCCGCTTCCCACCAAACTATGACTATGCATTTAATTTGACTGTGGAAGAAACGCCTACGACGTTGTGGGGGCATGTTTGGTTTGATAAGAATCACAACTGCATTATTTTCTTTTTTAGGTCACAACGAAGGAGGCTAGAGCAATATTCTTATCCTATCATACATCTTATCCTTTATTCCACCAGGTAAAAATGCTTTTCCAAGAGTGACCTGACCTGACCAACGCTGCTGAAACAATAAACGACACGAAACAATGTAAATATCACACATTACAAACAAAGTGAACGCAATACCCAGTTCAAAGCAGGATCAAGAACCCACGACGGTTAATATACATCCCATTTGCCAAGAGCACTAATCTCACTGCTTTTTAAAATAGATTTACATTCCACCCATAGTGATTAGCTCAGATACTGTAGTTTCAGATCCTTTTGCGAATCATTCTGAGAGGTGGGATACTATAGAGTACCGCTATTATTTTTCAGTGGGCAACATTCAACTGCTGTTACTACTTTGCCTGATAAAACAACGGTTTCTTTCAACACTTGTTTCTGGGGTCACGTTTAAGGGACTTGGGTTTTTCACTGGGGTAAAACAAACCAGTCCAGTACAGAGCCCTGTGGTATTCTGTGACTCACCCGTGACTTCTCCTCCAGCCTGGTCATCATGACCACGGTGGCCGCCCTCTGTTCCCACACCATCCTCCAGAAGTCCCCGAACGTCTCCGGCAAGGGACCCTGCGTGGCGATGTAGGCGTTCTGCTTCCTGTAGCCGTCGATGTAGTTGGCGTTGATGTAGTCGCTGCCCGTGATGCCTGAAAGCAACAGATGTTTTATAATCACAACCACGAGAGGTTTTATTGCCACACGTCACGGGTCCAACTTGACCAACATGGAATTGACCCGCTGCTATTATTAGAATTCTGTCTCCGAGCCCGAAAAGCACCGATGGTGTCGGAACCAAAGCCCCAAAGAACAGGCGTAAATCAGTGGATAAAATATGTTTTTGTGCAAGCTCCATTGTTTTGTTGTTTTCCCCAGGAAATAACACATATTATTGTATAGCATAATAAGACTAACACACTGGTTCTCAAACCTTTGATTTTCAAGGACCTCCATAACTGTAGTGCCAACTGACAGAACGGAACATAATGGAATAAGGATCCATTTGTGGTTCCATTTGCACACTCTCAGAGCTACAGACCCGTAATGGTCCATTTGGAACCCCATCAAGGAACCCTGGGGGTCCCCGACTGACCAAACTTTGATGACCATTGGACACACTTTCGAGGGAAGTTCTTCTTTTCTCAAATTCCTCATTCTAGCTCCTTCTTGGTTCCTGTGCTTTATTTTCCATCTAATATTTCCCCCTTTCTGTCTCCCACTCTTTACTTATTTCCTCCTGCCTGCGTCTGTAATGTGCCCCGCCCGCGGTGATTAGTAGGGTGTTGGCGGAAGGTCTAAAAATTGATTGAGCGTGCACATTTTTATTCTTCCGACACCGGTACCGTTCAAATGCCGGGGTGGTGAAGGATGCTCCGGCGCGGGCCCAACACACATCAAATGGAGTGCACCGTCTACTGTGTAGCAAATGCACCTCTCAGCAAGTCTTCCCTTTTCTTATTAACTTCCCTCTGTGTCCACTTTTCTGGTGCAAACTGCAAACCAACACTTGCTATCCTATTAAGATTGTGCAGGTAGTAATCAGGACCTCCGATAGAGAGACAGGCGGTATCTTATTGCTTTGCTTACGGTTTCTTGTGCTATTCCACCGTATTACTCTATTTCTTGCTTTGTCTGGGGGAAAGGAAATAAACTATTGCACACTAAACCTTGCTCCAGAGTGCAGAATGCAGACATAGCAGGCTTCCGCGATACAATCACATCACCAGCATCTTTTACTCAGTCGTTTGCGGCATCAGGGGCTGGCAATTGCCACCCATTTTATAAAACGGGCTATGGTCACTTTCTTTTTGCCACCCCCTATTTATTTTCCGAACTGCACTGGGTCCGTGGCAGTGGCACTAAATCTGTACAAAATGGGGGTCCATGGCCTAGTACAGTACATACATTCATGTGGTAGTACTTGACAGGAACATGTTTGAGGACAACTGTTTGTGCTACTACACTGACCAGGACTCAAACATTGCACACACTGTCCCTCCAGGTTCCAAATGGACCATTAACCTCAAAGTCTGTAACTACAGTAAATGGACCAGTAAGGCTCCAATTTTTGGTTACAGGCCAATTGCACTATTTCAAGAGTTATGGCCGGGTCCTTGAAATGAAACAAAAAAACTACTATGCTTTGCTCTTCCATTGCTGTCCCTCTGTATGCGATCTCCCTCCCTCCCTCCAGCAGCAGCATTGAGGCGGTTTGCAGCTGATTTACCACCCAGGCTGTAGAGCAGTGGAAGACAGAGGGGAGTGGAGCCCCAGGGGCTAAATCTGTCCACCACCACCACCCAGCAGCGCACTCTCTCACAGAGTCTGTCCACCACCACCACCCAGCAGCGCACTCTCTCACAGAGTCTGTCCACCACCACCACCCAGCAGCACACTCTCTCACAGAGTCTGTCCACCACCACCACCCAGCAGCAGCGCACTCTCTCACAGAGTCTGTCCACCACCACCACCCAGCAGCACACTCTCTCACAGAGTCTGTCCACCACCACCACCCAGCAGCACACTCTCTCACAGAGTCTGTCCACCACCACCACCACCCAGCAGCACACTCTCTCACAGAGTCTGTCCACCACCACCACCCAGCAGCACACTCTCTCACAGAGTCTGTCCACCACCACCACCCAGCAGCACACTCTCTCACAGAGTCTGTCCACCACCACCACCCAGCAGCACACTCTCTCACAGAGTCTGTCCACCACCACCACCCAGCAGCACACTCTCTCACAGAGTCTGTCCACCACCACCACCCAGCAGCACACTCTCTCACAGCCAGTCACCACTACGGTAGATCTCAGCCGCATAAAGGGGGCTGTGTGAGCCGCTGTGTCACGCCAAACACGCCACTTTACAGGGCAGTGGTTCACAGACTTTTGAGTTTAAAAGGACCCCCAAACCATACAAAAGGTTTTCGGCCCTCTGGCCTTCATGGCTAAAAATGTTTTGTAGCACTATTGAATTAAACAGACGTTTAGCATGAGCCTTTCATTTTATGAATGTTAACAGTTTACTAGAATCACGTGCCAGGCGGACAGAGTGCTGTGGAATGTAAACAAAGCTAGTGTATATTGTTGAACTTAACCATGTCTACTGATACTACAAGCTCACAACGTGTCGCGCCATGACACATTGTGAGCTCACAACTTGTATGCGACACTCTTGTATGATAAAGAAACGTTCTGCCTGACAGCAACGATATGGAACATCGGTGCATGTTTGATGGTCTTCTACGCACTGTGACGTTCAGAGATAGACTCTGTTACAGAGCAACCCCACTTTACGGCGTCCACTAAAGACGGCAGAACTGCCTGGCGCGCCGCTGCGGTGCCCTTGATGTCGTTGACAACGAGGCATTCCCCACGCGTTCACTCATTGAAAACACACAGCTTAAATGACTGAACTCCAACCGTCGTCATAAGCATAATTATTGGGTGATAAAAGCCTGTGCCCGAATGCGGGGCATGTGATGGCGATAAGACAGCTGAACGCAGGCAGGCAGCCCCATCTTTATTTGTTCCTTCTCTAACATGCGAGCCCGGGCTCTGGCAGCCTCCCGCAGCAAGCTCTCTCTCTCTCTCTCTCTCGCTCTGTCTCTCTGCTTGAGAGTCACGTCCCTTTAACTGACAGCTCCTCGCTCAAGCGACAAACAATGAAACACTCGACTGGACTAATTTAAGAGGGGAGATGTGGTGACGAGTTAGGCAGCCACCGGGGTGGAGAGAGAGAGAGAGAGAGAGAGAGAGAGAGAGATGAGGGGGATTGGGAGGGAGGGATAGAGAGATAGGGGGCAGAGAGTGAGAATAAAAAGAGAGGAAGAAAGAAAGGCAAATGCCATTAAAACGGATTCCACGTTGCACAATGCGATTGTGTCTCTTTAGCTTTAGTCATAGCCAAGTGAACAGAGGATGGCTGCGTGCATGAATTGTTCTACTGCTGAGACTAATGGCAAAAATCACTGCACTGTAAAATAGAAATTTCAGACTTGATTAATTTATGTATTTATGGACGCGGCGGCGCTCTCTTTTTGCTCCCTGGGATCATTTCGCTATGCATGCCGCTGCACTCCTGTACACCCCCTTCCACCCCTCCGCCTGCACCCTATCCTACTCCGCGCGCCAAGAATTGGCTCCGGCTGCCGCGTGATGGCAACAGTCAAGTCACGGATAGAGAGAGCGATAGCTCCGCACAAAATGAAGTGGAGAATTGTTGGGAGCAGGAGTTTGGCTGGCAGTATAGCACGCAAAGGGGAGTTCTTTTGGGGTGATGTGATGCCAGAACAATGTCTGCACTGAAGGGTGACTCTCTCTGACAATGTCCCTTGAGATATACGGGAAGGAGCACAGTCAGCGTCGGACTGGGTCGGCAGTTAGCCGGGGGGAACGTCACAGGGAGATGAGGGGGGTAAATCTGAACAGACAAACAGGGATTGGTGAGTGATCTGCAGTTAAACCCCAGGATGCGCTGAGCATGTCTGTAAACTGTTTGGATGCTGGGAAAAACAAGTCCTCAATTCACCTCAATGGTAGGTCTGTTCTGTTCTGTTCTGTTGCAGTGCTTCCAACCTTTTCTGTGACCAGGCTATAGGCCCACCTGACCACATCAAAAGGGCCACATCGTACGTTTTCATACATCGTAAAGTAGGGGAGATACTTCCACATGTTCAGAATCACTGTTCTGTTCTGTTTTTTATTAAAAAAAATCTCTGTGCCAATTGCCTAAACTGTAATCCGCTACTCTCCCTCTGCCAGCCTGGGGAGAGCCCCGGACTGAGCTCATGCTCATATAGGGGAGACACATCCATCAGGCTGGCCAGGGGGAGGCAGTATAGAGACCAAGATTACTGCATGTTTTTTTGTGAGGGTACCTATACCAGAGAACATGCAAACTCCACACAGAAAGGCCTTTTCTCCAACCAGCTGTGAGGCAACAGTTCTACCAACTGTGCCACGGTGCCCGTGTTCAGTTCTATCCTATGCTATTGTATGGTACGGTACGCTGGTCCAGGTGTGGTGGGAGTGTGCCTCACCCTCGATGGGAGCCAGGATGACACGTGAATGGTCGTAGGCGATGACGTTGGCGTAGCGGTTCTTGGGTTTGTTCACCTCCAGGTTCGAGTGCTCCCAGGTGAACTGCTGACCTGGATCAATAGACTGGTGCACGCACACGCACACGCACACGCACACGCACACACACACACACACACACACACACACACACACACACACACACACACACACACACACACACACACACAGACAAGAACAAATTAGACAAGTCAGGAACCCTTGAACAACGTAGAATATACAGTAAGTATAACACCAAACACATGAGAGAGAGAGAGAGAGAGAGAGATAGAGAGACAGACAGAGACAGAGACAGACAGACAGAGAGACACACACAGAGAGACAGTGTGAGAGAGACAAAGAGACAGAGTAGAAGGTAGGGCCGAGGAACACAGCGGTAAATCTCCACCAAACATAAATTTAAAAGCGCTGAAGCGTCGCGGGTAACAATCTGCCGGCTGTCGCCTCTAAAAGGCCTCGCGCCAGCCTTGCACACACACTCCTATCAACTGCACCACGCCAAACGCATAATGGCAAATAAAAACATGTATTAAGATGGCTGCTCGCTCGCCCTCTCTCAGAATGAGGAGAGGGAGACAGAGAGCAGTGGCATACTCAGATTTACTAAAGTACTTAAGTGTTAGTGTATACTGTAGAAAACCTTATCTGGAGCGAAGGTATTTGCGATAGAATGTTATTTTTTAAATTAATAATCAAACTCAAGCTGTCCAATAATTGTAGTAAATATTTGCTTCTGAGATGCGGTGGAGCAGAAGTATATAACATATTGAAATGTGGATTGTGGACACACTCAAGTAAAGAAAAAGTATACCTACAAATAGTACTTAAGTGTAGTACTTAGTAAATGTACTTTCCACCACTGAGAGACAGAGGTAAGGAGGGGGGAGAGAGAGAGAGAGGGGGGGGGGGTGCAGGGGCAGAGGGAAAGATAAATGCGTCCCACCTCAGCATACGAGAGAACGAGCGGATAAATATTCCAGCTCTGTTGGGGAGGGTCATTTACAATTCCATTATGATCTGCTGTTTGCTCCAAGGCATCGGAGAGAGAGAGAGAGGTATGAGTGTAGCCAGAGTTCAGGCTAATGTGAGGGGTGCATGTGTGCGTGCATGTGTGCGTGCGTGTGTGCATGTGCGTGCGTGTGTGCAATATGTGGCAGGTTGGCCGCTTCAACTAAAAAACACCATCTCAACTTTCTCTCCATCACTTTATTTGTCTGTTTCTTTTCTTTCCGTTTATATGTCTGTCTGTCTGTCTGTCTGTCTGTCTTCCCTCCCTTGAGGACTGTGTGTGCGTGTGTGTGTGTGTGTGTGTGTGTGTTACAGGACTGCAGTCAATCCACTTTCAATCCGCTCAGATGAAAATGTAAATGTAAAGCTCCATTCACTTAATGACAGAGGCAGCTTCTCATCCCTGCGCACGCACGCACACACACACACACACACACACACACACACACACACACACACACACACACACACACACACACACACACACACACACACACACACACACACACACACACACACAGAGAGAGAGAGAGCTTTTCTGGGACTTGCACTGATTTCTGAGGTTTTTGTGATGAGAGCTGCACTTCCTGAACTCAATGAACTGAAGTCAGTGGCTGAGAGTAAGTACTCAGTACCCAGGTATAAGTGGAAATACCTTGTTACAAGTCCTCTATTAAAAAACATAATAGTATTGGCATCAACACTTACAGTTCCAAAGTCAAACTACTCAGAAAAACGAGCTCACAACATGTTGCATTGCGATGCGTTGTGGGCTTGCACAGTAGATCAGCTCCGTGTGAAGTGAGTGGTGCAACTCCGTGTGGGGGTCCCCAGGGGGTCCCCGGAAGTTACAGTCCCACAGGAACGCCGCCAGGGTGCCTGGTTCCGGCGAGCCGCCTCGCGTCCGAAATGGTTGAGAAATGACGAGCCAGGGACACACATAGCTGTCTATAGGAGTGGATGCTCAAGTAGAGTCAAAGTACCTCAAATGTACACTTAAGTACAGAAGTTATAGATGTACTTATAGTCGCTTTTTACCAACTGACTGATGTTTATTGACGCCAGCCTGCTGCAACCCCCCCTCCGCCTCCCCCTCTCTCTTCCTGCATCCGAACGGGGGAAGGCTTGACGTTGACAGACAGCTCCCATCAAGGGTGGTGGTTGGCGGGGAGTTCGGCGAGAGGGGGCGGGAGGGGGGGGGGGGGGGGGAGTAAGGGTCTGCTGGCTGCCGGTTGGCTGACAGCAGATGGATTAGAAACTCTATCAGGCTGTTATAGAGTCGGGTTACTGCACGGCTGAGCCTCTTTCATCCTCTGCCTTATTGGCCTCCGTCTCTGACGCTCTGCAGTACAATAAGTACTGTCTGTGTACTCCAGTAACACTTTACCAGTACAATAAGTACTGTCTGTGTACTCCAGTAACACACCAGTACAATAAGTACTGTCTGTGTACTCCAGTAACACTTTACCAGTACAATAAGTACTGTCTGTGTACTCCAGTAACACTTTACCAGTACAATAAGTACTGTCTGTGTACTCCAGTAACACTTTACCAGTACAATGAGTACTGTCTGTGTACTCCAGTAACACTTTACCAGTACAATAAGTACTGTCTGTGTACTCCAATATACCACTTTCAGGTTGTTGTTTGTTTGCGTTCTTTTTAAAAACGTTACTTTACTTTACTTTACGTATACATAGTATTTCCATTGTATGGGTAATTCTACTCCACTATGCACCTCATAGGCAAATATTACACTAACTTGTTTGCTCCACTGCAATCATTTGACTATAGCTTTAGTTACTAGTTGTTACTAGTACTTTTGAAAAGTATAATTTTGAATACAGGCCTTTTGCTTGTACTATACAATACATAGTATAGCAGAGTATTTCTTATGTATTATGGTATTGCTACTTACTTGAGTAAGTAGCAATACCTCCCAGTGGTGGTAAAAGTACAAGTATCAATACGTCAATGTAGAAACACTCAAGTAAAATTCAGGAAATGAAAGTTCAAAAGTATTGGTATCAATAAAGAACCATAAATAGAAAGTACTCATCATGCAATTTGGTCCATTTCAAATGTGTAAAATGTCAAGACAATGTTTTGAAATAGCCAATTTGCAAGCTTACAATGCATTGTGAGCTATTTACAAATGGCCGAAATGCATAGAGGGCTGAAGTGGTTACTGTATGTTTTGTAATAATAATGAAAATGAAAGTAACTAAAATAATTGTAGTGGGGTACAAGTTGCCTCAGAGATGTCGTGGAGTAGAAGTAGAAGTACATTGGAAATACTTAAGTAAAGTCAAGTACTTCAAAATTGTACTTAAGTATACATTACTTGAGTACATAGTACTTAGTTACCACACACCACTGCCTCTGCCCCCCCTCTCTCTCTCCCCCTCCCTCTCTCTCCCTCCCTCCCTCCCTCTCTCTCTCCCCCTCTCTCTCTCCCCCTCCCTCTCTTTCTCCCTCTCTCTCTCCCCCTCCCCCCCTCTCTCTCTCTCTCTCTCCCCTCCCTCTCTTTCTCCCTCTCTCTCTCTCTCTCCCCCTCCCTCTCTCTCCCCCTCTCTCTCTCTTTCCTCTCGCAGAATCCTCATCATTAACTGTGTCTCCTCTCCGTCACCCCTCCGCACGCGCACACGCACGCACACGCACACACACACCCACACACCCACACACACACACACACACACACACACACACACACACACACACACACACACACACACACTCCCATCCTGCCTGGCTAAAAAGCAATCAGTCAGAGGGGGAGCCAGTGTGGAGCTCCGCTTGGCAGGCCGGGGCGCCCAGACGAACAGCCATTCATCAAGAAAATAACAAAATTAAAATTACACTTCTCCGTTTAATTCGGTCATTTATTTTTCCCGCGGGCGTGCGAGCTTGAGGGGGGCTGGGGTGGGGGGGACAGACGGTATAGGGCAAGGATGGAGAAAGAAGGTTAGCAGAGAGAGAGAGAGAGAGAAAAGAGCAAGCAGTTTCATTTACTTTCAGAGCCAAGTAATTAGAACTTCTGCTCGCAGTAAAGTGTCAACTTTCGTAACACTCTCTCTCTCTCTCTCTCTCTAACTCTCTTTATCTCTCTCTCTCTCTCTCTCTCTCTCTAACTCTCTCTAACTTTCTCTCTCTCTCTAACTCTCTCTCTCTCTCTCTCTCCCTGTCCTTCCAAGCTGCCAGCCGACTCGATATCCTTCCCCGAAGGGAATAGGCGGGCGGGGTTGTTGATTTAGTCCACGGCCCGGCCCGACCCCCAAAAAAAAACCCTGCCAGATTTATGCATAATAGATACGTAAGAAATACAGTAGTGCTATGAGAACTCATTATCTTAATAACCTTTGGCGGCCATTACTGCAGGCTGTGTTGTTGCTGCCTGCCTCGATCTCTCACCCTCTCTCTCTCTCTCTCTCTGTCTCTCTCTCTCTCTCTCTTTCACCCTCTCTCTCTCTCTCTCTCTCTCTCTCTCTGTCTCTCTCTCTCTCTCTCTCTCTGTCTCTCTCTCTCTGCTGCCTGCCTATATGCCTGCCTGCCTCCTGTCGGCCCGTCCACTCTGTGATTTAGGGCCTGCTGCGCCGGCGCTGTGCTGCCGAGGGTGTGTGTGTGTGTGTGTGTGTGTAGGGGGGGGGGGGGATATTGCCTGTATGCAAACGAAAGCTGATTCAGCGCTCCTGATATCTAATCAACGCCTGCGTCATTTATAACCCCGCAGACACGCTCGCCGTTCAGACAGGCTGGCTTATAGCCCCCACCGCCATGGCAACCCTCCCCGCTTATAGCCCCCGGGATGTTACTCTGAATGAACTCCTGAATGAAGTGTCTGGTGCTGGGAGTCTGGTGCAACGCACAGGTCCTGGCGGTACTCCTGGTGAGAGCAGGAGTGGACCTGGTGAGACGTAGGAGGGGCCGGACAGGAGGCAACCCACAGAGCCTAGTCCCTCCACATACCAGAATTGTACCTCTCAGTCCCGGCACAGTAGTTCCGGAGTGGTTCCAACGGATTGTGCGGCCCTGTCTTTCCCTAGTGGTTCTGATCGAGGGTAGCTACTGGGACGTAAGTCGGGACTTGATCACCCCGGCTGGGTCACCCGAGTGAGGGGTATGATGTTCGAGAGACCGAAACCCCGATGACCTTAGGATACATCACTGAGGATACGTCCCAGATGCATCCAGGCGATGTATTTTCGTTCTGAAACTGTGACCGTCCATCCATCTATCAAGCTATATTTGGGGACACAAAGAGTCCCTAATCTTATTCAGTGTCTGAAGGTCACATACTATTACTTCTATTGCATGCTTTTATTTCATAGGAAATCCTTTCAAATGTAATCTAAGTGTTTAAGATTGCACCATCTGTTTATGTTATAAGAACATTGTTCTATTATTTTAAGATGTAATCTAAGAGTGCTTAAGATTGCTGCCAACGTCAATGTTATTCAACAACTATTACTTCGGTGCACAGCGGAGTCCAGCCTTTCTCATTTTGGAATGAAAATATTCAGTCTGCAAAAGTGTCATCCTTTTGTCAAACAAGCACTTAAAGTTACCTATACTGTACTATACTTTAAAAACGACTTTATATATATCGTCTCTGTCGGGTCCAAAACTGGACATGTGATACAGACTAAGATACTGTATGTAATTTAGAGACAGTCGGTCATTGTGAAGTTACATTCTCTGAAGCAGCAGATATTTAATTTTGGAATAAAACAACGTGTCACATCGTGACATGCTGTGAGCTTGCAATTAATATATTGTTTTATCTTGAAGAAAAAAAAGAAAGAGAAACATTTGGAACACTAGACTGTTGCCCGCTGGGCCGGTCATTAAGAGCAGGACACACAATTAGAAATACATAGTTTTGTTCTAAATATCTACAGATTGAATACACCTAGAAATAGCTAATGTTCCCGGGCACACTTCATTCCAGATTGTGTAGATATGCGTAGATATGCGAATGTGGCTTAGGAGGTAGAGCAGGTCGTCCAATGATCCATGGTTCGATGGTGGTTCGAATCCCGGCCCCTCCTGTCTACATGTCGAAGTGTCCTTGGGCAAGACCCAAATTGCTCCCGATGTGCTGGTTGCATGGCTTCCGCCACAATCGGTGTATGAATGTATGTGTGAATGGGTGAATGTAATGCACATGCATCTATGTAATGCACCATTTACCATTTAGACATTCTACACCTGGAAATACCCTCTCTACAAAAATCATCCAGCCGCCATTTCCGCCGTCACTCACCTCGTACTCCTGGGACAGCTTGAGGTTGTCGTTGGCCTTCAGGAGCTCTGTGTGCTCCGCCAGCTCCGAGATGGGGATGGGGGGATGGTTCATCATACCTGTTCACCACACACACACACACAGCCAGAGAGAAATACCCCGGGGAGGAAGGAAAAACAAACACTTTATCAGCACGAGTGGCAGAAATCCAAACCAAACATTATTGAAAAGAATGAGTCAACAGATACAGTATTGGACGCAAGGGAATTGGTGGTAAGGGGGGGGGCATCTTGCTTGGGGAGATTGGGGGGGTCTCGGGGATGTAATGGTGAGAAAGGTTTTGGTTGACAAGACAGGGTAGGGGAGCAAAAAACATGTGAGAATTCATTTCAGTACAAATACACAGCTGATCGGTTGATTGGTGGTGGTGTTAACAGCGACCTGATTGGGCCAGGCCAGAGCTCGACATTCTGTTATACACAGAATCTATGCGTTCCCCTCCTCTTTGGTCCCGGATAAAAGGTATCGAATATTGTCTATAGATCACAGTGACTGATTTCTCCCTAGAAGCAGTCAACCAACATTCACCATTTAACTCTATAACTAGGTCTCTAGAATAGAGATGCATACAAACAGACAGCTGGTTAGCTGACACAAGTTCTGACTTGGAAGTGGAGACAAAATATGTCACGATTGAAGCCAGTCAGTGGCTCCGGGTGCTAACTTTCTAACCCTGTTCATAATTACTTTTTTTTTCTTACCCTGGCCTGGGGGGGACAGGTAACCACATGACATGGGGGCAAAGTGGGAGGAGCATGTGAGTGGGGGGAGGGGGGGGGGGGTATGAAGCAGTTGGAGGGGCGTCGGTGTAACAAGTGTGAGTGACATTGAGTGACATGGTGAGCTGCTCCACACCCAGCAAGCCAAGGCGAATATAAAGCGAAGCATGGCATCTAAAAGTTCAGCGGGCCATTTCCTTCTTCTTCTTCTTCTTTCCGACCTGTTCCACCCTGGGCTAGTGATGAAGAGCCCCCAGGGGGTTGGGGGCTGTCTCAATCATCTCAATCATCATAACAACCCTCGGTACACATCCGCAGCTGGCTGCAGTCCTTGTTTGTCGCCGAGCGCCCGTCGCCCCTCCCAGCTGCGTTTCCTTAATTATCCTCCAGAAATAAGAACTCGTCTCAGTCAGTCTAGTAGGAGGAAATTGCTCTCTCTCTCTCTCTGTCTCTCTCTCTCCTTCCACAGTGCTGTCCCCGGCTGTGCTGCAACATTATCAGTAGTGCATGTGCTCTCTCCCAGCACTCTAATCCATTTAGCGTCATAATGCAGGGACCATGTAATGGAATATGGGGGGCTGTCCATATATACACTGCGGTAATGTCCCAGGGTGGAGTGTCCGGCCATACTTAGCGCTTTTCATATTTATTTATTTTCCCTAAAGAGGGGGCTTTGAAGGCGGGTTTCTTATTTTTGCTTTGCCTTTGCCTCAAGGTCAAAAGTCCTTCATAATGTTGACGAACAAAATTCCCCGGGTTAAATGGACCGTGCAAATTGGGCATAATCACATTAACCATCCTTAATTTGCCCCCCTCCAAATGTCAAGGGAAAGGTCTGGCTTTTTTTCTTTTTTTTCCCCCTTCTTCTTTTGTTTGCTCTGAGAGGAGAAGACCCCGGCCGTTCCCCCCTGACACTCTTAATTAGTGATGCTAATTTATTTTTACACCAGAAGAACAAAGTGGGAGCGTCAATTACATGGAGATTAACTAAAGATTACAGCGCGGCTGTGAGATGAATGGAGATAGAACGCCATTCAACTGTATCCTCTGGAACCAACACGGAAACAAGGACACAGCGTGTTAACACATAGGTTCTTGGATGTTGGGTTTTTTTTAAGGGAGCTGTAATGCGTTTCAACACAGTGCTGGGTCATTACGGTTCTGCTCAATAAATCAACGTGTGTTCTTGACCTCCTTTTCAACACTAGTGGCACTGCAGTCAGCCATGGAAAGTAAAAGTACTCACATGTTTTACTTCAGTTAAAGTTAAAGTACTGCAATGTAGAAATACTCTGTTACAAGTAAAAGTCCGGAATTCTAAATGTACTTAAAAACTATTCGAAAACAGCGGATCTACGAGCGGATGCGACGCATTGTGAGCTACTAAACTACTAATAAATAAAGTTTCCAAAGAATTGTATAGTGGAGTAAAAGTATAATAGTTTCCTCTGAGATGTAATGGAGTAAAAGTAGAGTACAGTACTTGAGTAAATGTACTTAGTTACTTTCCACCACTGCGGTTGTGAAACGTAAGCATTTACATTTACAATTACTCAAGTACCGTGATTAAGTACAACTCTGGGGTGCTTTTACTTTATGTATGTACATTTTTCAATAGTTTACTATCAACGTAGGCTAACTCAGAGTAGTCTATTTACTCCACACAGATTTAGATTTTATTTTTTAATAAAACATTTGCATTCACCACTTAAGCCCTATTTTATACTTCTACAAGCTCACAACAAGTCGCATGCACAACGCATTGTGACAGCTATTAAAAAATAAGAATACCAGGCCTTTACTTGTAACAGAATTATTTTTATCATATTTTATCATTCATCATTAAGGTATTGCTACTTTTACTAAAGTACTTAATGTTCAATAAATCGAGAGCGCTCTTAACCTCGCTTTCAGCCGCGCCTCAGTCCCGCTCAATGTCAAAATGCGAGTCGCGCAGCGGATGTTTACGAGGTAATAAATGCACTTGACGGATATTAATTCATTTGGTGGAGGGGGCTTGCAGAGTTTGTTTGCTAGCTACTCAAAGACTCTCAATGAACCGGCAAAAAACATAATAGCTACGACCCGTGGCAACACATCGCAATTCTAGCTTTTATTAATCAGCTCGAGGAATGGAGTGAATTCACGGAGACTAATGTCAAAACTAAAAGGAAAGGGGGAGAATTATGCATCTGCATATGGTTGCTTTCGGGCCCAAACCTCACATCTGACATGTTCCCATGCTTTGTACTGTATGGTCTATTTCGTAAATTAATTACTGTTTTGGACATATGACGTTTCCACCCGACGGCGTGCAGATATCAATGGGCCTAATAATGGCTTTGGGTATTAATCAACTCAAGGAGAGTAGATCCAATGAGATGAATGTCAAACCCCCCCCCTCCCCTCCCACCCGTCCCCCAAAAAGAGGAAGGGGAGAAATCCAGCATCCGCAAATTAACATTGGGATGTCGGCTTATTTAAAATGTATCACAATCTATGAGCCAAATGAGGAAATCATTGTTGTCGGGCAGAAACCTTATATCTCCATATTTCAACTTTTACGTTTTATTATTATTAATAATATTTCTTGTAAATGAATCCCTACTTCGTCACACAAGAGTGTCGCACACAAGTAGTGAAAATAGCCGATCTACAAGCTCACAGGTTGTGAGCCTTCTTCTTCGGCTACATTGGCTATTTTCACTATTTCACTGTTTTAAAAAATAATGTGACGAACAAGGTTTCCTCCCGACAGCAAGGAAATGGGTATGCAAATGAGAGGCCTGCATGGTTTCTCCTTGAGAAAACAAGAGCGACTTGTTTGAGGAGAGATCAAAGAATGTTTGTCTTCCGACTGTGTGCCTCTGTGTCTATCTGTGAGGATGGATGCATGTGTGTGTGCGCGTGCGTGCGTGCGTGCGTGTGTGTGTGTGTGTGTGTGTGTGTGGATAGACACCTGCTACACTAGTTCATTTCAGTTGGTGTTGAATCTCATGGTTATGCAATGCATATGCAGTAAATAATTGTAAACAGTTACACATATGCAGACAGACATGCATATACAGTATATATATATGTATGACTGTATTATGTGTAATTGTTTACAATCATGTACTGCATAATGCATACCCACATTGCATTACGAAACGCCCAGAGCTGAGAGGTGTATAACAATGCATCATTTATGTGTAAAGCCTGGCTATACTTTGCTGGAGAGTTTTTGGGAAATCATTTGAATACATACTTCTTCTAACTGTGAAGCGCTTTCATCTCCCCCCCAAAAAAACTTTTCATCATCAACCTTACACCAACATAACTCAGAGACGCAATACACTAGCGTGTTTACACTGCGGCTAAGACCATCTGTCTCTCTCTCTCTCTCTTTCTCTCAGTCACTCTCTCGCCATCTCTCCCTTAATCTACTACAGTTATATTCCACAATATTCCATTGGATCCACCGTGCCAGAAAAACAAACGAGTCGATTTTGCCCCCGATTGGTTTTCGTACCCACACTGTGGTTGGTTTGTGTGCAGTGAGCGCCATGCGGTGTTTACTTTACACAGGAGGTGTTTTGATTTCAAAGAAGCATGTCCTCCACACGCAAAGTCACCCCAAGGGCAGGTCGTTATACCCCACGCCTTCTGAATAAAATTACATCTAGTTTTAGTCATATTTTAGTCACTCGAAATGTGTTACTTTAGTCGACTAAAAATGTATTTCGGCGGGCCATGATGATGTCGTAATGGCAGGTTTATATGAGCCTAAGTGACAACCAAATATAAAGAAAATGTACTTCAAATGTTGTACTTTGATTGATTGATTGATTGATTGATTGACTGACTGACTGAATAGCTACTTAACTTATCCTTCACTTTTAACTCAAGTTTTTTAATTTGACTGAGCAACTTTCACCTGTAGTGGAGTAATATTCGACCAGGAGTATCTCTATATTTTAACTCGAGTACTGGGGTTGAGTATCTTGTATCTCATCCTCAACGACCCCCCACACCACCCAACGTGCACGTTTCATTTCCCTGTTTATCCGGTTCAAACGGTGGTCTCGCCCTTCCTTCCCCTCCTTTCCTCTGCAATCAGCGTGTGAGATCAACGGGCGTAAAAAAAACAAAACAAATGCCATCTAATTACGCATTTCCAATCTCCTCGACCGGCAAGCCGAGAAATAATGATCATTTTTTGATAGACCCAGCCAGTACGTATACGACAAAGGCTGTTTATGATGTTTCCGTTATTTACATATAAAAGGAAGACACGTGTCTTGGGATAAGAAAATGATAGAATAATGGAGGAACGGAGTGACAAAACAAAAAGAGAATAGCACGGAGACGGAAGGCAGAAAACCCTGGCTTGTTTTTCTGATGTTGGTTTCGCAACGGGGAGGCCGATCAAATGTCGACGTATGTCATCTGCTGCTGCTTTCATTAATTCCGCTTGTTATCAGCGAGCACAGGAAAGACCTAGCCTGCGTGGTCCCTCCCAGTGTTAGACTTGGTTATAGCCTGGTTCCAGACGAATCTGGTTGGCCGTCACCATTTCGGCCGGGAAGTCCTCCCACAATAAGACAGAGGCCAGCCTTAATCTGCCTGGGGCGATATGCATTGCAAAGGCAGATGAAGGCTGGCTATAGTGGCAACACGAGGCTATAGGAAAGACCCTACAACAATAACCATCCGCAAGCTGTGGATCCTAAGCATTGCAAGTGGGCCCCCAAATAATTGCCAGAACACTATAAGATTGTAATAATAATATAATATTAAAATAATTAACGTCAACGGAATTACGGTATACGTGCAGAGAAGTTTGGGGAACTGCAGAACTGCTGCTTTCACACCTGAATCTATAGAAAGAGAACGTGATCGTCGCCCCACTGAAAGCAATACAGGGAAAACCTCTCAAGATGGTCGCCAGCTGTCCATTGAACTCCATCGAGCGGACGGTTCCTTGAGCTATATCGGAGCAGCGGAGGTGGAGGAGTGAGGGAGGGAGTGAGAAAGGGAGGTGAGGAAAGTGCTGGAAGAGGTACTCCTCCTCTCTGCACCAGCAGAAGTGATGGGAGACGTTTTAATTTCTCTTTTTTTTTACCAGCAGTGGTTCTCAAACTTGTTTTCAAGGATCCCTCAGAGTACCTACAGAGACCCTACAAGGGGTCCATTTGAACCCCCCTCAAGGACCCCTGAGGTGCACTTTGAGAACCACTGACCTACAGCATGGTGGATTAATGCAAAGCACAACAGCCCGTGTGAATAAATCATGATGACTGACACATCCAACCAAGGTTAAATCAATCAAAGAAACAAACAGCCCGGTTGCCAGTATAAAAATGACAACCAAACAAATACAATAAAATAAACAAGGGGGGAAATTAGTGCTTTTTTTGCCGTGTCATGGAAAAAAATAAAAATAAAATAAATGCAAATCATATGTTTTGTAAGTGGGGCGAGCAGTGCTGGCAAATTATAACAAAGTAAAAATTAAAATAATAAAAACAGCTGGGAGACAAAAAACACAAGAGCTAAATACAGAGGGGACTAACTTTCATAGTCAAACTCAGCTTCACTCTGAGGGCTGCTCAGACCAGAATCTGTAAAGAAACGCAAACATAAGGGGACAACAAGCTGGCTTTGTTCTTTGTTGTTTTTTGTTGTTTGTTTTTTTAAGCTGAAATGCGAACAGAAAAGGCAAAATGTAAAATTAAATCCTTAAATAAATGGATTACAAATGATGAAAGGCCAACATATCACACACACACACACACACACACACACACACACACACACACACACACACACACACACACACACACACACACACACACACACACACACACACACACACACACACACACACACACACACACACACACACACACACACACACACACTCTCGCCGGCAGGCAGGCAAAAGTATGTTATACATTGATCACGTATCATCTTCTTTCACGATGGGTTGACGACGATCAACCTTGAATACATGAAGGACGACGTGACCCATTTTGAACAGATGTTCATATAACTGGTGGTCCTCACTAATGTTAAACCATGTTCATATAACTGGTGGTCCTCACTAATGTTAAACCATGTTCATATAACTGGTGGTCCTCACTAATGTTAAACCATGTTCATATAACTGGTGGTCCTCACTAATGTTAAACCATGTTCATAATGAGTTCTAGCCAATGTGCAGTCAGACAATCAGGCGATTGGACTCCGCCTTTAAACAACAGTGCCTCTGACACTCTCGGTTCAGCATGCAACAACAACAAACCTCCGTCCCCAACTCCACCTTGTCCCAACCGTCTAGTGTTGAGAAGGAAGGAGGTTCATCTGCACTGCCACCACCAGCGTCTAGACTCCCTATTAAAAGCTAATCTTGTTAATGGAGTCTAATCGTCAAAATGTTATCTTTTGTATTTTCCCCCTCTTAATCTCTAAATGAGTTCTCATTGTGATATTGATAAAAACAGGAACTTAAAAGTAGACGACATTAATTGCATTGATCCGAGCCGGCCGCCGGAAAACCGTAACGGATTTCTGAACAGTCCACACAGCTCCTCCTGACAGAGGACACAGACCAAGTAGACCAAAAATGCCGTGCTATAATTAAATCATTATTAGTGAGGACCATGCTGTATGAAGATAGGCTGAAATTGCGTTTAAGGTCGTGCCCGGGCTGGCCCAGTAGAGAGACTCGGCTCTGAAGTAAGTAGTTTCAGCTTCATTCTGCTCACATACTGTCACTCAAGTACTGCAATGGGGTTGAGGTCCACCACCGGTGTCAGTTCAGTTCTCCTCTCCCCCCTCGAATAAAGGACACCCTGTCTGTCAGGGCCTTCAACTACCCCCCCTCCCCTGGATGTCAACAGCTGTCCAGATCTGCGGATAAGAAAATCGATCCCCCCCCCACTAAGTCGGAGCTCCCATACACAAGCAGTTAGGAGTTCTGTTGAGACGAGAACGAGAAACAGGTTAAGGAAGGCGAGGGAGGAAGGAGGGCAGAGGGAGAGGAAATCGGGGTGGGGGGATTGGTAGGCTGAGATGGGGGGGCTAGAGACGGCTTATGTTTCCTCCGCAAAAAATGAGGTCTGAAAGGCCTCTTTTGTCTGCCGGCTTGGCGCTGCTGAGGCATTAGGAGTGAAAGGTGTGGAAAAACGTTCCCATACCGCCGTCTGACAGCCATGAGCTGATGCGACCGAGGAATGTTGTGACAGTTCAAAGAACTGTCCGCTCTGCTCTGGAAGGAAGGGGATTCAATGGCTCTGTCTGCACGAGCACACACACGCACAGTCACACACACATGCACAGTCACACGCAGTCACACACACACACACACACACACACACACACACACACACACACACACACACACACACACACACACACACACACACACACACACACACACACACACACACACACACACACACACACACACACACACACAGGCAGGGTTTCTCTGCTGTTTCGGCTGAGGGGGTGGGCGGGGGAAAAAAAGGAAAAAGAAAAATGCAACCATCTGTGCTGATGAGAAACACACCTGGTTTGTGTGGATGAGAGAGAGGTGAGATGTACGGATGTTCTGCCTCACCGAGCGCCTCCAGAGAAAAGAAAGAATGCCTGCTCTCGCCTCCAGGCAATGAATGAGTGAGTGGGGAAAATAGCGGTTGGGATAATGTGTATACATGTCCAGGTAAATACCACCGGGTTTGTTGTTGGTGGTGTTGTCTGCCCGGACAAGCAGAAAGCAAGGCCTCCAGCCACATCCCTCGGGGATGATTCAAGTACACAGAACTGGAGGAAACAATCCGAGGCGGGCCGGATGTGTGCACTGCACTCTCACGGTAATTGTTTAGGATATGAGCATAGCGAAGAGGCTTTTTATCACATCGATTTCAGGAATCTCCCCCCGAGGCGTTCCAATTACACATCCTCATGATCGATGAAGCACAATAGTCAAGGATATGCATTCGGAACGGCCGGCGTATGCACTACGAGGATTCACACAAGACTGGTCAAGTTGAAGAGTATATACGATTGTGAACGGGGTCGAGCGTATAGGCTGGTCAAGGAACGCAGCACGACAGTTACATTGTTTTAATAAATATAGGGCCACAACTAACGATTATGTTCTTGTTGATTATATCAATTACTTTTTTCATTAATTGGGAAATTTAGATGCACTTTTTTGTGTTCTTTTCATTTTTAAAGAATTAATTAACATTTGACTATTTCACCATTTATTTTGCTTACTATGAGCTCACCTACAATGACATGCAGCCAGTAGAGATAGAATATGAATTGATTATTTTCTAATCAAAGCATTGATTAGGAGGGCGAGGAGAAAGTCATAATGGAGGAGGGAGATTAAGACGTCTCATCTCTTCCTCTCTAATTGGTCTGTGTGACGATGCACCAATTATAGCAGTCGGGGGGGGGGGGGGGGGGGGGGGGGCGTCCACGTCTCTCGTCTCCACGTCTACGCAATCATCTCAGCAGGAGGCAGTGTGTGTGTGTGTGTGTGTGTGTGTGTTAATTGATGCATGTGTATGCATGCATGCATGTATGACTGTGTGCAGGTGTGTTCGGAGATACACCAGTGTGGGAAGATACGATAGTCATTATTGCTTCCTGTGATAGCAGAGAAGTAGGCTGCCGATGCATCGCTGTCACGCCCACTTGCGTGCACGTGCGTGCGTGCGTGTGTGTCTGTGTGGCGATTACTATATTCTATCAATTACTTTTTGGATTAATCAAATAGTCGAGCAGCACATTTGTTTTATATTTACAAAATGCTAGGACACTATAGTGATTACCGTATGTGGTTAATGTGGGGAAGATTTCCCAGAATACCCCAGGGGTCCTTGAGGTGGGGGGGGGGGGGAGAGAGAGAGAGAGAGAGAGAGAGATAGAGAGAGAGAGAGAGAGAGAGAGAGAGAGAGAGAGAGAGTGTGTAGCTAAAGCTTCGTTAGTTGGGTCGGTTAGCCTCAGGCTCAGATGGACTTAATGAAGAGCACACGCCACTCCGCACCCCCCAGGAATCATGGTTAATAACTGGCAGGATGTCGTCTGACCTACGGACATGCAAATGCAAAGTAGGGACTCACACACACAGACAATATACATACTCCCACCCACACACACACACACACACACATAAACTACACATTTCAGCTTACACGCAAATTAGACTTGCACTCTCTCTCTCTCACACACACACACACACACAGACACACACACACACGCAGACAAAATACATACTCCCACACACACACACACACACACACACACACACAGTGCACGCACGCACACATAAACTACACATTTCAGCTTACACGCAAATTAAACTTGCACTCTCTCTCTCTCTCTCACTCTCTCTCTCACACACACACACACACACACACACACACACACACACAGTAGCCTATAACTCCCCCTATAGACTAGCTAATCTAAAGCATATTTCATTGTGCTACCAGCACTGGGGTCACTGAGCACACAGCGCGGTGAGGGCATATGCCTCGCAGGGGGGGGGGGGGGGGGTTTAAGCACACGCTCGTTTGAACAATGGCCACTATTAGCTAATGGGGATGTTCGCGGATGTTCAGCGCCCCGCCTAATTGGGCTAAAATGTCCGCTCAAATTAAATTCCATCCGGGCTGCAGAGATAATGACATCGCCATGCAGCGAAATCCTTCTGGAAGGGTCTGTCATCTGAAGAGGAGGAGGAGGAGGAGCGGAGAGGAAGGGTCTGTTGTCATCTGAAGAGGAGGAGGAGGAGGAGGAGGAGGAGGAGGAGGAGGAGGAGGAGGAGCAGAGAGGAAGGGTCTGTCATCTGAAGAGGAGGAGGAAGAGGAGGAGGAGGAGCGGAGAGGAAGGGTCTGTCATCTGAAGAGGAGGAGGAGGAGGAGGAGGAGGAGGAGCGGAGAGGAAGGGTCTGTCATCTGAAGAGGAGGAGGAAGAGGAGGAGGAGGAGCGGAGAGGAAGGGTCTGTCATCTGAAGAGGAGGAGGAGGAGGAGCAGAGAGGAAGGGTCTGTCATCTGAAGAGGAGGAGGAGGAGGAGCGGAGAGGAAGGGTCTGTCATCTGAAGAGGAGGAGGAAGAGGAGGAGGAGGAGCGGAGAGGAAGGGTCTGTCATCTGAAGAGGAGGAGGAAGAGGAGGAGGAGGAGCAGAGAGGAAGGGTCTGTCATCTGAAGAGGAGGAGGAAGAGGAGGAGGAGGAGCGGAGAGGAAGGGTCTGTCATCTGAAGAGGAGGAGGAGGAGGAGCGGAGAGGAAGGGTCTGTCATCTGAAGAGGAGGAGGAGGAGGAGCGGAGAGGAAGGGTCTGTCATCTGAAGAGGAGGAGGAAGAGGAGGAGGAGGAGCGGAGAGGAAGGGTCTGTCATCTGAAGAGGAGGAGGAGGAGGAGGAGGAGCGCCCTGCTTCATCTGGCGTGGAGGACAGAGAGAGTGTGTCCGTCCGGGAATGAACATACTTATATTAGCGATAGTTGTGAGGGTCAGATGGGTCCACAAGTACGTCCAATTTGAGAAACGGACATTGTGAGTAGAGAGAAGTCTACATTATGAGCCTCCCGAAATGATCGGCCGATATTAACATGAACATGAGAAATCGGAAATTGTATTAGTTCAACTGTTGTAGTGTGTGCGTGTGTGTGTGTGTGTGTGTGTGTGTGTGTGTGTGTGTGTGTGTGTGTGTGTGTGCGCATGTGTGTGTGTGTGTGTGTGTGTGTGTGTGTTAAGAGAGAGGAGGTAACAAGGTTTTCTATTATTCAAGGAGGGGAGGGCAGCTGAGGACGAGAGAGGCCGGGAGACCATTACAACCGCCTCTCTCACAGATAAGGACAGGCTTTGTGCGTGTGTGTGTGTGTGTGTGTGTGTGTGTGTGTGTGTGTGTTCCCAGTCTGCTTACAAAGCCACTCTCCTCCCGTTGGAAGAAAGAAAGAGGAATCCTGGTCGTCTTTCTTCCGAGACACGGATCTGAGAGGAACAGAAGGCGAAGCGGCCGGCCAGCTCTCCAGGCAGCGGAGAGGAGATTAGGCTCTGGCGCTTTTTTTTCCTAAACGTGAGCCGCTTGTGACGGGGAATGCAGATTGATAAGGACAGACTGACAGATGCCTGGCTGACTGACTGACAGCCAGGGAAGAGGGAGGGAGGGGGAGGGGGCGGGGGAGGATTGGGCTGGAATGCCGCAAGAAGAAGAAAAATAAAAGAAACCCAAAGGAGACGAGACGAGGACAGAAAGAGAGAGAATGCACGATGGAAGTCCAACCGATGCACTCCCCATTTTCACTCGTCTGATTGACGGGTAGACAGGCAGGTTGAAGGGAAGACGGATGGACGGACGGACGACAGACAGACAGAACAGCACAGAACAGAACAGAGCAGAGCAGAGCAGAGCAGAGCAGAGCAGAGCAAAACAGGAAAGGAAAGGAAACGTGACAGCAGCGTTTTAGCTATAGTGGAAATCGGAGTAAGTCGGTGATGTATGGCGGAAACCATGCATGTCCAAAACCGTCACTATGTTCACTAAAACCCATTTGGTTTTTAATAGCAGAAATAGCTCATGTACAAACTCACAGCACTTTGCAATGCGATGCGTTTTGAGCTTTAATTCACAAGAGATTTTTGTGTGAAACATGAGGTTTCTGCCCAACGACAATATGAGACGAGGATCTGAGGGAGATCTAGTCTTAATACTGTCTGATCTGTAGCCACAACACAAGCAAAGCAGAAAGAAATGGTCCGCCAAGAACAGAACAAAAACCTACTAAATAAAAACAAAATACAGCCCAACCCAAAGATGTCCTCGGCTAGCCACACACAAACACACTGACACGCTGCTGATGATGGTTCACTGTAAACTGCTTTGCATGTTCATTTTAAAAGAGTGTACAAATGGAAGCGCTTCCATCCTCATGATGCCTTCACACGGGCAGACGCAAAGATGTATCTTTGTAGCTGAAGTTGAAACCAGCTCAATTTGTTTGTAGCTTTGTAGCTTTTGCAGCAGCTACAAACGTCGGATGAATCTTTGCATCTTCATGTCGCTGGCTTCCATTGAAGATGAATGGTAGACTGTATCTTTGCATCTGCCCGTGTGAACGCAGCATCAGAGTAAGCCTAACTCATCAAAGGAACACTTTTGACCGTGTTGGTAGTTAAATGGTAAAAAAAACTAAACGTAATTAATGGTAAGTACTAGCCTGGGTAAACATCTCCCCCCTCGCCAGATTTGCATTCTACCCCTCCTGGCAGAATTAAATGTTGTCCAGAAGGGGGAGTGGGTTTACCCAGGATAGGTAAGTACATATGTAGGGATATGGAGGGATACAGGATGGTATGAAATCAACATCAACAAGAAGCTTTGAGGGCGCGCGCGCGCACGTGTGTGTGTGTGTGTGTGTGTGTGTGTGTGTGTGTGTGTGTGTGTGTGTGTGTGTGTGTGTGTGTGTGTGCGTGCGTGCGTGTGTGCGTGTGCGCGTGCGTGTGTCATAACAGGTACAGTACATTGTTACTCTTGCAGTTAAATCCCACATGACTGCAGTACTGACGTTCGTCTCAACTATTTAAAGTCTAAGAGGTCATCCGTGCTTTCGGTCACACTGTGTCATTTAAAAATAAATAAAAAAAACCACAACAGCAAATACTCTTATTGTTAGATATTTCCCTTTGTTGTCGCTGCTATTATGGGTCAATGCATTTAGTTGTTTTACATAATATAATACATTTCTCCACACGCTGTGCGTCCTGGTCATACCTGGAGTCTGGAAGTTGATGCGTCTCATCTCCACAGGGTCGGTGGGGTGGTGTGGCGTGATGTCTGCGTTGTTCAGCAGACACTTGGCGCGCGGCTCCGACTCCTTTCTTTTACGGCTGGAGAGAGACGGAGAAGAAAAGGACGAGACGGACGTTGTTAGACGGCGGTGTCATGAACAAAATGGCGAGAGCATACGCAACGCACACGCGCACAGTAAGCAACACTGTGGCTCTCGTATGTCTTTGAGAAAAGAGAAAAGAAACACAAACACAACACTGTCGAGACAAGAACCTGATTATGCTCCTTCTTGTGAGCGCAAAGACCTGCATGTGTTCAAATCTGACTCCTGCATCGTCTACTTGTCTAGCGTAGGCGCCAGCCATCCACCATTTCGACAAGAAGTGCCATGTTTTTATCCATAATCAACCTTACGCTTATTTATTATGACACCACACGTCAAAATAACATATTCCCAGCAGACTTTGATTGCCTATACATAACGGCCTGTATTATGTTCTTCATCTTCTCTTGAAATATGTTCGTACGGTATCAGGACTAGACTCTAGACCTATATCTCCTAGACTCCCAGGGTTTGAATGAACGTAAAATGATGTGCTGGATGTGATTTGCATACCGACGTGGGGGGGGGGACTTCATTTAATTGGCTAAATGTCTTGCGTGCCAGCGCTCACCCTCCACTGTTGGCACCCATGTCTAAAGGTTGCCAACCCCCCCGCTTGGTCTAGCATGTCCCTCCCCTCCTCTGCCCTTGGGTCTCTTGTCCCTCTACACTACACTATCCTATCCGAAATAAAGTATACAAACTAATAATATACAAATAAAAAATACAGCTATGGCGAAAAGAGGCATATCTGGTGTGTGCCAGCTTTCTCCTCCACCCAACCTCCTCCCACAACCACCCGTCGGACTAATTAAAAGCGTTTTTCATGCTGAGACGGCTTATTTTTCTTCTCCTGCTGAAAAAAAAAACGAAAAATGCAATAAAACAGCTGCAGCTAAAGCCTTACCTGTCAGGTTTGCTGTTTCCACAAGCAAGCAATGAAGGAATCAAATAAATACACACAGACACGAGACGGGGAGAGAGAGGGGAAAAAACACACCGCAAGGGGGGGGAGGGAGGGGGGGCAAGAAGACACAGATCAATATAGAGCAGTTTAAAATTCACAGGGGCTGCTTCGGAGCTCTCACACACAAGATAAAGCTCATCAGCATTTGGACTTTGGAGAAGGGGTGTGTGACTACACTGTGTGTGTGTGTGTGTGTGTGTGTGTGTGTGTGCGTGCGTGCGTGCGTGCGTGCGTGCGTGTGTGCATGCGTGTTCATGGCCATTACTTTGGGCCAACTGAGTGTTCTTGTTGAAGGTTGAGTATCAATATATAATATACATGTGTGTGTGTGTGTGTGTCAATCGAACTACATACTGTATCTTATAAAACGTGCAATTTCAAATCGATCCCTATTATATAGGCATGCCATTATTATGTGTACAGTTTCAAAGAAATCTACCACAACGTTGAAGCTTAACTTCACAAAATAAAGAGCAACACTTGGTTAATCAATTCGTTGATATACTGTATATTATTTATTTTAATAATGAAATTAATAATTTACAAAAATGTAAATAATAATTGATAGAATAATGGCTAAGAAAAGTAATGATAGTTTCAGCAGCAATATTTGTGTGTGCGTGTGTCTGTGGTGTGTCTTTGTCTGTGTGCGTGTGCGTCCGTGCGTGCAGGTGGGTGGGTGGGCGGGGCGGGGAGTTAGTAAGGGCAGGTCAGGACCAAAGACAAGCCTGGATAACACTGTCCACCAGGAAGAGATGGAGGGAAAAGAGGAGAGAGAGAGAGAAAGAGAGACAGACAGACAGACAGACAGATTCAAGGAGAGACGTTACTAAGACTAAGACTAGCACTAAGACAAGAGGTAAGGCAAGGTCACACTGCCTAGCTCACCTGACAGCAGCAGCCAGCTAGTAGAACCCAGCGATACGCCTGACCTCTAACACAGCCGTCACTCAACTCTACTGGGACATGTAGTCCAACTAAAACTAGCGGCTGCAACTAAAACTACAACTGGAGACTGCTTTTTCCCGTTTGCTTTGTGATGTGTTGTGCTGCACTTTCAGAAGACTTCTCCTACAGTATGTGATTCCTTTCTTAGTTTATTTGGAGATGTTTCGGAGATCGGCTATTTCTGAACAGAAATTCGAATGAAATGTAGAATTGCAGGATCACTGTGTTTGCCTGTGTCGCTTTTAGGTCCATACATGGACATTGCTGTCTGTCCCCGTCCCTTTTATGCCCATATAATGTGGAGATCCCTGATGTCACATATGCCCATAATAATTGTAGAAGAGAATAATTGTAGAAGTATAAAGTATTGAAAAATGGCATAATAATAAAGAGAATAATAAAGTATTGAAAAATGTAGTAAAGTCAAATCCCTCAAAATGTTTCTATTTACTTCAGTGCAATATGTGGAAACTGTGGAAACCTCATATGTCCAAAACTGTTACTTTTCATTCAGGATTCAAATAAAACAAATTGCTAAAAGTAGCAGATATACAATCTCAAAGTGCTTTGCGGCACATTTTGAGTTTGCTAAATGTGATGTTTTTTAGTTTTTTAGTTAGTCAGTGTAGGCTAAGTAAAAACAAATGGAGATAAGAGGTTTCTGCACGACAACAGCGACATATACCTAGTTACTTTCCACCACGGCACATTTTACATGCAACAACTTTTGCCATTTCTTTTTTAAATTCATGCTAGACCACATAAACACCAGTCTGAGCATGCTCACAACCATGGAGTTTCACCATCAACATCCAGAACAAACCCTAGAACACTAAACATCCTTTTTGTCACGACGTTTAAACCCGGGGTTATTTCACCCATTGTAAAATATTCCATAAAACATACTATCTCTATGACATAATATCACTAAACACGGGTGAAATTCACCCGAACACCGGCCAGGGAAACAAACGTACCTTCACTGAGCATCATGAAGGTACTGAAAGACCTTACCCACCTCAGACATCAGCAACATTATGAACATTACAACAAATATAATTGTCCGGGTGAAAATCACCCGTGTTTAGTGTTCTAGGGTTAAAAGTTTAGTTACAGACAAATACAGTGAAGTGAAATGAACTGAAAGCTCACTCCACACAGACAGTATAGGAGACCATCGATACAGTACTATACTGTACTATACTGAATGTGCATGGCTATTGGCTAAGTATATTGTTGCTGCCGGGCAGAGACCTCTTACGGTCTTACCCGTAACTCCATATTTTAACTTGTTGTGTCTTGTCTTAAATCAACAACCTACACAAAAGCATAAAACGTAGCAGATGCAAAAGCTCAAAACGTGGTTCCAATTGACGCTTTTTGAGCCTGTGGATCTGCTACAGTACGTACGTACGTTAGCTATTTTTTTTATTGTTTGAATCCTGAAAAGTTACAGTTTTGGACATACCGGTAATATGAGTTTTTTCCACCCGACAGTGACTTAGGTAGGGTAAGTGATATTGTTTGGTTTAAACAAAAATGTATTTATTTTATTATAAGGTTGAACATTTTGTGATGGTAATGCCCTACGTGTTTATTGACAGGGGTCTCTGAACAAAACAAACCCTTGGTGGTATCTTGTGTGAGTTGTCTATCCTGATCCTGATTTAATACATTTGGTATGGTGTTTACTAAACAGCTGGAGAGACAGGGACACCAACAACAACAAATCACTTACCGTACTTTTATTATTTTGCAGTAAAAACAAGTTGGCAACTCTGTCGAGGCGCCAACTTGCGCCTTGCACACAAGCATGGCCTACTTGTGCACAGGCAGAGCGCGCAAGTACTGCTACTAACTAATGTATATTACTACTGCTGTTCTAAATCCTTTAGACCCGTTATTGGCCTTATACCAACCTTGAAACGTACCTTAGTTACGTCACCATCAACAGCCAATAAGGGACCACCATTATTATCCCGACATACATGCATAATACATACATACATACATACATACATACATACATATTATATTAGGTATGCGGTCTAGCCTAACTTGGACTCAGGGGGGTGGACGCCTCTGCCTTGCATAGTCCCCAGTGAATAGGCAGTTTGCCCTTCACTGGTAACCTTATTTTGGATTTGTTTTAAATATAGGAAGGTTTTATGGGCTGGGCTTTTTACTAAAAAGCCCCCCCTTTTAAAATACTACACACATACATACATACCCACCTACATACATACATTTCAGACGTTTTAGCAGTTTTTAAGGACCCACTTTTAGGCCAGTGCACCAGAGCAAGCTTTTGCCTTTTTTTAAACCCCACCCATTTTAACCAAATACATTTCAGAAGTTTTAGCAGTTTTTAAGGACCCACTTTTAGGCCAGTGCACGAGAGCAAGCTCTTGCCTTTTTTTAAACCCTACCCATTTTAACCAAATACATATTACATACCCAGCCGATCGCAGTACTTGCTCGCTCTGCTTGCGCAAGTAACACGTAATAAAAACAAGTTCTCTACACAACTCCACATTTATAACATAATAAAGACCAACTGACTTCTTGTAGAGGAGGATGGCGATGACGATGCAGATGATGAAGACCACGGCCAGCACGGGGCCCACCACCCAGATGAGGCCGTCTCCGCCCGTCTCCACCGGCATGGGGTCCACCACCATCTCTGGGGTCATCACCGTGTCCGTGTACGGGCTGGTCGCAAACATTTTCTGAACACGACACACACAGAACACATTTAAAGCCAGGCGTTTCTTGGGGCCGCCCTTTTTTTCCTGCGCCAGGTCAAAAACTAGATAAAACTAGAAAAAGCGAACCGTGTGACGTGGGTCTTGAACTGAAGTATTAGCCGGCGATGTGTCCGTCGCTCGAGTTGACCCGGTCTTCACTAGCAGGAAACGCACTGATCTGCTAACCGGAGCATTGCGCTAGGTTTTTATTGACCTCCTAATATCATGTCTCACCTCATATTACCTCACCTGAGCTTCAATTCGGAGATAAACATACAGACAAACAAACGTAGCTAGTCATTGGAGCAGTTGTTAGGCACCGCTCAAAAACAGCTGCCAGGCTCATTTTAGAAGGGAACAGATTTTATTGCGTCATTTTATTGTTAAAGAAGGCCGATGCACACCTCGAATTATACAAAAAAAGAGAATCAATATTTGTAGCCCGATCTCAGAATAGTAGATAGCAGTTTGATTTTTAAAACTGCAACTGTTTATTTCCTGCGCTCTCTCTCTGCATATGATAAATCTATGATTGAGTCTGTAATTATTTATAATAAGCGACGGGACGGTAATATATTCGACAAGGGATGCGGCAGTTTGCTGGAAAAACAGCAATAATAAACACAGGTTACGTTGATCCATGATTGAAATGAGATTACTGAGGTCGTCAAAGTTACACTCTAATTCCTGTGGGAGCTACGTTTTTATTTGAGCCAGACAACAGCGATGCAGAGACAGAGAGCACAGTGAAGGATCGCGACACTTTCAGAAGATTCAAACGGCAATCTATCTCCCAGGGGTCTAATGCATTGTAACGGTGATAGACTCCCGCATGTTACCGGCTGATATCGACAATAAGCCACTTCTCTTATTTGTTGACGAAATTGACATGTTTAGTCTTTTTCATCATGATTTAGTTTTTGTCTCTCCGTCCCTCCCTGCGTCTACTCACCCCGGCCGTGGCGTTGAGCTCGGCCAGCAGGAAGAAGACGTACTCCTGGCCCGCCTCCAGAGGCGTGTTCTGGCAGACGCTGTGCCGGTGGTCCGTCCCCACCACGAAGCTGACCGGCAGCTGCCTGAAGCACGCCGTGATGAACGGCTTCTTCTGGTCCAGCTGGGCCAGCTGGCGGCGGGAGCGCCGCTTGGGGGCCACCTCCTTCAACAGCTGATAGAGAGAGAGAGAGAGAGAGAGAGAGAGAGAGAGAATGGATGGGAGTACCAGGTTAGAACACCTTTCATTCCCTGCCAAAGTTGTCCGTGACGTCTTTTGGGGATTTTTTGTCCTACACCGCCAAAGACGTCTCCCACTGTCTATAGGGAATTCCTTTTAGTCTAGCGGTTAAGATGTTGGCTTTCCACGCGAGAGACCTGGGTTTGAAAGCCGGGCGTTACAAATGTCGTTATGAATGTTTATAATCATGCGTGACATCTTATAACAATGTTTATAACATTTTTTATGTGCCGTTCTTTGTTATAAATCGTACATAATTATTTACAAATTTAAACAAATGTATGTCTTAAACATCTCTATCGTTTCACTTTGTTAATTCTGATTCTGCACATAAATACGGTACATGCCAAATGGGCAGAGAGTCCAGACTAGAGTAATGCACGTCCATCCAAAACAAACCGGTAGAGACAGCCCTGGCACCCAACTTCAACTTTCAACTCTCCCTGTGCCCTGGAGGACACCGCAGAACATTTAAATAATACTGTAAGCCCCCAGTCACCACTGATAAGCCTGCTCCTCTCACTATGAACTACAAAGGACCCCAAGAGGCTGAATGCCTGGCGAAGGGCTCCCACAGTCCAGACAACCGTCTTACTACTGCACACCCACCCACAGACACACGCGCATGCTTATACGTTTGTATTACTATACTTATGGGGACATCAACATTTTACGTTGCTGATTTTATAAATGTCATTTTGTTTTTCATTCTTTCAGTTGTTTTTACCCCTGACCATAAAAGCAGAAAGTAGCCGATCTACAAGCTCATAAGGTCTGCCACTGCAACTAAGTATAAACCAGGCATATCTCCACATTAGAGTTCTGCATCTCATAATGCCTAATCCTAAACCCAAATTGAAATCTTTACCTAATTTCCCTAACCCACACCCCCTTTTCTCTCTCCATGAAATAACTATTGCTCTTACAGGGAAACAGTCCTCATAATGCCTGTTTCTCAAATTCTGCTACACTTGTGCATGGGGACATTTGGCACACGTAGGCTATAGTGATACAAGTGCACGCACAGGCACACGCACACACACACACACACACACACACACACACTCACACACACACACACACACACACACACACACACACACACACACACACACACAGAGTGGATTGAAGTGAGCATGTGTGTGTGTGTGTGTGTGTGTGTGTAATCCCAAATCCAATAGGGATGCTGGGCACTGAGCAGCTCCTCAAGGTGACCTTGGAGGAGCTCTGGGAAGTGTACGACTTACAATGTAATTCTTTCCATTACATGCCAATTAGCATAACCAACCAGATCTGCACAGAGCGTATGGATTTGTGTGCTCTGGTGTATGTGTGTGTGTGTGTGTGTGTGTGTGTGTGTGTGTGCGCTCTGGTGTGTGTGTGTGTGTGTGTGTGTGTGTGTGTGTGTGTGTGTGTGTGTGTGTGTGTGCACTGGGGGAAGAAAAGTACCCAGAATGCCTCACTTAAAAGACCTGAGGCGGGTTCTACAAATTACTTCTATATCAGTGGCTCTAGCAGACTAGCACTCTCCCGGTTTTTAGAAAATGTTCAAAAACAGCTTGCAGGGCGGCACGAAGTGACGTGCTGTAATCTTGTATGTCTGATGTTTTTGAACAGCCAACGCTAAGGTCTCAAATCACACAGATGCTTTCCCGCTTTTAATGTATCAATACATCAATGTAGAAATATTCTGTTACAAGCAAAACATAAATAAATACTATATTAAATTTTACTGAAAGTACACAAGTTTTAGCATAAAAATAGGGATACTTCACCCCTTTTGCCCCCTCTTATTTTAATGGCATTTGGGAGACGTTTGGGTAATATGTGTTTTTAGATATTTTAGTATTTCAAAGTGTCCATGATGTCCAGGACACTGGGCTCACTTCCTTCTTGGACTACAATTCCCATAATGCTTTGGTGCACTGCTCCTCCTTGTGGATAGGGGGACGGCTGTCCTACCAAGACAACATGTAGTCCGGGAAGTAAGTGAGCCCAGTATCCATGACATCATGGACACTTACTACTAAAATATCTAAAACACATATATTACACACATAAAAAAACCCAGGAAAGTGTTTCTTGTCTCCCAAACATTAAAATAAGATCTGGTTGCAAAAGGGGTGAAGTGTCCCTTTAACCCATTTAGACCTGACGTCGAAATTTTTAAAATGTCTTCTAAATCATGACAGTATTCTGAAATACTTATGTTTCTATATCAGTGGTTGTCAAACTATATGTCAAGGTCCCCCAGAATTATATGTCATTTGGCCACCGACCCCCATCTGAAAATATTATGTTGTTTCCAAGGACCCCCCCAGAATCAAAGATTTGAGTTAAAAACGTTCTGAAAGAATATATATTCAAAGATTTGCGCCACATTTTCACGACCGTATAGCTTGTAGATCTGCTATTTTTCAATGGCTAAAGCTATAACATAATAGATCTTACCTCGTCCATGTCCATCTCGTCTGGGCTCTTCAGGTTCTTGACGCTCGTCACCGTCCTCTTCAGTGGAACCACAACCACATACCAGTTCCTGAAATAAAGACATATGAAAAGTCATGAATAGTAGCAAAAAAAATAAAAAATAATAAGAATACAGTATGAATCTGTTAAACACTTTCAACCTAACGTCCCTGTTTTTTTGCATAGGCTTTTGGTCAAACAAATTGTCCATCTTGTCTGTAATTTAAAAAAAAAATATATATAGGCCTAGCCTAATAATAAAAAAATATATAAATAGCTGTTCTACATGCCCAAACGTTATATAGTAAAAAAAGAAAAAAAAAATCTATTCCACATGCTAAACATGATACACACATCAATACAATTAATGCATATATATATTCCAATATATTCCAGGTATAGTTCAACCAGCCAGGTTGAGAATGATATTGTGTCTCGTGAGGATATCGTGATGGCTGGTGCTCTCACACAACAAGCGCCACTTGTTCTATCACGATGCCCACCTCGATCCGCAGTGCAGTCTATAGCTAGCAAATCAGAAAAGCCTTAGAATGCTATTTCCGTAACAATAACCCGCTAACCCTGACTTTCATTACGTACAACAATAGACTGTGTCAGACCCTTGAGAGCTCAGTAATTGTAGCGAGTCGTACTGCGGCATTCTGTGCGTGTTATATTATATTACTGTGTGTTTGGCTTGTTCCATTGTGTTGCGTTGCAGTGCTGCGTCCAAGAGCTAATTTCCCCATGAGTATAATGAAGTAGCTGTTGAATGAGTTCCAGACATAGTATACTACTGCTCGTGCACCACTTGTAAAGCTGCATTCTGTGTGTGAGATGAGATGTAGGCGTTGTTGCGTTTACGAGATTTAAGTTGCCGATCAATTGTCAAACGCATAATTGCGATTCAGCGATTCCATTGTGTTTCTGTCGCTGGAGCAAAACTGGAGAATATGAATACAAATTACTATTTCCGTTTGCCTTGGATTTAGGCTTCATAATCAAACATTGCACAGGGCAAATAATATGACAAATACATCTAATATACAAAGACAGCATTGACATTATTTAATAATTTTACACTTTTAAATAAAGTAAAAAATAGCTGATCTCCAGGTCTCCAGGTCTGCAAGGTCCCGCGGGCGAACGTCTAATGTCTCTTTCGAGTCCAGAACTGAAAAAGTTAGGAAACCGCTAGTCTAGGAAAATTGGCCTCAGATCCTGTGCAGCAGGGGCGTGGCCCAGTGCGTTGCGTTTCAAATGAAATGCGAATCAAAAGACAGGGGCGGGTTCCACATGGAGTGGGCGCTACATCTAAATAAGACGGAAGGGAAACAATTGCTCCTTGAGCGGTGGTGGCCTACTACAATTCAATTTGGAATTGGATTCCCTTCGGACTATTTTCATGGTATGCACATAAAACTTATGGGAACTCAGATTAGGAAACCGCTGCAACCAAATGACTCACTTTACGTCCTTCATGTCGACGACGGGAGGGAAGGTCATGGTGAGCAAGGTCTCGGGGTCGCCGAACACGTCCAGCTTGGGCTTCCTGGCCAGGAGGAAGGGTGCCGTCCTGGCGTGCACGCGGTGCCGCGGCCCCCCGTCCGCGCTCTCCTGGCACGCCACGCGGAACTCGTAGCTGCTGTTGGCCCGCAGGCCGGTGACCAGCACCTTGGTCTGCCGCGCGTCCACGTCCATCTTCTGACGGTTGTACTCGATCTGTTGAGAGACGGACAGACGGACGGACGGACGGACGGAGGGAGGTGGATTCATGTTAGTTCTGAGCTGGGTACGACCAGTGGTGGGTGTAGGTACTCACATTCCTTGCTTAACCCATTCTGACCTGAGATCAGATTCTAGTTTTCTGAAAAAGCTATGTTTCTATGTCAGTTGTTCTTCACCTACAGTACAAGCTCGTAGCTTGTAGGTCAGCTTGTAGATCTGATATTTTTCAATAGCTAAAGCATAACATAAAGCTAACACCAAACGGGGTTCGCGCCCAAAATGGGTTAAAAACCTATTTAGGCCCGACATCAAAATTTAAAAAATGTCTTTTAAATCATGACATAAATGAAATGAAATACCTCATGTTTCTATATCAATTTTATGTTTGCTTTTTTCTTCTTCTTGGTTCCTTCCTTTTCTTCATGAAAAGCAATTTTGGGTAATTAGAAAAGTGCTACATAAATCTGACCTATTATTATTATTACTATGAACATTATGCAAATGTTTTACTCTGTAACACATGTAAAGTGCATTCTAAATAAGATTATGTTTTATTATTGCTCTTGTCAAGATGAAAAGCATTCATCACGGTGATGGCACTGTTATTTGTATTTTAATATCGTCTCCCTTGACACAAACACGAACAGATCCGCACAGGCATGCCACGCACTCTGATATCACAACCCGACCCTCCCGGAAGCACAGCCTAGAGAAATATAAAGATGTATTAACATTGACATGATAATAGACACCTCATAGGGGGGCTAGAGCCTACATAATACACGGACAGTAAAATAACATGACAGACTCCATGTGAACCCGCTCTGAATGACACGCTGACATAGTGAAGAAGGCATGAATGCTATGTAGGGAATGAAGGGTTGGTGGAGGGAGTCTGATCACTGAAGAGCTGTCAATGTGGCAGTTACGGTAGAGAGAGAGCACGTTGAGCTGATGCTAAACAGACGGGCCACGGAGACTAGAACGTTACTTAGGATCATGGCCGTAGAGTATGTGATGGGAGGCTGTATGACTTTCCTGCCTGCCTGCCTGCCTGCCTGCCTGCCTGCCTACCGCGATGATCCATTTCACGGACAGATGGCTTTGTAGATGGTAAATGGCGTGGGTTGAGTGACTTTTAGATGGATGGCAAAATAGATGGATAGATGGATGGATGGATACATGGATGAATGAGTGGGTGGAAATGAGAGGTCGCATGACAGATTAAGTTAAAAGGTGGACAAGGACGTGTGTGTTTTCTATATTATATACAGAACATCTATTGTTGTAAAATATCGATTGAATTCTCAGTGAGAGAAGCTGACCGACGTTTTTGACGTTCTTTTTTTTACAAGCTGAAAACGTGATCTATCGCATCACATTGTTGGCTTCTAAATCACCTGAGGCGATGGGGTCCAACTCTACTCCCAGCTCCTCTTCTAAATCACCTGAGGCGATGGGGTCCAACTCTACTCCCAGCTCCTCTAAATCACCTGAGGCGATGGGGTCCAACTCTACTCCCAGCTCCTCTAAATCACCTGAGGCGATGGGGTCCAACTCTACTCCCAGCTCCTCTAAATCACCTGAGGCGATGGGGTCCAACTCTACTCCCAGCTCCTCTTCTAAATCACCTGAGGCGATGGGGTCCAACTCTACTCCCAGCTCCTCCACATGGAGACCCAAGAGCAATAGACTTATTACTACCCTAGCAGTATTCCGTCGATTAAAACTATGACGACATTTATTCGACGACTACCTTTTTTCACTGACAAAAACGAAATAAAAACTAAGCTATGGTGACTAAAACTAAGACTAAATATATTGACAATTGCTTCAACAAATAAGAACCTGACTAAAATGTTAGGGAGGAACTAATGGAGATGAGATCCAGTAGACTAAAAGACAAGTCATTCTTTGGTTGTGCTCTGAAACAGATGTACACAAATAACACAACAGAGTATTTCTATATTGCAGTATCAATACTTTCACTAAGTTAGTAAATCTCTGACGGAGATGGAATGCGACCTTTAGTGTGTGTGTGTGTGTGTGTGTGTGTGTGTGTGTGTGTGTGTGTGTGTGTGTGTGAGTGTGCGTGTGCGTTTCAGCAGCACTCACCGTGCATTTGTAGGGAGATCTGCTGTCGGTAAACTTCCACGCCAGTGCCACCGCGGTCTTCGTCGCCCACTTGACTGTGAAATTCTTTGGAACGTCTGTTTTGGTACAAAGAGTTTTCCGTTAGCGAGCAGAAGAGACGGACAGACGAAGAGAAGAAGAAAAAGAAGAGAGGTCTTTAAAAGAGCGTGAGCAGTTCCTGCAACGTTCCTCTGGAATCAAACGTGAGCGAGCGGTGAGCTGTGATAGGCAGTGAGAACGGGCAACGCCATTGGTTAAGACACACAGCACGGAAGACTCATGGAACGACAAATGGCCACGTGGCACAAACGGGACTCACGCCGACTAGTGGACGATGGCAGTGCCGACGCCCGTCTCAGTGCCAACCAACATCTGGACCACAGAGGAGGTGGAGCCTCCCTGTGTCTGGGGTCGGCACTGCCAACGCGCTACTGCCAGGCGGGCACAGAGACAGACCCAAACACAGCATGCGGACAGCCCCTTTGAGCGGGCGCTTCTCGGGGGGGGGGAGGGTGGGGGCGGAGGGAGGGGAGGGAGATGCCATGCCACAAACTTTCCCCGTCAACGGACGAGGTGGGGGAGGGGAGGGGTGGGAGGAAAGGGGAGTTAAGGTGGGAACGACTTCTCGAACAAAATAAATAATACAAAAATAAATAAATAAATAAACTCCAGAAGCGACATCTGCTCTCTCTCTGTTCTGCTAGGATACTCTAAGGATCCGTGCTCTTGGCCGGTCGGTCGGTCCTATACCTCTGGTTTGTAAAACTGGGGATGTGAGATTGTGACATTGGCAGTGTGCGTGTGTGCTCAGCAAAAAACGGGCTGCAAGGACGACTGACAGGAGTGTCTGACCAACCACTTACCTTGAACTCTGGGGCTCCTCCTCTCTTTTCAAACTGACTGACTGACTGTGACTTACTGACTGGGTTACCTTGTTTGGGTTAGTGAAGTGAGTTTCCCCCCGCAAACATTGTAATACATCTCTTTTTTTTTCATTCTCTTGTGGACAAGTGAAGGTGCTTGGAGGAGGGTGGAGGGCGGCTTTCATTTTTTCGTGCTGTGGATTATTCTATCGTTGATTATAATTTTTTTCAGGGGGGTTATTTCCATCAACACCACCACTCCCCACCCCCGCCCCAGGTTGAGGAGAGAAACAGGCAAGCCCTACCTGTCGGATCAAAGGTCACCGTCCGATATTGGATCGGCGGGCTGTAGGGACCTGGACCTACACTGGTGTGCGCGCGTATTTTCACGTCGTACGCCGAGTCGGGCTTGAGGCTGTTGAGCACGTAGCTGGACAGGCCGGGGGGCAGGCTGAGTTCCCGCGGCGACCCCCCGCCGCTCGCCTCCTTGTACGCCAGCGTGTACTCCGTGATGGCCCCGTTGCGCTCCGCCAGCACCGGTGGCGCCCAGGACAGCTGCACCGAGCAGCAGGTGACGTTGGAGCCCTCGCTCATCTGCGGGTAGCCCCCCGGCGTGTTCTCGGGCACGCGGAGCTCCACCGTGGCCTCGTCCCCGAAGCCCCCCCGGCTCTTGGCGGAGATCCGGAAGACGTAGGTGGCGCCGCTGTGGACGTTGTCCACCGCGTAGTGGCGCTCGTGCGTGGCGAACTCCAGCGTGGCCGGCGGGAACACGTCCCGGCGGCCAAACTGGAGCCGGTAGCCCTGCAGGTCCACGCCGGGGGCCAGCTCCGGAGGGTCCCACCGGACCACCGCCGACGTCTCCGAGTCCTGAGCCACCGACAGGTAGGGAGGTCCGGGCACTGTGGAGGGGACAACAGACACAACGTCAACAACAGACACAGGTAAGGAGGTCCGGGCACTGTGGCGGGGACAACAGACACAACGTCAACAACAGACACAAAGGCCCTGCTTATTTTTCTTTGGCACATGTCCTGTAGCACGCAGTGTTGTTTTCGTCGACTAATACTATGACGAAAAATGTCCGTCGACTGCCTTTTTTTCCACTGACAAAAACTACATAAAAACGAAATAAAAACTGAGCCATGATGACTAAAACTATGACTAAATATACTGACAATTTCGTCAACAAATAAAAACTAGTGGACAAGAGATTTTTTTACATTTGGTTGCATGCTGAAAATAGCAGATCTACAAGTCTCAGCGCGACGCGTTGTGAGCTTGTACATCTGCTATATTCAGCAAGTGTAAAAACAGCCATTACGACGGCATCGACACCCACCAAAAAACATTTGGTGTAGAACAAACTGTAGATTTAGTCGACTAAAATCTTATGATATTTAGTCGACTGAAACTAGACTAACACCAAAACATTACGGGTGACTAAAATGTCACTAAAACTAAATGAAAGCCATTCAAGAGACTATGACTAAAACTAAAATCAACATTTGCTGCAAAAAACAACACTGGTAACACGGATATCGCTAAGTAATAACAATAAAGGCAGATACAGGATTTATTGTGGGAAAACATGAGCGCTCTGTTGACGGCCAAGAGCACCCGGTTATAGATTAATTAATTGAAAACAACATTACAACAAAACAACATTATGCATCAGCATAACAACACTTCACAATGTAGCGTTGCTGCCGGGTGGAAAACATTATGTCTAGACTAGTCTAGACTAGTTATGATTTAGTCACGTTCCTGTTAATACATCATTTAACCACTTTCACTTAAAACTATAACTTTCAGAAATAGCAAAAGTAGCAGATCTGTACACATGGCGAGCCTTGCTATTTCTTGCCACTTCTGTGTGACACTCTAGATAGGGCACTTATTTTAAAAGTTTAAATCCCGGAGCTTCGAGTTTTCCGACCAGCGCAGAGCTTAATATTTCAGCAGCTCAAAGCAGCTCGAAAACTTTGAGCCGAAGCAAAAGTAGTGCTTCTCTCTAGGCATGCACTCTCTGTGTAAAATAGATGAGCAATGGTTTTTTTATCCGGCTCCATTCTTCAGAGTGGCCCAGTTTTGAAGATGACAGCACGTTCTGGCTCTAACTCTCCGTTTAAGGGCCTTGTCATTGTGATGGAGGTGGCGGTGGGCGTGCTCCGGTTCAGAGGAGGGATTCATTCCTCTCAAGCCACTGCCTTTACGAGGAGGGACGAGGGAAATGGAGCTGAATCGCTCCGAAATGTGGCATCTCTCGGCACGGAGGGAGCGATGCCTATCAAAAACTCACTCGTCTAAATTTGAATGCACACCAACAGTGGTGTTTCTGGCGGTCGGGTGGCACAGTGGTGTGTGTGTGTGTGTGTCCAGCATCACATCATCCTAAACCCTCCTGGCTGACCAGACATGAGTCTGGACTGCTGCCCAGTCCAATCCCAGTCTGGAGAAACTAAGCTTAAGGCTTCACTCACACTTACACATCTAGCATGTGTTGTACGACTTTCGGCTGTGTGTAAAGTGGAAATGCATTGCGAGCTTGCATCAGTCAATACGTCTCATGCATCAGCTATACATCAATCTGTTGTGCAGGTGTGAGTGAAGCCTAAGACTGGAGCCACCACGCCCTCTGTGTGTGTGTGTGTTTGTGTGTGTGTGTGTGTGTGTGTGTGTGTGTGTTGTGTGTGTGTGTGCGTACTTGCTTGCGTGCTCGCGTGCATGCCTAGTCTGCATTCATTAACTAAAATATGCAAAGCTGTCTCATACAGTATCCATAATGATCTCTCACACACACACACACACACACACACACACACACACACACACACACACACACACACACACACACACACACACACACACACACACACACACACACACACACACACACACACACTTCCATTCCTCCAATTCCTGTGCTTGCATTCTTCATTTCCGTTTGCTAATGGCCTTCTCTCTGTAGAGTGTGGTGTGGGCGGATGGGGTGGTGGAGGATTGTTGGGAGACGGTGTGTGTGTGTGTGTGTGTGTGTGTGTGTGTGTGTGGGTGTGTGTGTGGGTGTGTGGGTGTGTGGGTGTGTGTGTGTATATTCAATTTGGGTCCTGCATTTCATGTTGGGTAGTGGGTTTGTGAGCCTGGAGATTGGTGCTGGGGGGGGGGGGGGGGGGTGATGAGAGAGGGGAGAGGATGAAGGGGGCAGAGAAGGAGGTTGAGAGGTCTACAGAAAATGAGGAGTGATGAAAGTGACAGGGGACAGCGAGCAATCTGTCACTGTGTGTGTCACTGTGTGTGTGTCACTGCCTGTGTGTGTGTGCGCCGTGTGATGCCGCCATTACCTCGCCCTGTGTTCTCTCCATCCCCCCTCTGTCCTCCCCCCTCTCTCTCTCACACTCTCCCCCCCCCCTCTCTCTCACTCTCTCCCCCCCTCTCTCTCTCTCACTCTCTCCCCCCTCTCTCTCTCATTTCTCTCTCTCCCCCTCTCTCTCTCACTCTCTCCCCCCCTCTCTCTCTCACTCTCTCCCCCTCTCTCTCTCTTTCTCTCTCTCTCCCCCCTCTCTCACTCTCCCCCCTTCTCTCTCTCCCCCCCCTCTCTCTCTCACTCTCCCCACCCTTCTCTCTCTCTCTCCCCTCCTCTTTCACTGTCCCCCCTCTCTCTCTCCTTTCCTTCTATCTCTCTGTCGCTCTTCTTTCTCTCCAACTATTCTCTGCCTCTTCCCTCCGTCCCTCCTTCCCTATCTCCTCTTCCTCCTTCCCTCTCTCCTCCTACTCCATCTTATTGTATTATTTCATTCTGTTCTTGTGATTCCATTCTACTCTCTGTATATTCTCTTTGTTTCTGTACTGTCTTCTAGTCCAGTGCTTACAAAGTGAGGTCTGTGGGCCTCCAGACCCCACCATGGGGGTCTAACCACTTTCCATGTCGTACTTTGGCTATTAAAAATAGACGAGTCGCAAGCTCACAATGTGTCGCAATGTGACACGTTGTGAGCTTGTGGATCGACAGTTGTTTTAAAAAACTAAATTAAAAAAATATGGTGGCGAAGCACTGGTCTATTCTATTTGACTCGTTCTGTTGTGACTAGGGGAGTCCGAACCTCGGGACCAAGTATGTACCGAACCGAACGTGCTTGGGTACCGGATACCCATTACAATAATTCAATTTCGGTTCTCTCTATCGGTTACACAACTTGGACTCTGGTCCAATCCACCCAGGTGGTCTTGAGGCACGTTTCCCATCACAGCACACTATTAGCAGCAGACACACACGCACACGCACACGCACACACACACACACACACACACACACACACCACACACACACACACACACACACACACACACACCACACACACACACACACACACTTTGTGTGCACATTGGACTCCTTTGGATTGTGTCCAAGGGTGAAAATGCACAGACTGGAGACGTACATCTTTATTAATTCACCACCTGCCACATTTTGTGTGGTTTGTGCGAGTGTGCGCGTGTGTGTGTGCGCCGTGCGTGCGTGGTGAGGGCCAACAGTAGAGGCAAACATAATTGAAACGGCCTCTCTGTACACATAAGTACTGTATAGCATGCTGCACACACACACACACACACACCACACACACACACACACACACACGCACACGCACGTAATTTGTCCTATAATGAAATTTAGTCCAGGCCAACTGGAGGGCGGTTTTTTGACAGCAAAGATCTTGATAAAGCAATTCCTTTTCTCATCTTCATTTCGTTCCCTCACTCTATTCTGCTTCAGTCAGCTCACACTACCTGTGAGACAGTGTGCGTGTGCGTCGTGCGATGTGCGCATGCTGTGTGTGCGTGCGTGCGTGCCTGGCAGAGTGAGGGGCGTGCAGTCGAGTGCACTACAAAATTCACAAGACTCATTTAGGGAGTGTTGGCAATAAAATAAAGCAAATGTTTCATTTAGCCAGCATGTCATCAACTGGAGGAAGGCGAGAGAGAGAGAGAGAGAGAGAGAGAGAGAGAGAGAGAGAGAGAGAGAGAGAGAGAGACAGAGAGAGAGAGAGAGAGAGAGATGAGAGAGAGAGAGAGAGAGAGAGAGAGACAGAGATACAGAGAGGGAGAGAGAGAGAGAGACAGAGACAGAGAGAGAGAGAGAGAGAGAGAGTAGAGACAGAGATACAGAGAGAGAGAGAGAGAGAGAGAGAGAGAGAGAGAGAGAGAGAGAGAGATACAGAGAGGGAGAGAGAGAGAGAGAGAGAGAGAGAGAGGGAGAGAGAGAGAGAGAGAGAGAGAGAGAGAGAGAGAGTAATGGGCACCACAGTTGAGGTGTAGGTGCGGACAAATAGTGAGTGTGAAAGGTCCATCATTGGTGATGACTTCCTGTTGCATGTATTAACCCATTCTGGGCGGGAACCCCTTTTGGTGTTAGCATTATGTTATGCTTCTTTAGCTATTGAAAAAATAGCAGATCTACAAGCTCACCGAGTGGCATGCCTTAAAAGCCAGATCCAAAAGACCACTGATTTGTAGCAGATTAAAATGTTTTCTAAAATTGAGTCGTGGGTTTGACAACAAGGAAACTGGGGAGAACGGGAAGAGTAGATTGCAATGAAGGTGGCACCATTTCTATCTAACTTGCTCTGGGTCTCTGGGCTGGGCTGTGGAAAGTTCAGAAACCTTATTCAAAGTTTTCAAACATTACAATTTCACACTTAAATTTGTTTTTAATTGATGCAATTACAATTTCATTCAGCGAGTTAACTTTCCAGCAGTGAGAAAGGCTGTAGTTGCGAACGCAGTGATTGCGAATGCAGTGAGCACTTACTATGAGACCTAGCAGATCATGTCTGTCTGACTGTCTGTGTGTCCGTGTGTCCCGTGTGTCCCTTGTGTCTGTCCCGCTATCCAAATATGGCACAAAAGGGGCCCAGGTCCACTCAGCTCCATATATGGGCACAAAAGGGGCCAGGTCCACTCAGCTCCATATATGGGCACAAAAGGGGCCATGTCCACATATACAGTAACAGCGGGACAGACAGACACACAGACAGACAGACAGACAGACAGACATGATCTGCAGGGTCTCAGCTGCGTTCGCTTCCCCGCGTTTGCGCGTCTTACTGGTATATAGACTAGTAATAGTTTGGAATCTTATACTGAGCATTAGGACCACTTATACAAAGATATGGCTGAAAATGGGTGAAGAGCTCCTTTTAGTCATCAAACTTCTCCACGTAATGAAGGAACACGTTAAGGTGATTGTACGCAGCACTGTCTTATACCATCATTACCTGTCACACTGTGACGTAATGAAGGACACGTTAAGGTGATTGTACGCAGCACTGTTTTATACCATCATTACCTGTCACACTGTGACGTGCAAAAGGCTAAATAATCGCGATGATCCACCTTGTCAGGCTGTGCGAGATGACTTGAGTCTACCTGTCACATTGTGCCACAAAACTACAAGCTACATCTGCTGAAATACGTCCGGAAAACTAAACGAAAAAGAAAAAGAACGGGAGGAAGTGGAGCTATAGTCTCGATTTGGCAAGACATCATGGGTTGGAAATTCTCCAAGGAGAGCTTTCTTTCACAAAACGGTCTAGCATAGGGATTACTAGCCTTGCGTGTGATTTCACACACACAATTATCCGCAGTAATTATTCTATCATTATTATTATAATTATATAACGGTCTGCTAACACAGTTTTAAAACCTGTCGGCAGTTGAAAATCATCACAGCACAAGTCACACCATGGCGACCAGACAGTTTGAGAATCACAGTTCACAGACGGATGAACCATGTGGATTCCAACCTGTAGACTCTGAGGTGGCGGACGCTGGTATAGAAGAAGGTCCTGAGAGTGGCTTATTGTCAGTATCAGCCGGTAAGTCTGTACCCGTTACAATGCGCTAGACCCCTGGGGGACCGCTGAGGTGGAGCGCCACACCTACCATCAGCTGCCAGTACTTCCCACACCACTTGCCGCACCCAAGCCGTGCCTATATAGCACAGCTTCCCTGCCACGCCACACACACTTTTTGTTCTCCTTTCCGCTCTTCCCTGTCCTTGTTTCGTCTCTGAATTCCCCCCTCGTCCTTCATTCATCCTAGGGCCCACGGCAAAAGTCATTTTCCCACACTTCAGTAACAGAAAAGGAAAGGCTTGCCCCGCATTGAGAGACAGCTGGAGAGAGTGAGACTGGCACATCAGTCAGCACGCTGATCTGACAGCCCTGATCCTCTGTTACATCTGTCACAGTATAGGGGGCACATGGTGGTGGTGTATATGTGCCCCCAGGTGCGTGTTGTTTGCATGAGTGGATGATGGATGCGTGTGTGTGCGCGCGTGTGTGTGTGGGCGTGTGTGTGTGTGTGTGTGTGTGTGCGTAGTGTACTTGTATTAGTACTACTTGTGAGGGCAAAATGTCCCCAGTGAAGCATTGTTTGAGAATTTGAGAAATAAGACTTTGTGAGGACAATTTTTCTGTGTCAAAGATATCATTATTTTAGTCAGGCTTCACAACGATTCGTGCAATATTATTATTCAAATCAAATCAATTCAAATCTTAACACAGACCGCCACGATTAATTAAAGAATGGTTACTATATATTCCTGCAGGATTTCCCCCATTCAACCCATATTTTGAAGATCCAAAACACTGCGGGGACACGGGGGGAATTGGAGATAAAAGAGACTGAAAGATGGCACAGCTCAGTGTTATGGGTAACAATAGATAGCCATCCGAAGCTAATGTGAGTAGCCTTTCCACTAGATCGGATCAAAAGTTTCAAAACATGTCTAAAACTGAATTAACGTAATTGACATGTATTGGCGGTCGGCCAGACTAATCAATTAACATAGATTACCTTTATTGGCGGGGGATGTATTAATGTTTTCACATTAATGCAATGCCCTTGCGGCCCACCAGCGTCGTGTTGAGAATCACTGAATGCAGGCCTTTTACTTCTAACATAGTATTTTATTTAATATTGTGGTACAGCTTCTCCCACCTCTAGTATTCTCCTCGGTTTTCTCTCCTGGTAATCTGTGTGACTCAGGTCTGGGTCACCAAGTCCCTTAGGATCAACTCAAACTCAAGGTGTCTCTCTCTCTCTCTCTCTCTCACAGACACGCACGCGCACGCGCGCGCACACACACACACACACACACACACACACACACACACACACACACACACCTCTCCCGTGGTTACCACGGAGACTAAAATGGACAAAGACTAAAGTGTGCCGGGAACAAGCAACAGACACTCTGCCCTCTCCAGATCCCAGCGGGGAGCTGTCAAAGTTTGCCAGAGAAATTCTCCCACGAAAAAGGAAAACAAACACAGCATTTTCTTGATCTCTAAAAACGGTGGGTCGTGATTGCAATGATAAATGTGACTGTGATGATATTACTTTCAACATCTTTGTATTACACTGAAGATATTTTGTGTTGCGCCTAAATGGTAAATGGTGCATTTATATAGCGCCTTTATCCAAGGCGCTTTACATAGATTGTGCATTACATTCACCCATTCACACACCGATGGCAGCGGAAACCATGCAAGGCACCAACTAGCACATCGGGAGCAATTAGGGGTTCAGTGTCTTGCTCAAGGACACTTCGACAGTAACTCTGGGGGAGCCCGAACTGGCAACCTTGCGGTTCCCATCCAGGCACTCTACCCCCGAGCCTCCACATGCGCCTATAATCAAATACCCAAAATAGGCACCCCACAAGGTTAATTGCCGGCGGTTTATGCAGCCTGTGCCCTGTTGCATTTTATAACTAATGCTTCATCTTGTTCTGGTGTTAAAAAAAATCTGTGCATTTTCCTTTCTGGAATTGAAAGAGTACTACAAACTACACACTACACAGACTAAATAAATCCACAGACAAAATGAGTGGACAAAATATGACCAGAAACACAAAGAACTAGCCCTGACTGAACATAACAGGTCTGTAACTTGAGAGTGTATACAGAGTTAAGGGGATCCTTGCAAATAAAACCTTTGAGAACCACTATAGTACTAGCTGGACTTCTAATATGCCATGGTGTTGTTGTAAATAACTGTCATACATATTCTGAAGAAAACCTGGAGACTAAAGTAGTATTCATAGTCTGGATTTTCGGTGGTTAGGTGACCACCAAACTACAACATGACGTCACGAGCCGCAGTGAAGAGCAAACCACCGCCACCGCCCCAGCCCTTCTCTCTGTTTTTACTCACCACCGCTCAGCGTTATTTCAGCTCCGGTGGTCACCTCACCACCAGACTATGAATGAGCCTTGACATTCAGTATTTGCATCTTATGATCATGAACAGTAAAATGGTGCGTAGACCAGAACATCTAAAATGTGGCCACACACACAAGGCCAAGTCTTTGCCACAGACACATTTGTCCGTGTACGGTACAGACACATGTGGTTTCTGGATACATTGAGAGAGGTCTCTCCAGTCTCCTCTAAAAGGTACTGACCTGCCCCCTTGGTCACCACCAGCTTGGGTTTGCTGCGGGCTCCGTCACCCTTGGTGGTGTAAGCTGCCACCGTGATGGAGTAGGTGGTGTCCGGTTTGAGCCCTCCAATGACCATTTCCTGCAGCGGGCAGGAAGCAGGGAGGAGACAGGGAAGGGGAGGGGGGTGTCAGAACAGGACTTAAAGTTAGCTCTTTTACGTTTACTAAAGCCACTTCCTTTAATGTACCCTCCCCATCTAGGTCAAAACATCGCCTCGTCCTTCTCTGTTAATTTATACACGCAGCATGCTTTTAAAATTCAACATTACCCTTTCACGTTATTGGACAGCATTCCATTAAGTTATGATAAATCTTCAGAGATGACGAGACAGCATTGGGGGGGAGTGAGGGGGGGGTGATGTGCAAGCAGGGGTAAATGTAAGCTTGATTTATACTGAGTTTTTGCGCACCAAAGATGGCCGATCTGCAAGCTCGCCCACACGTCCCGGACGCCGTGTGTCGTGAGCTTGCAGATCTTCTACCTTCGGTGCGTGACACCGCGCACGACGAAGTGTAAATCAGGCTTATAAATGCAAAGTGGCCTCTTCTTCCGTTCACTGAGTCGCTCGCCAAGCCGACGAATTAACTGATGGACGCCGCCTTCCGCGCGAGGCCTCGTTGGGGCATTAACTTTGCCGTGAGCCCACTTTCTAAAAGTGGAAGGAGCTCCGGATCAATTCTAATGAATCTTTCAAGAGGAGCGTCCTCTAAATGATTTTCTTCTTTTTTTCATTTTTACAAGCGGGTGTCGGCATTAGCGACGGGAGAGGTCACTGAAGGTAGCTTTTTTAGTGCCGCCTCGGGTGGGGATATACTTCATGCGGGTGCACGTGGGTTTTGGGACGTCTGTGTGTGTGTGTGTGGGTGGGTGGGTGACACAAACAAACCAGCAAATTTCATTTATTGAGGTTTAATGGGGTGAGTTATAGTCAGGCCGACAGCCATCGGGCTCTTAAGACAGAGCTGTTGAACAATCATCGTACGTGTCTTAAGCTTTAGGGCCCGGAGGGAAAAAAAGAAAAAAAGATGCCATATCTTTTGAAGCTGGACGAAAAGATGACGTTGAAGTAAATCATGCTCTAAAGCCCAGTCCACGCCCAGTGATTAGCAATGCAATGAGTTGCAGCTTGCAATTAACCATGCACTGCAATTCAGAGTAGACCCCTGCTATTTCTCGTATCGCAATGCGGTTTCATTGCATCGCAAATCATCGTTGTGGACTGGCCTTTAAGAACAACAAAAGCATAGCAAAAAATAAATAAATAAAAAGTGACCACAGCAAAAAAAAGCACAAGACAAGCAGACACACCACACCACAGCAACACACACACTCACACACGCACACGCACACGCACACACACACACACACACACACACACACACACACACACACACACACACACACACACACACACACACACACACACACACACACGTAGCATAAGCATGCCAGAACAGCAAGGTTAGTGGATATTGCATCAGCCACCATTTTGTAGAAGTGTGCATGAAGACAGAAGTGTCTCTTTGGGGACGTGTGTCCTTGGGGAGTATATTGTTTAACCTCAGAGCTGGAAGCAGAGAGACCTCTGAACCACTCCGTTATCCACACTTGTCCGTAAAATGTATGATGTAAGCTCAGTAGAGCTGGCTTGATGCAATACCCACTTTCATAGACCCAAACCAACCCCCCCCCCCCCCCCTCCCACCGCTACGCAAAAAGCACTCGGGTGAAAACTCTGTACTCACATATTCAGCTGTATCGTCCGTTTCCCACTGCCCCCCGCCCCCCCCGCGCCAAAGAGCAGAGGAGCAGAGCGCAGCAGGAGAGAGCGTTTTGGTTTTAGGAGAAGGAAAAAAGACAAGAGAAAGGAAGAAACAGCAGTGTGAGAGAGGGAGTAAAAAAAGACGGGGGGAGAGAGGCCCCCGTCGTGGCAGCAGGAGGTGAGCGAGCGCCGAGGCGCCTTCAGAAAGCAAGGTCACTGGTCGTTTTTATTTTTAACAAAGCCACACGCTGGCAGCCATTTTGCTCTTTTTGCGTTAAGAGTGAAATGGTCGCTGCTATAAATACAGTCGGTTTGTGTTGAGAAGCAGCTTTGCATTTATGTTAAGGGAACAGGTATATGATGACCAGGTGTAGATATTAACTGTAGTGTCCACAAATAAGGTCTTTTGAGTTGCCCTGGCATTTTTTGGTGCAGCACCCCGGAGTGGGAAACAGTTTTGGTGAGTTGTACGTATGTGACAACCCAATAATTTACAACATGACGGCTTGAATCATTACTATAACCATGAGAAGTCCATGTTTGGATTGTTTCATGTAAGCTATTTCTGATACTCCCGCAGATGACAGGACATTTGAGCAGTGAGCACCTGAAGATTTTAGTCGACTAAATCTACAATTGATTTTGTCTACATAAAATATCTTGCCAGGCCTTGATGGTTTTGTAATGGCTGACTCACGCATTGTGAGCTTGTAAATCTGCTGTTTTCAGAGGGCTCTAAAGTCTTGCTATAAGCATCAGCTAGTATTGTGTGCAGGCCTGTAAACCTCAGTGGGGTCCTTGAGGGGGATCCAGGAACCCCCTCCCCCAGGGTTTCCCATATTTTCGATAGTTTTGATCACATTGTATAGTTTTCACCGACAACAAAAATGAATGTGTTAAAACAGTTGGAAGGGCCTAGTATATCCTAATGAGAGAATGTGTACGAATGACTATTCAGATCTCTCCACTGTTATATCTCCACGTACAGCAGTTGTAGAATTATTATTATATGACATCTAACAACAAAACAATCTTCTCTTATGCGGGTCCCACTGGCACGGCATCTTTTCAAGTGTCTTAATGCAGTACATATACAGTACCACGTGTCTGAGAGCCACTGGTGTACTGCAGCTAAGAGAGAGCGTCAACTCCACATCAAAGGGACTTTTAAAAGCAAAACTCCAGCGAGACCCACAGCCAGCGACAGCTGACGTCTAAACTCTTTACCGCGGATACAAGCCACAAGGTGCCGTAATAACATCGTGCTCTTTCGGAATGCCGATCTTGACCTACTGTACTGTAGTGTGTATTCTATTTCGGTGACATTTAATTACCTTGTGCGTGCTCACGTTTAGAAGCACATTTCATTGCCTCGCGCCTCATGCATGGTAATTCTAAAGGACATGGGGATATTCGCTACATCTATTGTCTGGGTTGCTGACCCTTGCACTTCTTCTGATTGCTTGCATATGATGCTGCCGATGTAGGAATTTAAGCTTGTTTTGCTGCTTCGGCTCAATTTTTAAGTCGCTCGGGATAATAGCTGAATAGCTGAATGCCTAAACTCAAAGTAACATGGGTGGCGTTATCACTCTCCGCTCCACAACAGACCATTATCATGTGCAAGAAATACAGTAACACGGCGGTTCATTCCAGCCATGAATGTGATCTGTCGCATTGCGTACTGATGTTTTCCTTTCCCTTATTTCTTTTTTGTATTCTGTTTTCCCCTGACTTTTTTCAAGGCTGTAATTTCCATGTGGATGATTGCTGGTGCACACAAAAGGAGAACACACACACTTTGGGCTGTGTTCCTCTTGATATTGTGTTGACAGAGGTTTTGTCAGAAGAAAGTGGGGGGGGGGGGGGGGAGTCCATTGTACAGGCTTCTATTATAATTCTATCTGTCAGAAGAGGCAAGATTTTTGTGTGTGTGTGAACTGTGAAATGCCTTCATGCCAATTTCACTTTTCCTTTTCCCCCTGGATGCGGAATACTATAATCAGCAGTTTTTTTTTCTCGTGCTTGATACCAAGCAGTACAATCAAGCATTTGGTGGCAGAGGTTGCCGTGATGCCAGAGCCCTAATAAAAGGCAGGCGGGGAGGACGGGAGAAAAGGAGGCCAGAGTGAAGTTTTGATTACAGCTCTTGTTGTGGTCCGAGAGAGAAGAGAAGATTGCAGTGTTATGAAATGAAATCCAACTGGGGGGGAACGCATCCATTCATATTACCTCCCATGTTCCCATATCTTAAGGGACATATTTTCTGTTTTCACAGGCCCTGATAAAGCACAAAATAGAAAAATAACACCTTTCCCGTTTATGTGTTTTGCTAAGGCTGAAATTGTGTTACGGTAAAGTGTGACATCTTGTGATGATTCATCTAATGAAGTAATTAATGCAATAATTCTAATGAGCCTGCACTTCACTGATCCCATCGTTCTTTCCTGTGTTTTATTTATGTATGTATTCCATTCTACTGCAATGCTTCATGTTTGCCTTCAGAGGACGAATGAAGTGTATCTAATTTAATCAATACTTCCATCCCTATACCCATAACGGACTGCCCATAATGTACATGTCTCTGACATGGCTATACAGTACAAAGTCACAATTTGGACCATACATTTTCATTTTAATGGGCTTTGGTTTTTAGATTTAGTTTATCCCACTTCCAAACGAGGTTGCAGGAGTCGCACTAGAAAGGGGGAAAGAAACCCACACATGCAGATAAGTAAAGCGGACGTTTATTTGCAATAACACACTTGGAGGTTGAGCTGTGTTGAGAGATACAGGCACTAGTGTGCTGATCTACGACACGCTCTCGATATCTCAGTGCCAATATCTCACGTTGTAGCACTCCCTCTTGTGTATTAGAGTTTAATTGGAACGCAAACATATGGTAAACTCAGACTAAAATAACGCTGCAGAGGGGTGTTAGCGTGTTCGATTAGCTATCTCAAAGTTTCTTTCACGTTGCTTTTCATAATGTTCTGACATTAACCCATTCTGACCGGGCACCCATTTTGGTGTTAGCACTATGTTATGCTTTAGCTATTGAAAAATAGCAGATCTACAAGCTCATATCGCGCCACCGAGTGGCGCGATACGAGCTTGTAGGTCTGCTATTTTTGAAAAGTCGAAGAACGACTGACATTTTTTAGAATCTGATCTCAGGTCAGAATGGGTTCATCAGACCAGTGTGTGTCCAGTGGAAAACCTCGTATGAATCTGATCTCAGGTCAGAATGGGTTAATGGGATCCAAAGGCTCCCTGGATGCTCTAAAAGCCTACATTATGCTTAGGGAAATGGTTTGGCAGTAATGTCAAGCTGCGGCCTGCAGGTTTATTGGGCATTGCTACACTGTAAACCAGTGGTTCTCAAAGTGTGGTCCGGGGACCTCCAGGGGTCCTTGAGCGCGTTCCTAGCTAGCAGTAGCTAGCTAAATGTGTCAATACAGCATCACAAACGTTTTAACCTCTTTATCCATATTGTATAGGTTGGCTATTCAAAAATAGAAGATATATACAAGCTTACCTGCAAGCTTGTACATCTGCTATTGAAAAACAATGTTTAATCTCGAAAGTATTGGACAATTTTGAATGTTTTTTTTTTTTAAATCTCAAAAGTATTGGAGCATTTAAAAAAAATCCTTGACATTAAAAAGGTTGAGAACCATTGTTGATTTTGACAGACACTTTTATATAGTCATAGTCTTTTGAATAAAATTCCATTTGGTTTCAGTAACATTTTAGTTATCGGAAATATTTTAGTTTAGTCTAGTTTTGGTTGACTGGGTAAAAGAAATAATATTTTGGAATATTTGGTTAAAATGCCTGATTTACACTCAGCCGTGTGACAAAAATAGCAGATCTACAAGCTCACAGCGCGTGGCACTGCGACACGTTGTGAGCTTGTAGATCGGCTATTTTCGGAGCGTGACACCCAACCACACAACCAAACAAAGTTCTACTCGATCTATTCTCCACTAGTCCCCTCCCTAACATTTTAGTCTAGTTTATTTGTTGTCAAACTCGTCAGTATATTATTTAGTCATAGTTTTAGTCATCATAGCTTCGTTTTGTTTTATATTCCATTGGTGAAAAAGGCGTTGAACATTTTTGATGAGTGGTGATTTGAGGTGATTGGAGGTGATTGGAGGTGATGTGGGTGCTGTACCTGTGCGTCGGCCAGCATGACGTCCTTGATGAGGGGCAGGCCGCGGGACTCTCCGTTCTCCACGCGCACATAGTGCACCTGGTAGCCGCGGATCTGGCCGTGCTGCTTGCCCGGGGTCAGCGACCTCCAAATGACCTTCAGGGCCGTGGAGTTCAGCACCTCCACCTCCACGCGCCTCGGAGGAGCTCCCGGAACTGTGTGTGTGTTTGGTCAAAACGAAAAGGAACGTTTACAATGCTTCATAAAGCTAAATACAATATCACTTAATCTGTGATTTGTGAAACAGCGTGAAAGGAGCCCCGACACACTATCTGTGTTTCAAAATCCACAATGACAGTGATTCGAATCAAAGTGATCACATATTGATTGTATATTGCAGAAATTGCAGGTTGAGACTTTAATTATATTATATTAATACTGCTAGTTTGACAATTTCAAATACTCTTTAGTTGTGAAATAACTGAAGATAGTCTATCTTCAAGCTCACGTGTTGACATGGAAGCTTACAAAACTAGTTGGCATGCCGTCAAAATCAGTTTAACCACTTCAAACCCACGCACGCACGCTCACAGTCAAATCAAGCTGAAGGGCAAGAGTGATAGACAAAACACATAAACACAAGAAAACAACAATCACAGACATGCACGTTTCTGCGGGATTGCCCGGAGAAAAGCATCACATCTCCCATATTCCTCCATCTCCATGTATTATTTTTTCCCATTCTTTCCTGAAAACAACAAAATGATGGAGCTGAATATCCTTCAGGACAATAAAGATAAAGAAGCACCACTCTGCCTCTCTGCATGTGATGTGTAATGTGACTGCCTTGCTTATTGTACGGTAAATGGCTCTGGATTGTCTGCTACATACATCAGGGGTCTTTCATTCCAGGCCAAGGACCCAGGAACAGCCACGGTGTTGATACCGTGAGATTTCCGAGCATACGGTATTTTAATACAGCGTCGGTGGGCGGCGCATGCTGCGCATATGCAAAGCAACTCCACTCGCACACTAAGGCAAAACATGACCAATGACAAAAAACTCCCATATCTGCTGGGCGAAGTACAACAATGTGAAAACACAGCAGCAAGATTTGTGAGTTGCTGTGATAGGAGAAGGATATCAAATGGAACACAACCACCCTAAAGACTAATCATTGTGTATATTCCTGCACTATACCTGCATCGAGTTATCTTGGTACACAGAAGTTGATCTATTGAAGATTCTGACCTTCAAAGTACATCATTTTTGTTTTGATTGTATTGCTGTATTGTTGTATTGTTCTTTCTGCTTTGGCAATGTAAACGTATGTTTTCTCATGCCAATAAAGCCCTTTGAATTTAATTGAATTGAATTGAATTGAATTGACTACTTATAAACTTGACCTTTGGGTCGATACTCAGTCTGCTCTTTTTTCCCTGTACGCCAAAAGTATTCCCCGAAAACGGCCGATCTACCACCAGCCCCCCCTCGCTCTCCTGAGCCTCCTGTCTGACTGTCTGTGTGCAGTGCAGTTATAATACAGTATACGCTCACGGTGATAGAGAGAGACATATTACGTATGTCTCTCTCTATCACTGTGAGCGCTTGTCACTCTCATAATGACAGGTCTTCACCCCCCACTCCCATACACATGTTCACTCTCTCACAACCTCAATATAAAAATAAAAAAACAGCAACCCCCTAGAGGGTCTTTGAAGATGTGCTCCTGGTTCGGGAAGGTCACCGGCTTGAGACCGGGTGTGGGGGAGATTGTGGTCGAGAGGAGGAGGAGGAGGAGGAGACACGTGACATGAAATGAAATGAAAACCCCGGGTCCTTTCCTTCGTGGAACCACAGCAGTGAGATCGCTTCTGCAGCTTGACCTCTAGCTGCTCCTCTGGAGCCACTGGGGAGGTGGAATATATGGAATGGACCGCTAGTGCACTGGTTCCCAAACACATGGCTCGGGACACATGGCTTTTATGGGTCCCTTTCTTGTTTTTTGTTTCTCTTTCTTAGCCGTAGCTGTCGTGGGGGCCCGTCTTGGCAGGAGAAGGCTGAGCATCGTGAGCTTGTAGATCTGCCATTATTGTCAGGGCGCAACACCCGAGTGCAACCAAACATAAAATACCTTTCAATGATAATTTTTTTCAAGTTGGCTTTCAATTCTACTGGTTCTCTTCTTCACTATAGTCACGCCCTGACATTTTAGTCTAGTTTTTACGTGTAGACGAAATTGTCAATATACATATGGAGACTTGGTTTTAGTCATCAAAGCGTAGTTATCATTTAGTTTTCGTCCGAGAAAAAAGGTGGTCGTCATAGTTTTAGTTGAAGGAAATCAACACCGCCTCGTGGTAACTAACTCCAGCACAGTAGGATAGGATACTATTGAAAACCTATGGAGAACATGGGAGGATGTGCACCGCCACACACACACACACACACACACACACACACACACACACACACACACACACACACACAGAGAACATGGGAGGAGCTAAGTACAGTATGCACCCTCCACCACACACACACACAGAGAACATGGGAGGAGGTGAACCAACCGCCACACACACACACACACACACACACACACACACACACACACACACACACACACACACACACACACACACACACACACACACACACACACACACACACACACACACACACACACACACACACACACACACACACACACACACACACACACACACACACACGGCGGCGCCGACAGCGGCTATAAATTGCACGAGGTTGGCTGGGTTTTAATAGTGACACGCTAGATTTCCCCAGGGTGATATCTACTGTTGGATGCTCTTATTTCATCTCACATGGCTGGAAGTGCTTGATTTGAAGAGTGGGCATTAAATGTGTGTAAGTGTCTGTGGTACACTGTCAATCTCTGTGATGTATGCTTGTAAAGTACACACACGCCATGAGAGTAACACACACACCACACACACACACACACACACACACACACACACACACACACACACACACACACACACACACACACACGCATGTTTGTAATGCTACAACATACTTGTGAGGACATCCACATTTTAGGACGGCATTTTCAAATGCCCTCGTTAACGCTTAAGCCAATACTGACGCCACCATGCAACACATTGTGAGCTTGTAGAACAAATGTTGGTGCAAAACACGGACGCGCAACAATGTGTAGGCTACTGTAAATCAGGTCTAATTCCAACCCCAACCACCCACTAAACCTAACCTATCCTAAATGTCTGATCCTATCACCCCAACCTGATTCATTTTCTAATTGGAAGACTATCACCGCAAATCTTACAACCAATTTATCTTGTGAACACACACAGACATGCACGCATGCACGCACGCACACACACACATACACACGCATACTTTGTGATGTGCACGCTACGCTATCACAGCCATTACACAGTGTACAGCATTGTTTCCGGTGGGGCGGGACTTGACATGAAAACGTTTGAGAGAACCACTGGACGTATTGTATAAAATATGATTAGGATCCGACAGTAATGAGTGACAGGGGTCTTCAATTATGTCCTACACGGACACAATTAATGTGCCCATGGTTTCTTCTTTTTTTTTACGATATTATATTTTTCTTATTTGGTAAAAAATATTTTTTTACTGAATGTCAGTCTCCAGGTTTTTCGTCGGGATATGCATAACACTGATTTACACGTTAGCTCTCAGGCTATAGGAGTCCAGTAAGATCAGTGGTTCTCAAACTTTTTTTTTTTCAAGGAACCCTATAACTCTGAGAGTGCACAAATGGAACCAAATGGACCCCATTTGGTTCCATTCGTGCCCTCTGTGGGCGGTGGGCGGGTTCCACCTACCGTCCTCGTCGGTGCGGCACATCAGCGGCTCGCTCTCGGGCCCGGGCCCCACCTGGGTGAAGGCGGCCACAGTCACCTGGTACTGGGTCCACTTCTCCAGCCGCTGCAGCAGAACCTGCTGCTCTGTGGCCGGGACGCTAGGCGGCGGCTCCTCTGCCTCGGCGGCCGCCTCCCCTCCTCCTCCTCCCTGTGGCGGCTGCTCCCCCGCCGCCACCACCACCTGGTGGCGCACCGTGTACCCCGCCAGGGCGCCGTTCTGGCTCTCCACAGGCGGGGGGCGCCAACTTACCAGCAGCGTGGTGGAGCTGGAACTGCTGCACTTAATGTCTTGAGGGGGGGCTGAGGGTTCTGGGAGAGGGAGGGGGGGGGGCAAGCAGGGGGGGGGGGGGGGGAGGGGCGAGGATGGGGGGGAGGAATGGGCGTTAGGGCAGGATGGGGGGGGGGGAGGGGAGGAGGGAGGGGTGAAAAACAAAAAACAAAAAAAAGATGGGAGAGATAAAGAAAATGATAAAACGGAAAAGCTTCAACTTAAAAGAGAAGAGAACGATGAAAGCGTACAAAGAATGGGGGGGAAAAAGGTACAAAATGTGCTCAACGTAAAGTGAAAGAAATAATCTTGCGAATGTAAACGGAAAAGACTTTTAAAAAAAAAGGACAATGGCAGTTATGACACAGGCGTTTGTAATAATGAAGCAAGATGGCCGAGATGGCCTACCGTCAGGGATAACTGTAATGAATGACTACCCCTGGACAATTTACAATGTCACTTCTACTAAAGACAATTTCAAATGCTGTTCTTGAGCCGTCTAAACCAGTGGTTCTCAGAGTGGGGTCCATGCAGGGACCCACAGGGAATGTTCCTTGAGGGGGGTTCCAAATGGATCCTTCCAAAAGGTCTGCACAGTAACTCTTGAACCGTACAAATGGACCCAATTGTATCTCTGCTACAGTAGCCGTGCTCTCAGGAGTCATAGAGGTCCTTGACATTAAAACGGTTTGAGAACCACTGGTACTACCGCTGATCCCTAATGGTGCCATGAAGCACTCTCCCTCCAGCACTAAGAAGAAGACTGCTATTTTTGCTGTTTTTTAAGTGAAGGAAACACGTCGGTGGGTTTTATAAATATACTGCACCAACCAAAGGATTAACAAGAGCTTGTGATCAAATAATAACTACATTGCATCCATGGAACACAGGTTCTTTTTGACATTTTCTGAAAAGTAAGGTTCCCAGTTCACAAACGACACAATATGCCCTATAGCTACGAGAGAGAGAAAACTATCTTCATACCCATCTTTAGAGATACCGGAGCTAAAAGGGAGTTCTACTTCTCAGCTCGCGAATAAGAAGGAAAGCTATTTTGATTTGTTGTATAATAGCTTTCCAACACAGTGGCTGGGTTGGTTATATTGTATTTATTTAAATGCGGGAGCACTTCTTCTTCCAACACATATTAAAAACTACACATCTGTGAACTTTCTAAGTCACACTCGTCAAAAAGCCTCTACTTTCTAATCTGAGCCAAGGCTCTTATACAGCTTGGACTCGCCTGAGAGAGAGAGAGAGAGAGAGAGAGAGAGAGAGAGAGAGAGAGAGAGAGAGGGAGAGAGAGAGAGAGGGAGAGGGACAGAGAGAGAGAGAGGGAGAGGGACAGAGAGAGAGAGAGGGAGAGGGAGAGGGACAGAGAGAGAGTGCTAGCTATAGCTCTGTGCAAGGGAGTGATAAAACGTCCCACTGCTCATCCAGAGTGTGGTATTATACGGATAGAAGCACATGTATGAGAAGATTTCTATTCAAGTCGAGCTCTCTCTCTCTCTCCGTCCCCAACCATCTTGCAGGTTTCGAGCCAAGTTCATTATTACATTCGCATCTGTGATGTACACTAGTATTGTAGCCGAAAATAATTGGAAACAAAAGGAAATCATACCAAGACAAACAAAAACAAATACATAATAGCATTCAACGGAACCCATGGGCCGAAGTGAAAATGACAACCCATAGAGACAACAAGAACAGAGCTGAACAAAAACACAGCATGTTTTCATTCCAAAACAACAGGGCTGGAGACATAAATGATAAATTGAGGCAGTGGCGGCTGGAAAAAAAAATGAATTTTGTCTTTTAGCCCAGGTGACTCGAAAGAAAAGTAAAGAAACAAAGAAAACATAAAAACAGTTAGGGTTCCAAAAAAAATGACAACTCATAAGAAACATGAACAACAAAAAATAAAAACAGGCTAAACAACATTTAACTTTTAAAAAAAGGAAAATAAAAACAACCAAAGTGAAAAAAGCTTCACAGGTAACCGTCTGCCTCATACGTACCTGGCTTCCACATACACTAACTGGTTAAGACTTTCTTACCAGCAGCACCTGACTGTGCAGTGAGCTCCACTCCACAGTCAGTTGAGCAGCAACACTTTCCATCCAAACTCGTCACACATTCAGTTCTGAACCCATTATATCCCAGTTTTTTGCCAATTAACACCTTTAACCACTTGAACCCATGCATGCCCATTCTGGGGGGGGGGGGGGGGAAGACATTTGCCCAAAATAGCCCATCTACGGCCTCACATGTATCTTGTGAGCTTGTAGAGTTGACACTCGGGTTGTGAGCGCTTCGCTAGGACTAGAGGGTTTAAGTGGTTAACTTACTGGTGGACTCGTCCTACTTTTGGGACACGTTGCTGTTGCTGTGCGGTTTGGGGGAGGGAGAATGTTGGGCTCCGTGCTGGAACCAAAGGACTGTCTTACTCACTAAAGGGGGGGGGGGGGGGGGGGGGGCAGGAGGGTCCACAGGCCTGTGAGAGCTGAGAGGCAGGAAGCTACTGGGGGCGGGGAGGTCCTAAAACCTACTCCGGTGACCCCTTTCTTCCTTGGACCCAATGTTTCTTTTATCCCCCCCTTTGCTTCTCTATCGTTTTATTCTTTAATAAATCCCATTCCATAGCTCTGTGTATCACAGCGTTTTGAAGTAACAGCACTGTGTTGTGGTGCCAGTCTCATGAAAGGTTAATGATCCTAGGGTGACGTGGGTTGTCCTTTTGGGAAGGAGAACAAAACAACAAACTGACGTAAAAAAAACAAAAAACAATTTCTAGCCATGCATCGGAGAGCATATCCTTTGCGTCTAAGATATAGGACTGACTGTGCTGGCACACGGCAAATAGGACAGGACCACTGCAGCGCCGCAGGCCCTTCCTCTCCGTGTCCAATGGGCTTATTTACTTACGGTCTTACTGGATTTCTGAGCCTTTCAGCTCCTTCATATTGTATTCTACGTCAAGAGTGATTGCTCAGTTCTCCATCGTTGTGCAACCGGGGAAGGCCGTCGCATCTGACATGGGTCTGGCTATCCTATCGCTCCACGCAGACCCCTCATGCCTGATAAAGGCTTAAAGACAGCAGGGCCAACTCGGCCAGCGGCTTTGGTAAAGCATAACCCATAAAGACCGGTGGAGGGATTATAAATGCTAGAACTATATGCCCGACAAAAAGAGGAGACTCGACTAATGCCTCGCCGGGGGCTCTTTTGAAGTCTCAGAAAAAAAGACTCTCTGACTGCTACAGTATCTGACAAATAATTAGTCATGTTTATATTGATACCAGCCTCCGGCCTCCCCCCATATTTGACTTTTAAGTCTATTGTCATGTTAAAGGCAAGCTCTCTACAAAGTGTGCTGTGTTAAAACGCATGCCGGTGTACCTAATCGTTGTGAATACCTTCAGATGAAATGTGTCACGGATTTGGGTTTTCACACAGCGCCGAGGAAGGTTAACCACGTGAACATAACGGTGAAAACAGCACATCTAGAAGCTTGGAGATTAACTATTCCGGCAAAGATATTTTGCGTGAAAACAGGAGGGGGCCTAGTATGAAGCTGTAGGTCAAACTAAGTGGTTTAAGTAGTTAAATTGATTGTGATGTGAAGGCAAACTCAACAAGACATCTGCTATGTTAAAGGAGAATTCCGAACTAGGCTTTTTATTACCTTAATCTGATGCTATTATATCGAAGGTAGAGGTTACAATTTCCATAACTCCATTCCATAGCTCAGAGCATGGTGGGGTTTTGCGGTAAACAGATATCGGTCATTCATAACTAATGACTAATAACTCTTTGCAGTGTTTGTGTAGATGTGTACTTCCAGAAGTCTCGCTATAGATGAGATTTCACACTGATTTCATCCAAAGTAGCCCCTTGTCCATGTGGGACAAAACGACAGATATGTACCACCGATATCTAAAACAATAAATACAATTTAACAAAAAAGATACAAATAAGCGATTTAACGCAAAACCCCACTTGCAGTTATGCAAATGTTCACCTGTACCACTTGTTCGGGGATATAAAGGTAATAAAAGGCCTGGCCCGGAATTCTCCTTCAAATACATACCTTTGTACCTAATAATACGATTATTAATACCTTCAAATGAAAATGTGATGGATTTAGATCGCATACAGCGTTGAGGAAGGTCAAGCTAGGGCATCGCTCCATGTCTGCAGCATGTCGCCTCGCACCGCAGACTCACACAGATTGCCTATTGCTTTTACCATCTGGGTTAGAAGAGCGTGTTCGTGTCATTTCCATCACCAACAGGACGCTGGCATTCATTAGAGGAATTAATCCTCCCGTCATGCCCAATGTCCACCCCGGTGCTCAAAATATTCCAATACATCTAAAACCCCTTGCATGCAATTACAGTAAGTGGGGGGATGAAATGCTTGTTTGGCTAAATACGGCGGATTTAGAATCTGCCACTTCAATTTGACAGATAACACTCGACTGGGCTGCCCCGGCGGTTCAAAAGGTACAATCTAAAATGTGTAAACAAATCCCGACAATGCAGTGGGGCTCGGCCCCCGGAGCTCATCGACAATGCGTGAAATGATTTCTGCGACTATGAAATGGGATTCATATCTGCCTGTCCTCACTCCCACTCCCACTAAGAATACCCAATCCCCACCGGGGTCCATCTCGTTGCCCTCCTCCCTGCTTGGGACGGAGACCTCTTGTTTTTACCAGCTCTCTAGATGTGGACCCTCTGCCTCGGGCTGCGTCTGAACCCGGGTCTCAAAAAATGAAATAAATAAAATAAAAACATATGTCTGAACCTGGACTGACTAGAGGAGGCATATCCCAGGAGGCGCCGTTTCTGAATGGGGGTCACTGCTACCAATTACGTCCGGACAAGCAAAAACGCTTCTCGCCCCCCCCTTTGCTAATAAGGGACCAAGAGAGGTCTTATGAAATTTATCGAGGTTGCTGCCGAGTTCAGCTAGGCATGACAAGTGATGAAGCCTCCGGGGGGCGAGGTGGAGAGTCTGGTCTGCCCACCGCTCTTATTCTGGTACGTTAACCGAGGTATAGTGAGCGTACACTATGAATACTGTACTTAATGCAAAGTACGTACGGTACTGTAAACACAAATTACAAATTAATTTAGAGTTAATTTACTGTTACAATATTGACCCATTTGTTTTACACTCTCTGGAGTTAAATCACCAATCAAGAGTTGTGCAGTGTAAGCGTTCTTTGCACTTTTCATCAAGCAATAACACAGCATTGATTGTGTACACGCACCATACCTTTTTATTCCCCATGTCAACACCATGTTTCTCTACGTTGTGTCCGGCTCCCACTAGGGGTCCAAAATGGAACCCTTTTACGGGTCTGTAACTCGTGAGAGTGTACAAATGGACCCGTGAGGGTCCATTTGGTTCCATTTGTACACTCTCACGATTCAAATGAACACTGTGGTAGTTACAGACCCGTTACTTGTATTTCAGAGGACTCAATGGAGAAAACCAAGCGCGTTAACATAGACAGGTTAACATGGACAGTACTGTTATACATTGAACATGTGCCTGGTTTTCTAGGGAGCGTCTGCAACGTGATCCCCATGACAACAACCTCCGGGCGATGCCACGAATCCACGCTGGCTGAACACACACTTCCAATGCAGAGATAATGTTTTCTAGAGTAAACAGCAGAAGATTATACCGTCTGTCTTTCATGTCACTCAACAAGGGCTCTCCAGGCTGCCAGATAACAGGAAATAGCATAGAATCCATCCCAGGCTCTGAACAATGTTACGCTAACCACTTTGAAACTGGCTGGCTGTCTCTCTTTTGGGCATGTCATTATAGGGGAAAATGTAAATAAATAATTGATAATGTGAAAATAGCAGATCTGCATTCTCACGACACGGCAGAATGGGAGTAGGGCTTAAGTGTCTCTTTTTCTAGCTCAGTGGTCTCCGACCTTTTCTGGGTTCAGAACCAATTAAAGTGTTCTGACCAGTTCAGTGGTTAGACAGTACGGTACGTGAGCGGCATGTTTTTGTTAATGATCAATCAATTGACCGGCTAGGATCAAATTAAGTAACTAACATGATAATACTTTAGAAACAATAGAAACTAAGATTCTATTGATCAATATCACAATGGAAACAAAATCACAATGATTTCAAGATTATAAAGAAGAAATACCATGACAATGTTTTTACAATATTAATGTTATATTATTTTTAGGGTCTATTAGAGTCTTTTGCGGGGTGGTCCACTAGTGGGTCCCGGTCGTCCACATGTTGGGGAATCTAACCCTAAACCAAATATGTTGTGACACCAACACCACCACCGCTGTTATTTTCTTCTGGCGAGGGGAGCTTTTTTAACAAACAGATTCAACCCGAGTTGAAATGCGGGTGCGTATCCTTTTGGTTGTCTGTTCCTGTGGGCCTCCTCCTCCCCCCCCCCCCTTCCTTCACACGTTATTAATGTTCAAATATATCAGCGTGAGGGCAGCTGGCCCAGTCATGCAGCTGGTAAATAAGGCTTCCTCATTACACTGGAGCCTCCGTATGAGTGAGAGATTGCGTTTTGCACGCGGTCGTGTGTGCTTAATGTGGTTGTGCGCGTGCGTGTTTGTGTGTGTGTGTGTGTGTACACTTGTATTACTGCACTTGCGAGGACCAAAATGTCCCCACCAGTATGGTAGAATGTAGAATGTAGAAATAGACATTGTGAGGAATTGTTGTTTTTCGGTAAAACAAAATATTTGGGCTTGGAGTTGGGCTTACGATTAGTAAGAGATCCATGATGGGTTTATGGGTTGAGCATTTAGGGCTTAGGTTTAGGGATTAAGCTTGGAGTTATGTCTGATAATTGTACTTAATTGCATGCCGGTATCGCACACCGAACTTGACCGAAGATAGTGGATCTAGATTTTACAATGTGAGCTTGCAGATCTGCTTCCGGGTCAGGGGTACAAATGCACCCCAAACATGTTAAACTGCATTGATAGAATCTGCGTCCTATAAAGCTGATGTCCGTACCGTAATACAGTACCGTAATACAGTACAAATGTATGTGCGTGTGTGCGCGCGTGCCGATCTCATGTTGCCCCTCTCCAATGAGGTGTGTGTTTTTAATGATGCTCCCTGGCAGTGTCACACCAAGGTAATTGGATTCTTAGCTCACAGAGGCGCCGGAATATTCCGGACAGATCCGCCGACGAGCCCCCCACTGTCTGTCCCTCATACTACACGTATAACGCAAATAGAAACATGTGAGAATTATATTTGTGTTTAACTGAAGGACCACCCTCGCGCACACAGACACACTTTGGATTCCCGTTCCGAATTCGATTGCTACACAGAGTGATGTCTTTTAACACATTCGGGCGAAAATAGCCGATCTTACAAACTCACTATGAGCGTGCAGATGATCGATCTGCAACTCTCGGGGGAGGGATCTGGTGTAGAGGGAGAACAAAAAGAGAGGGCCTAACATAGACATGTGGGGGACTCCGGTCAACTAAGTCCATCACAGTAGGGTAGATTTAAGTGGTGAAGCCGATAGGCCTTTCAGTGGGGCTTCTGTTTATGGCTCTCTACATGCTAATGGACTTAGCTCTGTGTTTTTCCTAAAAAGACGGGCCGTTTCTATTGCCTGCGCTGCATGGCACCCGAAAAGACACTTAACCCGAGCACCGCGTTCCGCACTGAGCCCCATGGAGTCACAAAGACGTCTGATGGGAAAGCTGTTATTCCTGAAACTACAGACATGTCAGATTAATATTTTACAGCGCCGTGTAGAGAGAGCCTCCTGGCACGCTATTATTAAATTCTCTGATGGGACGTCTTTCTTTTCTGGGGATTTTTTTTTCAGTAGTAGTAGGCTGCAGAAGGTTGACAAGGTGTACTGGCGTCGGGTCATTCTCAGGTCATTGCTACTAAGTATAGGGCTGCAACTATCAATAGTTTTCTTAGCGATTATTCAATTCGATTAGTGTGTTTTCTAATATATAATATTTCTAATAAATATTCTATTTTTATACATTAACAAATCTGCAATTAAGCCCTTCTGCGTTATTTTGTTCCACAGTGCATTGCAACACTTTGTGAGCTTGTATATCTGCATGCCATTTTCACAATTCATTTTCTTTCATTACACATTTTATTTTAATTTAATTTTACACTCATGACATGCCCAAAATAGGGATTGATTATTAATCAAATATTATATTAGGCTATCATTTCTATGATAATATCAGATCAGCACCCCTGTTGCTAAGGGTTATGGCAGACTGGAGCTCCCTGGCCTGCACCAACAAAACCAACAACAACAAGAAACAACCACTTACCTCCAAGGCATCCAAAAGATCAAGTTATGATAGTTTGTGTCATGTGACATGTGCTGTGTGTCATGAGTGGTGGGCGGGGGCTTGTTGTTTTTGTCTTATCGTCTCTAGCCCTGAGTCTGTCATTGTCCTAACCCACTGTTTCTCAATGCCCGGTCCTGGGCCCACCAGGGGTCCAAAGCATTGGCCCTTAAAAGGTCTGTAACTCTAAGGGTGTACAAAATGAACCAAATGGACCCTCACAGGCCAATAGGGGTGGGGGTCCCAGAACCCAATGTTAAGAACCAGTGTCCTAACCTCAGCCGTGAGAGGTTATGGTTAGGCCAATAAGCAACAAGCTACTGCTTTTTGGTCTGAGATGTTCGAAGAAGCAGTATTGTAGATATGCTGCTCGTGTGAAATCTCAGAAAGCTAATGTTAAGAGAAAAAAAAAAAAGTCTAACTCAAAAACCTTTTCTCGAAAGACTCAACAGAAAAAGGGGAGAGGAAGAGGACAGAAAAGGTGATGTCAAGCCATTCCAAGGAGAGCTTTTTGTTTGTTCCGTCTCGCAGAGAGAGAGAGAGAGAGAGAGTGAGGGAGAGAGAGAGAGAGAGAGAGAGAGAGAGAGAGGGAGAGAGAGAGAGAGAGAGAGAGAGAGAGAGAGAGAGAGAGAGAGAGAGAGAGAGAGAGAGAGAGAGAGAGAGAGAGAGAGTGAGGGAGAGAGAGAGAGAGAGAGAGAGAGAGAGAGAGAGGGAGAGGGAGAGAGAGAGAGAGAGAGAGAGAGAGAGACAGAGAGAGAGGGAGAGAGAGAGAGAGAGAGAGAGAGGGGTGGGAAGGTAAGGTAGAGTGGAAGTAGAGAGGAAGGTGTATCCGATCCAATCCACCTGCCGTTTCCAGTTCAGTAAAACAACGCAAAAGAGGAGGGTAAGGGGTCTCACAGATAGACGTTAACAGTGGAGGATGTGCACGTATATATATATACACCCAAGACACGCCAAGACAGAGATGAGGAGGGAGGGGGCAGAGGGGTTGTCGGGGGGAGGGAGGGCGGGCGGGAGGTCTGATGGACATATAGCTTGGTTTCATGCCTTGAGCATACAGAGTTCAAAGGGGTGGGAGGAGGTAAGGTTCTCAACAGCACCCCCGGTGGACGGGGGGAGGGAAGCGGGGGGGGGAGGGGTTAATGTTGCATGCAACTGGTGCTCTCTTCAGTGACTCTGCACTGTCTGTGAAGCTCTCCTCCAGCGGTTAAACAGAAAGCCAAAAAACAAACAGAGAATTGTGAAGTTTGTTCCCAAAGCGGCCCTGGTTAGGTTGGCGGCCCCGGCAGGCTTTGCCACGGACAGAAACAGAAAATGTGTTAAAGGGTATTCTCCTCACACTGCCCCGCCGTGGCTTTCTGCCCTGCGCGTCTGACCCGTCCGACTGCCTGTCGGATCAAACGTGCTTTGCTTTCTAAAACAGCCTCTCATTTCAGCGGTTATGCCCCAGGAATACTGGCTGTGTTCACAAAGGAAAAAGCATCGGGTCAATCCCTACTCTTGGACAAGTACGTGTAGCTATTAACCCTAGAACACTAAACTTAACTTTTGTCAAAACCATGCATCACTAAACCCGGGTATATTTTACACAATGTAATATATTCCATCTCATGAAAATATATTGAAGTACAGCAAGCAATACAAGGCAACCAAAAATATATATAATTAATATCATCATAAAATTGGTGAAAATGTGGGTATTATTTAAAAAATATCCCTAAAAAAATAATAATAATGGAGTTGGGAACTTCTTTTAAAAGCCCATTGTGGGTGTGCAACATTATGAAAATCACAAAAGTATAATTGCCCGGGGCGAAAATCACAAGGTGTTTAGTGTTCCAGGGTTAAATCTCTTGAATGGGAGATGTTTCAGATGGCGTAGTGTTGACCTTAAAGCAGGGTATCTGTACACTGTGGACGGTGTATCATGCTCTGGGGGGGCATCAGGAGACGAGTGCATTTCATGGCATCAGCTCCAAACTAGCCCCCTCGGCTCATGTTGGATTTGTTAAGCCAACTGTGCTCTCTACTCTCCTACTTTGAGTTACGTATGATGTCAGGGATATTTTTGGCCCTGTGTGATTAAATAATTTAGTTGTGTTCCTGCCATATCTGAAAATATATATACATTTGTTACTGTTCTGATCTGCGGTGCGACGTGTTGTGAGCTTGTAGATTGGCCATTTTTTCTGTGACTAAGCATAAACCAAGCTATGGTCCCCAACAGCAGATCAGAACAGTAACAAATTTAATAAACACATTTAATAAACACATTTTCGGCGCACGTCTGCACGGCACACGCACCCCCTCCTCCCACCTCGCAAAAAACAGCCTCTTCTGTGGCGTTGGGCAGAAAGCCATGGCAGTCACAGGGGAGAACGGGACATTTTTTGTGTCTCTTGTGTCACGTGTGAGGGAAAAGTGCACTTTGCTGTTGACGAAAGTAAAAGCAAAATCTGAACAGAAGTGAACGCGGGAAGAGGTAGAAAGAAGCTGACAAATTTGTCCGTCCGCATAGACTCAATTTGTCTGACAAGGTCCATCCAGAGTAGAGGTTTAAAAAAAAAATAGAATCAAAACAGAGGGTAAAAGGTTGTAAGCCACCGTAGTGTGAAAGGTTGCATTTAATTTGCTAATTAAATTTAACCTCTTATCGCCCATGTTTGGTTGGTAAAAATGTATAAAGGTCGATTTTCATGAGGCCAGAAAATGACCCAAATTGACACCTGAGCTCTTGTTGCGGGGAGAAAACATATACAATCAATATCAATCAACTCAACACAAAAATATGAAACATGTTTTCATTTCTTTTTTTTTCAGGATCAGCAACACGTTAAAGAAAGTCATACATATGGCACACAGCTCTGAAAATATAGTCTCAATCAACTTTGAACCCTGAGTATGTCTGGTACAACAACACAATCACAAGTTCAAAGGTGATGATGGTTGAAGTTGACATCTCAAGTAACAAACAAAAAAAGCAACGTTAGGGAAGCCTGGAGTCAGAGAAAAAAGAAAGATTCAACATCCTCATTAGATTCCACAACAAAACAGCATTGGAGAAGAAGACATTGAAGCGCTTCCGTCATCGCTGAACGCTCCAAAGCAGCCAATATGTTCCCTGCAGAGGGAGAAGCAGCAGAGAGGAGAGGAAATAAAGGGGCTACATACTGGCTTGCAGGGTCTTCTGGGTAACGTCGTTGGTGTAGGCTCCCGTGCCTCTGGTGGAGATGGCGGCCAGCGAGAAGACGTACTCCGCGTTGGGCCGCAGACCCTCCACCACGAAGGACGACGTGGGGCCAAATTTCTTCATCTGTTGGTTGCCGGAGGAAGAAGGGGAGTGGTGACATCACTCTGATAACATTTTCCAATTGCCTATAAACTGTAACACTGGGTGCTATACTCTCCCCTCTGTCAACCTGGGGAGTGACCCGAACTGAGCTCATGCTTCCTTCAGTGCATGAGGAGTGAGCAGGCCACTTCTCACCACCCGACAGCGACATTATGAAAAGCAAGTTGTGTTGTGTGTGTGTGATCTTACCTGGTCACCATGATTAGCCTCTTTGTAGCGCAGTACATAGTTAATGATGCCTTCCTTCTCATAGGCCGGTTCCCAGGTCAGCTCAATGCTGGTGTCGGACACAGCGCCCACCAGGAACTTGGTTGGCTGACCAGGAACTGGACAGACATGAAACAGACATGGACACATGGACACAGCCCATTCAGGCATTTAGCAGGCTCTCTTAATCCAGAGCAATTTACAATAAGCAAGGTAAACACATGCATCAAATGCAGAGAGACTGCAGTAATCTACGATCATAGACCTAGCATAAACCTGCATGGTTGTCAAGTCTAGGTCAAGTGCTACGGTTTAAGTGGAGTCTGAAGATTATGGTGGAAAATATGGTGGGACATGTGGAGCGTTTTCCTGGATGTTTTTTTAGGGAATGTTCTGGCAGCTTCCCTGTGTTCTCTGAGTGAGCATAAAGTGAATGAGCGTGAAGTGAACAAATTCCCTCATGAGAAAGAAAAACAAGAGCCGTAAAATGTGTTTCCAACGTAAAAAAGGAAAGAAAAAGCAGTGATGGAACTCAAAACTGGCACTCTATAAGGAACTGCAAAGGAAATAAGCCCTTGAGCTTCTTTTGTTGGTTTATAATTTAGACAAATAGCATAGGTTAATGTTTATATGCATTTATGATTAACACCTAGAACACCCGGGGGTATTTGTAAGCATTAAATCGGGACGCCCAGCGATTTGTTTCTTCAGGGCCCATTTCAAGGTGCACAAGGTGGATGTAGCTGAAGTAGTTACTGTAGATGTAGACAAAACACCCCCGAGGCGATCAACGGGAAGTATCATTATTTCTAACGCGACCAGCAACGGGACCTTGATGGGCCGTCAAAAACATAATCTTAGAATTTGAAGATGTTTCCTCTCATCCACTAAAATGGAGGGGGACCACTTTGGATGACGTCCCAACCAGAAATGACATAGAATGTTGCCCAACGGGCGCTCCCAGCCTGTGGAGCGGTGCGCTTGGTTATGATATCATTAATGTTCCGTCCTTTGATTCATCTCCGTCCTGAGCACTGAGCGTAACTATTTGATAGGGCGGAGACCTCTGTTTATGCCGCCCAGGGTGTTAATAATGTTTACCTTTTGTCCCTTCCCAATTTCGTTGTTATGCCAATTGACTCCTCCCCACACATATGTATTAATAATAATACATATGTCAAGCGTCATATAGACGCTTGACAAAGCCAGCTGCAACGTGGCTGCCTCTGCACCGTGGTAAATATATGCATTTTATTTGGTGGATGGGAAACATCAATGAAATCAAGCTCACCTCCTTGCAGCACTTTGACGTGGATGGGCTCCGAGAAGGGCCCGTCCCCCACGGAGGTGAAGGCCAGCACCTTGATGGTGTAGGTCTCCGTGGCCACCAGGCTCTGGATGGTGGTGATGATGCTGTCCTGGACGTTGTGGATCTGCCACGAGCTCATGGGCTGCGAGTCGTCCATGGTGTAGTAGACGCGGTAGCCCTTGATCTGCCCGTTGGGCTCCTCCGGCTCCTCCCAGCGCACCATCATGGTGTTGGACGAGATGATGCGCGCCTGGATGTTCCGCGGCGGGCTGGCGGGCGCCTGCTCGCCCGTGCGCGCCTCCACGGGCTCGCTGGGCGGGCCCTGGCCGATGGTGTTGAAGGCCGACACGCGGATCTCGTACTCGGTGTTGGGGTAGAGGCCACCGATGCTGTAGCGCGTGGTGGTGATGCCGTCCATGCTCTCGAACTTGCTGTCGGGGGACTTGGCGCGGTACTGGATGATGTAGTGCGTCACCGGCTCGGGGTTGCCCGAGTCCCACGTGATGGTGACGCTGGTGGCCGTGGTCTCCGTCACCACCGGCAAGCCGGGGGGCTTGGGAAGAGCTGCACAGAACAGGAAGGGGAAAGGAAGGGTTGAGCTCTCCGGATTGAATCTGCTCTAGTGAATATGAAAAGCAAAACTTTGTACTTTAAGTAAAATACTAAAGGTCTTCTCAAATGTATAATTTGGTGAAATGCTGAGAAAACTACGAAGACAATATTTGGCATTTGCACACTACCAAGTGCAAAACACTAGGTGTGATGGTACAATTCGGGAGTTTACCGGAGTCTGTTGGAAAGTTTATCGGGAGTTTTCTGTAATATACACATCCGTATTCCATGCTTTTTGCGCAGTGAAAGCAGGCATTACGATGCCATCAAGGACCGCCAAAATACATTTTTGTCTACAAAATCAACTGTAGATTTAGTTGACTAAAATCACATGATATTTAGTCGACTAAAACTAGACTAACACTAACTAAATCCAGAAATTTCCATCAGCAGTGACGGCGCCTTACATTTGACGGTGATCTGCGCCACGGCCTCGATGATGCCCAGGCTGCTCATGGCCACGCAGGTGTAGTTGGCGGACTCGCGCACCGTGCTCAGCTCCAGGACGTTGCGGCCCACGGGCATCTCGTCCTCCGGCGTCAGGTCCTCGCCGTTGAGCGTCCACTTGACGTACGGCATGGGCGAGCCCACCGCCACGCACGTGATGTTGACGCTGCCGCCCGGCATGATCTCCTGGCTGGTCGGCGGGATGGAGAAGCGAGGGGGCACTCGCCGCACTGGGAGGAGGGAGGGAGGGAGGGAGGAGGACGGAGGAAAGGAAGAGAGGATACCAGAGAGGGGGTGGGGGGAGGGTGGCGAGGGGAGGGCGAGGGGGTCAAAAAAAAGAGGAGAGAAGAAGAAGAAGAAGAAGAAGTAACAGGACGGGTGGATGAAAATGTATCCTTTACAAGGAAATACTTAACATCTACAGAAAGGATCAACGTGGTAAAAAACAAAGTCAACTGAATAAAGCAAAATTAAAAGAGCTAGACTTCAACGTAAAATATATTAAAGAAAATATATACAAATAATACGAAGGAACTAAACTAACAGAACTGCTTTCAACAACAAGATTGACAGTAAAGCAACGATTCATAGCAACAAGGTTCCATTGACCAATATTTGACCCATCACAGCACAATTAAAGACACAAAAATCTATTATGAGTTTCTCATCTTCGTAAACCGAGCTGAACTGGACTGAACACGGCTTAACCACGGATGGGCCGCCAGGTGTGAGCTGAACTGGACTAAACACGGCCTAACCGCGGATGGGCCGCCAGGTGTGAGTGATATAAGAGTTATAAGGGCCATGTGACGTTATCACGTGAGGCCTGGCAACGTAAGGCAACCTGAGACTTCCTGTCCTCTTCTCCGCCACTCACGGCAGATCCAGGAAGTAGGCCGTGATAGGCCCCTCCTCCCGGCGGCACAGGAAGTATAGGGTTACGCTGTACGGTTGAGAAACCACCACTAGGGGGCGTCTCCGCACCGCTAGTGTGTGGTGGGTGGGTGTGGGTGTGTGTGTGCGTGTGTGTGGCTCGCTTTGCTCTGGCCCTTCTCCTTGCCTAGATAGACTAATCGCTAAAGATGAGAAACTTTAATGAGATTTTTGTGGTTTAGGGTAGATCCACTGGACAAAGCCTTTTAGAGATCTGACACGGTTCCATTGATAGATGCAGCTATCAGGTTCACAGACAGCATGCATAATAGAGACCGAGGTAAAATAAATAAAAATAAATAAAATGGTAACAAAACCAGATATAAAAAATTGAGATAAAATGCATAGAGGAATATAACTGAAGGGTCGCTAGCATGCCCAGACAAAAAGACGATTGGAGAAGAAAGGAGAAAATACGAGATACAAGGACAGGAGCACCTCAGAAAAAAGGGGTAAAGAGAGATAGGGAACAGAGGCAAAGAGAGCGAGAGAGGAGGAGAGAGAGAGAGGGGGTTGGGTGGGAGAAGGGGGTAGGGGGCGGGGTCACCCACTTCAGTGCTGCATGTGTAAACTTTTATTTTTTCCTTTTTTTTCGTTATTATTAATTATTGATTTTCTTTTTCTTTTTTTTCCTTCGGCCAATGTGACAAAATGTGACGCGAAGGACACATCGTCACATCGCGAGTCCCGGTTTAAACACAAAAAAAGTAGTATAGAGAGTATAAGGAACAAAGTGGTGTGGTCTTAGTTAGAAGTACATAGAGAGACAGAGGCCGTAGTGGAGAGGCTGGAGCCAGAAGAGTCCACTTAGTCACAGATAGTAGGAAGAGGTCAAAGAAACAGAACTGGACCAACAGAGAGAGAGAGAGAGAGAGAGAGAGAGAGACAGAGAGACAAAGACAGAGATAGAGATAGGGACACCTTCCACTGGAGAAGGAGACGGGGAGATCCTTCTGGGATTCATGGACAGGAGGACAGTTTTGAGTGAACAAAGAAAAGAAGGAGTTGACAATGGGACCGACAGGAAAGATGTTTAGGTGGGTAGTGCGTTATGTGTGAGCGCGTCTGTGCCAGTTATGTATGTATGTATATGTATGTATGTATGTAGGTGTGTTTGTTATTTGTTGTTATGGGTGTGTGCGTGTGTACAGTATGTGAGTGTTAGTGCAGCATTGGAAGGAGCATGAGGTGTTAGTTGACACTGTACAATGTTTGATGGAAGACATGCATACACACAGAGAGAGAGAGAGAGAGAGAGAGAGACAGACATAAAGGGAGAGAGAGAGTGTGTCTGAGAGGGAGACACAAGTTGAGCGAGGAAGAGAAGTCTGAACATAAAGAGGATGGTTCGAACTACACAAAGAGCTGATTGAGAGACAGACAGGTGACAGGACAGACGAGGAGACAGAAAGGAAAAGACAGATAGTAACGCAAGACAGGGACACGAGGCAGAACAACAAAAAAAACAGACCCAAGCAGCAAGACAGACAAGAAGACAGACGGGACAGTCAGACACGACAAGACGAGACGAGACAGACAGGCCGACAAAACGAGACGCACACGAATGGGGCACGCTGGACATACTGTACTTTACGCAAAGGGCGAGTGGGGGGGACGGGGGTTGGGGGGGGGGGTTAGGGTTGTGGGGGGAGGGGTTAGGAGGAAGTTGGGGATAGAATAAGGAGACTGTGATTCTGGAGCAAAACTAAAATATAGATAAAAAACCAAAAATCATAACGATAAATAAAATAAAAACATGGCTCAAAGTGGGTTTGGAGGTCTCACACACTGGGGCTTAGAATCAGAGTCAACTAATCCCCCCCCCCCCCTCTTCACAGCCAACCACACCCACCCTCAAACTCACCACCTCGATGCTCATGTGACCCGGGACAGTGTGATATGGCACGAGACGAGGCAGTGAGGAGCGTGGGAAGGAAAAGGGCACCGAGGATAGGGCACCGAGGATAGGGCACCGAGGATAGCACCGTGTCGATCCAAATGGGATTCATACAGGCCTGTCGGTCGCTCACCCACAAACACTCTGTTTGAACACGCCACTATCTGCCACAGCGTCGGCGGATAATGGAAGGAGCTTGCAGGATAGAGGGTACTGTATGTAAAAGGTTAAACAAAAGGCTCCAACTCCGCCACTAGTGTTGGCCTTTAGAGGAGCCCTTTCACTTGAATTGAGTCATATGAGATAACATTGTACGTTTGTGCCATGTGTGAAATCATTAATAATACATTTTACACGCGCACATGTACTGATTGAGGCAAACACGGGCGATGACCTTCCGCCATCACTGCAGGGCGATAACGGCCTTACTCTTTACATTTATACGCTGCGATACACACACACACACACACACACACACACACACACACACACCCCTTCAGAAGGCGCTGCAGTCCACTGATAATGTCAGTTGCTGACTAGCGTGGGGCGCGTACGTGACCCGACCTTGAGGCCGTGAAAGGTCAATTCAAGTGAAGCCGGTACAATTTCGTAGCTGGAACAAGGTTGGATGAAGAACTCAAAACCACAGAAACAGTCACGAGAACTATCAATAAAATGTTCGACAGAGGGTTGTGAAAAAAAGGTAATGGCTTTTTTAAAAAGGCAAATTCTATCGCTTACAATCTAGCAAAACATTATTCATAATAATTTGCCCACCAAAATGGGAGTCATCAAAAATATTATTATTACATAATGAGCAATATATCTACACTACCTCTGATTAAATTGGGTTTATTAATTGGTTAAGGTTTCCGGCTCGGTACCAGATAGTTATCAATGCATGCTTGTCCAATTTAAAGTTTTTGTCTAAAGCACCTTGATTGCAGAACTGTCAGAAATAAATATTATGTCTTTAAAAAAAAACGCCTAACAAACAACAAAGGTGAAAGGGCAGCCCGTTCCACACACAAACATGCATGGGTGTGGCTATGGCATGAGTGTCATATACAGGTGTGCCCCCCCCCCCCCCGGTCACAGGGAGAATCAGGACAATCAAAAAATAAAGTCACCCAAGCCCATCGAAGCATGCCATTCATGTCCAGATATAGCGTTGTTCCAGACACACAATCAAAAACGTAAAGTAAACCAAACATAACAGATATCCACAAAATAATTCATGTCCGAACAGCAAAGACAAGTTCCACAGTGCAGCTGTGTTCAACAAGAGAGGATTTGCATCAATACTATTAGATGTTTTTCCAGCCATCATTTTGTCTCTGCTCTCGTTTAGTTGGGGGGGGGGGGGGGAGGGTGATCAGGTGCTATGCTGTATCTGGGGTGAATGTGTGCCAATGGACCGGGGCCATTTAGAGGGTGAGTGAATCTACACTCAACAGGAACGATGTCTCCTTTCACAATCTTAACAGGCATGGTGACACTGGGTGAATCTACGGGGGGAAACCGTCAGTCACAAACCTACCGCCCGCAGAACATTTACTGCATGCCCCGCACGCACAAACCACTACATTCAGCCTGTGGTGGTGAGAGCACAGCAGTGGGTTGTCCTGACTACATTCAGCCTGTGGTGGTGAGAGCACAGCAGTGGGTTGTCCTGACTACATTCAGCCTGTGGTGGTGAGAGCACAGCAGTGGGTTGTCCTGACTACATTCAGCCTGTGGTGGTGAGAGCACAGCAGTGGGTTGTCCTGACTACATTCAGCCTGTGGTGGTGAGAGCACAGCAGTGGGTTGTCCTGGCAAACAAAACAGCGCCATCTCCCTCTTCTTTCGAGAGGAGGAGAACTGAACTGATTTATACTTGGATGTGCCCTGAATCGCACATCCAAAATAGCCGATCTACAAGGTCACAACGAGTCGCGGCGCTATATTCCGATGCATGACACAGGCCTACTGCGGCTAAAGTATAAATCACCCTTTAAGATTCATAAGGGGAAAACGCCTCGGAGTCGGATTCTGCATGCAGATGATTCATCAGTCTATCATGAAGTCTATAGTTCTGTACACATCTGTGTATGAAATCAACAACAGGACCAGAGTGGAATGCAATACTCAGTCATGCAAGTGATTCCAAAAGGCTCTCGCAGGCTGACAAAGACGGGAAGGGGAGGAGGTGGCAGTGATGTGATGTATGTGTGTGAGAGTACTACCCTTTAGAAATGCAAGCCCAGCGAAAAACAAAACAAAAAACCCCTAAAAGAATCCCAATTGCATGGACACGCTCCTCATTCACAGAGAACCGGGAGCCCGGCCCGGCCCATTTGGAACGGAAAGAAAGGGTGAAAAGAAGAAGAAGAAGAGAAAAAAAAAGTACTAGACCTTTCTTTTAGTTTTTGGACGTAAACAACGTATAATCCTGGTTCAAGCCCCAATGTGGAGAGAGAAAGACAACTCAAAGAAGTCTTAAAGTGGAACGAGGTGAGAAGCAGTCGAGAGAGAACGCCAGAGTACTGAGCTAATCTCTAAACAAGTGGGCGGTGGCGTGGAAGGGGTTTGTGCCCAAAACAAAAGAAAAGCAAAAAAAACAAACACAAGATGTCAGAAGGCAGACATTATCGGCCATTTTGGCGAGGCAGCCTTGGAGTGCTGCCCCAAAATGAAGGGGGGAAAAGCCAACATAATGTGCAGCCTTTTTTTAGTGTCACCTTGAAGCTGAGATTACACCCTCTTACTGCCCGACGTCACACAGGCTCCGCATGATATACATCCTTTAGTTACACTTGCCTGGCGAGGCTGAGGGCATTTACATAGAAACCCACAGGGGTCGCATGCGTTAATGCCACATCGGGCTGCACCCGGGCTAAGACAGTCACTATGGGTGGCCCCCATCAAAATGGAAATTATCGCTTAGAGTAAACGGAGAGGAATGGTGGCGGTGGGTGGGTAGGTGGGCTAGTAACAGCAAACAGAAGATTTGGTGGGACATGGTCCTGCAGATGGAAGACAGGCAGCCAAATGGTTTTGCTGCAGATACGCCCCTCTCTGTGGTGGATATATGCCATGAGCACTGGATCTATTCTGTCAGATTGAAAACTTTTATGTTTGCTTTATTCGAAGACAAAGAGGGGTGGGTGTGTGGTGGGCTATGGACTTCAGGACTCCTTGAGACAAACATCTAATAGATAATATTTTTTTTATTATTTTTTGCTTTGGCCAGTGAGAACATAAGGTGTAATCTAGCTTTCTTTCCCAACGTTACAAACACACAAATGCAGAGCAGGACATGCAAGCACATTCACAAACCAGGCAGGCATCATTGTTGTAGGAGGGCAAGCATGCACGTGCATTCTTCACAGCGCAGTCTTGCTGCATCATTGACATATGGTTAGAATCACGAAGCAGCAGTCAGGGCTAAATGCAGCCCTGCATTTCTAGAATTGGACGGGTTCTCTTTCACATTTCCCTCCAGTGGAATTGGGCCGTGACGGCAATGAGAGAATACTGAGTGGTGGCGTTCAACGGCCTATGGAGCATCTTTTAATTGCCATTTGGAACAGCGAGAATTCAAAAGGATTATGATTATATGAATTTGTCTAATGAGCTGTCTCACAGTACGGTGGGGGGGGGGGACTTGATTTTATCCAAACAAAGGAAAGATCAAATACTTAATGGGTCTCCTCTAAGGAAACAATGGCTTTTGTTGAAACGGTTTAGATTATTCTTTTTTTATTTTGTTTTGTTTTGTTCTGTATAAAAAAAGAGAAAAGAAACAAATATAAAAGTAGAAGAATGTGCCGACTTTCTTGCTTACTCCAGCGAGTTGATATGGAGCCACAGTATGACTTGGCAGTCACTGGCAAACAGGCAAGAACTAAATACTAAGCCGGTAGACTCTGTGTCCTTGGAGGCCGTGGCCCGAGGCAACTCGTTCTATTATTTATTGTTCTTCTTATGTGTGGGGGCGAGAGGCGATGACCTCCAGGTCTGTCCGAGGTAGGCATTATACACTCAGCCCCGCATGGGGGGTGGTGGGCACCCAGGGGGACTGGCACACTCGCTGCTCCCGTGTTCATTATTTAAAAAGCATACACTTCTGAGCGACAGGTCTAATCCCCGACAGATCGGCGCACACCGAAAACGACATGCACGCCCCGGTCCTCGCAGGACCCAGATAGCACGTTGCGTGTTCTCGCATTTGTGTGAGTGATACGCCTGCATGATCAAACAAACTTGTAAATTACCTCTCACTTCACAATTGTACTTGTAAATTGTAATTTTTCTCTGAGCTCATAGTCATTCCCCCTCCATGAAAAAAAAGGAAAAGCTGGAAGTAATGTATTCATAAGAGCAGAGGAGGGATAAACTTTACAGGCAAGTTTTACGACAGCCTGTGACATAAGATTTAAGAGGGTTCTGGCGCTGGTTCAGATTAATATATGCCTCGGAGAAACCCGGCACACATGGGCTGAGTGCAACATCTCAAAAGATGATGGGAACTTGGGAGAAACCCAATTACCACATAAATCAATGCAATGCAGGCCTGCCCTTGCAATTGATCCTCAACTCATTTGGCACCCTCTCCTCTCCGGCGCCATGACTGCCACGATACGGTACGAACGTATCGGGGGAGGGGGGATGAAAAAAAGGAAAAAAAGAGTATGCTTTGGTTCCAATTTGAGAATCTTCATTAGGTGGCTTACGTCAATCTCGGAATCAATTCCAACATTCAACACGGGGAAAAGAACGGGCGATGAATGAATAATACATCAGAATTTGATTGAGTCTCCCTGACTGCTTTGAAAGGAAAACAGCAGTCTGTCAACAAAACCAATCACGCCTCGTCGCCGTCATTTTGAAAATAAAAGCCGTATTTGTGGTCGCTTAGAGACAGGCGGCGAACGCAGCGCCAAAGTCATTATATTCTTATTGATCCGCATGGCACTGTAAAAGAGATCCCATGATGGCTGTGAGAAATCACCACTGAACCCAATCAGGCCCAATCAGTTCTCATTCTCTTTTGTTTGTTAATGCATCACCGTAAACGAGATGGCAGCAACACTGCGCTGAACACACACTAAGTATTTCATTTGGCATTCATGTTCATCCTCCGCGACTCAAGAAGCAGCATTACTGAGTAAGTAAACAAAAGGAAGGAAAAAAAACGTCACCAACAAAAGAAACCACGAAAAGGTGTTCAACGGAAAAGGAAGTTCAAGAACAGAACCAAAACGAAAGGAAAAACAAAAACCACAACACATACACAGGACCAATAATCACTAAACTCAGCAGAGAATGCCGATAAACAAAGGTTTGTATCAGGGAAAAGATCTGTAGAAAACCAAGGATAAGATAATGGAACATTTCAACAAAACAAGGAATGCAGGAAAAGAACATAAGACAACGGCCAAAGGAATTCTGTACAGGCATGCAAGCGCAGTTACATTCTCCCATCATGCAACAGTTCCTTTAGGTTATTTCCACGTGCTGGGATTCCAAGACATGTGCAAGAATTAAGCCTTTCCGTGCAGAAGCAATACCAAAGGATGCAAACAAGAAAAGGCCCCACAATGCAAACATAAAAGTAAAGAAACAAAACCCGAGCTAATCGGGTTTGCTTTCATCATATCTTCTTTGGAATTAAAAGAAAGTAAAAATAAAAAAATAAAAAATAAAATAACTTCTTTCATAATCATTTAGCAGTTTGGATTAATCGTTTAGGATTTATTTCAAATTGAATCGAGCTTTGTATATAGGCTAAATAGGCAAATATAGCTAAAATTTTCAAACATGTTGATTTTTTTTAATGTGGGTAAAAAAAGTAAAAAAGAAAAAACACACCAACCTTCTCGAAGCTCTGAGGGATGTAAAGGGGTTGATGCAGAACACAATGACATGAGGAGAAGAGAAAAATAGGGGAAACACAGAGAGAGTAAAAAAAGCCACCTCAAGGTGTTTAGCTGCAGCTACATTTCTGTTTTGTTTTTGTTTCCCTTTCTTTTTTAATCCCTTTTTTCCTTCCCCTTTTCCCTTGTCCCTGCTATCAGTGACACTCCCGTCTTCAAAATGTAAACTCAGCCTGCCCCTTAAAATAAGCTTTGCCCTCAAAACAATCAGATTCACCCCAGTGGCTGTGCTGTCGCTTGGTTAAGAGAAGGAAGGGGGGGGGAGAAATGGTGTCGCTGCCACTGGGGTTAAATCAAGCGTACCATATCATGATCAAAATTCAAAAGCTCCCTTTTATAGCCACCGGTGAGTGCAGTAGAGCTCCCGTGGCAGCTGCATATTATTATTTGCTTTTTTGGTTAAGAGAAGGAAACCAAATAAAGAGGAAATCAAAGAAAACCAATGAGAGATTGAAAAGAAAAGACACAGTTTGGGCTGAAATTAGCAGCTGTGTTTTTTTCCCCATGTGGCTGAATTCATCAGGTTTCTTTTGGAGGCCAATCCATGCTGCTATCATTTCAGTCACATTGAGGTTTGTTTTTGTATTATTATTTTTTTAGCCTCAATCCACCCCTGATGTAATATGCAGATTGTTTTGTTTGTAATTTTAGTTTACGAATGTATTTGCCTAAATAATTCCCCCCGCCACAGCTGCTGATTTCGAGTGCAATTTGCTTTGTGAACAAAAACATAGTCAACATCAAATATCAGAAATCGATTGACAAAACTGAGTAAACTGAAAACAGACAAAAGTTGACACCATCAAGGCATAAAAAACACGTGTGGTGCTGGTGGTGGTGGTGGATGCTGCAGAGTAGTGAACGCCCCATGGATTGACCACACAAGCCCCCAGCGGGGACAAGCAGGACCCCGTGACTTATGGTAACTGCACGGGTTGCTGACATCGATTCTAGAAGTCTAGAGCTGGATCTATTTGACAAACTGCTAATATCGCCACGCTGCATCGACAAGAGTGTTCCCATTATTGCCATTTAATCTCTTCTCTGGAGCTCTCCACAATAATTGCAAGCGAGGCCTTTTAATTTGCCTCCTCGCTGTATGCGTGGTGGTGGTGGTAGGTGGATAGCTACTCCACGTTGGAGTGTCTCGGCATTGCAGCAGAGACTGTTTGCCCTGGTGACGGATGCTGGCGAGAGGAGGCACTAATCATATCACTGAGAGGGTTTCTTTTTTGTTTTCATTTCACTGTGCCCCCCCTCTCACCGAGGAGATCTCCCTCCCCCTACAGAGCTACTTCAGAGGGTATGATAATCGCAATAATGAAAAAGTGGCTCCCTGACCCATTTTATAATGTCAGGGCCGTGAATTATTTATCGGGAACAAAGTTATTTGGTACACAGCGGAGTGAACAAACAGAGCAAGCGACTGTGAGGCATCTTTTTTTAATACGAGCCAAACCATAAATAATACATCGCCCGCAAATGCATCAGGCTCAATTTATTAACGCTCACTCGTTCGGAATCTGTCGTTTACCATTAACAGCCAAGACTTTTGTCTTCATTGCCTGTGTGTCTTAAAGAAATTCAACAGTCGCCGCCTGGACTGATTGTTTTTCTTTATTTCCCTCTAGAACATACCAGCTTAAACAAAAATAAACTACTGCTGACTTTAAAAAGGTTTCAAGAGACATTAACCCCAGCTGTTGTGGGGGGAATACTATGGATTTTAGAACAACCCACCAACAAAGCAGCAGTTAAGTGCTCTATTTATAACTGTGATAAAGAGCATTTTCAAACTCATTGTGTCGGCACCGTTTTTTCTTCTCTCCTCCAATATAAATCCACCACAATCCTCCCCCCCCCCCTCCCCCCGAATCTGAAGTAGAATAAAGACTCGGGGGAGGGGGTTTCTGATTTTGATTGGTGGCCGCGTACAACCTTGCCGCTCAATCAAAATCGAGACTTACCGTTGAGTTCCTGCAAGAACCTGGAAGAAACCTAATCAAAAAGAACTCTCTCTGGAGACTCTTTTTGGAGGGTTTGGGACTGGGCAGGGTAGTAGGGGTGGGTGAGTGGTTGTTAGTTAATTGGGGGTTGGGTGGGGGGGTTGGGGGAGTTGAGGGGAGAGTATGGGGGTTGGGAATCAACATCTCATCGATCAACACATTTAAAGGCTTGTTAACATCGGACAAAAGTCATACGTCAAGTCAAGACATACGGCTTTCCTTCCAAGTAAGTGTTGGGGCGGGCAGTAAAAGATAACAGAACGCAGAAACGTTATATCATCAGCACAAGAAAAAAGGAGATCAGTTACAACCTTGAAATTCAGGAACGCTTCACTGCATATCAAAGCACATTTACCACTAGCATCAGTACTACAGATTCAAGATTTAATATTACTTAATTGTATTGTATTAATTTGCTATGAAATACAGTTATTTTGTCATTTACAACTTGGGAGAGAATACAAGCAGTTATCATTGTGTAGACTGATGTTGTAAAGGTACTTGTGTGTGTGTTTAGTTTGTTGCTGTTTGTTGTTGTGGCCCCTGGCCGTGGGACCGGGTTTCTCCCTACCTCGCACGTAAAGGTTAGCAGGGGAGGAGTAGCGCACGCCTTCCACGTTAGAGGCCACGCACTCGTACTTCCCCTGGTCCGTCTCCTCGCTGTTCTCAATCTGCAGGGCACCTGGGAAAATGGACAACCATAAACACACACAGAGAGAGAGAGAGAGAGAGAGAGAGAGAGAGAGAGAGAGAGAGAGAGAGAGAGAGAGAGAGAGAACAACAGGACAGAGAGAGAAATAATTAGTCAATCTGTCAGCAACATGAAGAGCAGTCCCTCTTAGTGGAGGGTTTCCTCATTGGTGGAAGGTTTTCCAGAAATGTTCAAAGAATATGAATAATAGTGAATATGGCAGATATAAAATCTCACGGTACAGTAAAGTGAAGTACAAATACTCAAGAAATGTACTCGTATACAGTATTCAAGTAAATGTTCTCATTTCTCAGAGGCATTTTTATGTAAGAAAACACCCATTGCTCGAGCGGTAAAGCCCTAATGCAATGAAAGCACCCATGTTGTCATGTTCCGAGCCCATACTAGGCCAACCGCAGGTTAAAGAGAAGGGAGAGAGAGAGAGAGAGAGAGAGAGAGAGAGAGAGAGAGAGAGAGAGAGAGAGAGAGAGAGAGAGAGGAAAAAAGAAAAAGGTCGTCGAGGAGAGGAATTTAAATAAATAAACGTGTGAACTGAATAAGTCAAAACCTATTTGCAGCAGGGTGGTGGCTGTGTTTAACACGTGTAAGAACTCTAGAGTTCTCATGTTGAACATCCGAGTAACAATACGTGCGGGATGAAAATGAGCGTGGCGATTGATTCAAATCGACGTATTAGCCCTCGCGGGTGGTGGTGGTGGTGGTGGTGGGGTGGGATGGGTGGGTCATGGGAGAATTCTCAGATAGAATCGTTTGCCGGCGTGTGCAAATGAGCAGTGGCAACAACGAGATGCTGCTGCTTAGCACAGCAAACCAGACCCTCTGCGGTCCCGCGGCTCAAAGAACTGCTAACTGTGCAATAACTAATAACATATTTTTAACACGTCCATTAAATCGGTGGTTCTCAAACTTTTTTCCATGTCAAGGACCCCTAAATTAATATGTATTTTATGTATTTATACAATGTATAGGCTCTGCGCGTGCATGACTGCAGTTCACTTTTCCAGAAGGCGACATTCTTGCTTTACCATTCCGCAGGTTCAGTTTTCTCAGAGTTTCCATTTTGTTCGACTCAGCGAGCAGATTTGAACCGGAACCCGAAAACACGAAACGATTTCATTAGTTGTTTCCTGTTCAAATCCGTGGCTCGAAGCCCAATTAAACGAAGAGAAAACTGACCCCGGGGACGAATAGAACATGTTGTTTATATATGCCACCTTTCTGGCAGGAAAAGGGAAGTGCCCATGCAGAGCCTGTCACTGCAGCAGAAAACGAACGTGGGAGGAGGAGGAGGAGGAGGCGAGAGAGCCTTAACAACAACAGCTAGGGCATCAGATCAGTCCTCGTTAGCGTGTGTTGACGGCACTTCCTGATGATATCATTAGCTCATTGAGACCTGGAACGCATCTGTGTCACCTTATAGCTTTTAACCACTTCAACCATTATTTTATACTTTAGCTATTGAAAATGTAAAAGAAATCGTGAAAATGTGGCGCAAATCTTTGAATATGTTTTTATTCTAGTTTGACACTTGCTTTGGCAATGTAAACGTATGTTTTCTCATGCCAATAAAGCTCCTTTGAATTAAATTGAATATATATTAATTCACAGCAAACGTTTTTAACACATATCTTTGCTTCAGATGGGGGTCGGCTGCCAAATACATCTGGGGTCCTGCCATGAGATGGCTTTGATTTGTTTCAGAAAACCGCCATGATTCAGAAGACATTTAGTAGAATGTGGTGGTGGTCTCAGGTCTTAATCGGTTAGAGCTGCCTGCCTGTCCTGTCTGGTCTGGTCTGGTCTGGTCTGGGGTGCGATGCGGAGCGGAGCGGCAGACAGACGGATTGCTGCGGAGGCCTCCGCTGACAGGCAGCGCACCGCTGCTCGTTAGCGTTTAGCCAGGAATCATCATGGATGTTGGGAGCGGACGGGGGCCGGAGTGGATCCCTTCAGCACAGCAGCACACTGACTAACCTCCTCCATCACCCCCGCTGCTGGAAAGTAACCCCAGTACATGTACCAACAAGTACAGTATATGGTTATAAAGAAACATCTCTCCATGTTTTAACTTTCCGTGTTTTTCTTTCATTTGTTTTGTAAATTATAACGCAATTTGAATCCTCAATCTAGGAGTGGATCAGACGGCTATCTGTCCTTTGGTGTTTTCTCTCTCTCTCTGTCGCTCAACAGGCTCAGATAATCCCAGTCCCTGATGGAGGAGAGTCCTATCTGGCAACGTGTGCCAAATGAAAATATCTAACTGCACAGAGAGCACAGGTGGCGGGCGGCTCTCACGTGTGCGTGGCATGTGCGTGCGTGAGTGCGTGCGTGCATGCGTGCATGTATGTACGCACATTCACACGTGCCTGGGTGTGCGTGTGTGCGTGCAGTGTGGGAGCTTTGATCTATTTGATGAGAGCTGGGGACAGCGAGTGCCAGCCTAGTGGCAGGTGGGCTGGATGGCACTCTGAGGCCTCCTGAACCTTGATGCCAGGGAAAAGAGCAAAAAAGAAAGAAAAAAAACATTATCTAAACGAGGGACCGTCTGCGTCACCAGCTCCTGGCCGGCTGTTCCACAGAGCTCTGCCAGGGGGCTTGGACACCACTGGTATATATATATATATACACCTTGCTCAGTTTTGAAATCCTAGGGCCAACGGAAGCTTAGTGAACTTTTGCTGGGAGGAGCAAAAAAGCAATTAAAAAAATATATTGTGGGGGCGACACAAATCTTGCACGGGATCCCTATAGCACAAAATAGTTCCAGAATAGGCGTGTTTACAGATCTATTCAGTGTTTACAGAACACTACACCAGGTGATGTCAATAACGAGTTCCCCATCCGCTCATTGACTGTGCACCAACGACTTAATCACTTTGCTTTCAGTCCTGAATCCTAGTATGATTGTAGTGTACACATGGAACCAAATGGACCGACTGTAAAGAGTTAGTCTGTATGGGAAAATTTAGAACCCATAGAGTCCCTGGACCCCACTTTGACTGGCCAAATGCCCAATTACATTTAGCCAATGTTCAATTTCATAACACCTTGCACATCTGATGCGTTATATGAGCTTACAGATCTGTTATTGCGCGATCGTGCTACCGAGCATCAAGGTCATCCAAAGGTGATTCCCTGTCACTGCCGCCTAGAGAAGCGATGAACGCGCGCAGATTATTATTATTATTATTTTTAATAAAACCTTGCATCTGCGTGACAATTAAAACAGCCAGGGCGAATAATGAATAAAGAAGTAATTAAAAAGGCACCGGAGGACCCGGCAGAATGGCAGGAGAGAAAGAAAGAGGGTTTGAGGGAGTGAGCGAGGGTGTTTTTAATGTGGTGGTTGGCTGGTTGGATGGGTGAAGGGCTCTCTCGCTATAGGCGCTGGGTCCCTACAGGCTTCATTACACAGTTTAAAAGCATTATTTCAAACATAGCCACTTCCTTCAAGCCGGCAACGAGGGAGACGACAGAGATACAGGGAGCCTCTGAAATGTAGTGGTATAAGTATAAAGTATTGCAGTACAGTAGTTAATGTACTTGGTTACTTTGGAACATGCTGATTCCCACGATATGGTCTCTGTCGGGTGGAAAACCTCTGTGTGCTACTTTTATATGGTCTCTGTCGGGTGGAAAACCTCTGTGTGCTACTTTTATATGGTCTCTGTCGGGTGGAAAACCTCTGTGTGCTACTTTTATATGGTCTCTGTCGGGTGGAAAACCTGTGTGCTACTTTTATATGGTCTCTGTCGGGTGGAAAACCTCTGTGTGCTACTTTTATATGGTCTCTGTCGGGTGGAAAACCTCTGTGTGCTACTTTTATATGGTCTCTGTCGGGTGGAAAACCTCTGTGTGCTACTTTTATATGGTCTCTGTCGGGTGGAAAACCTCTGTGTGCTACTTTTATATGGTCTCTGTCGGGTGGAAAACCTCTGTGTGCTACTTTTATATGGTCTCTGTCGGGTGGAAAACCTCTGTGTGCTACTTTTATATGGTCTCTGTCGGGTGGAAAACCTCTGTGTGCTACTTTTATATGGTCTCTGTCGGGTGGAAAACCTCTGTGTGCTACTTTTATATGGTCTCTGTCGGGTGGAAAACCTGTGTGCTACTTTTATATGGTCTCTGTCGGGTGGAAAACCTCTGTGTGCTACTTTTATATGGTCTCTGTCGGGTGGAAAACCTCTGTGTTACTTTTAGGGATTCACATTCAAAAGCATAAAAAGTAGCAGATCGACAAGCTCGAAATGCATCGCTTTTTTTGCACTGCATTTGTGCTGTTTGTCGTCTGCTGTTTGTGAGAGGCTGTAGTGTAACCTGCTGTTTGTGAGAGGCTGTAGTGTAACCAAGCAGTCTGCTGTTTGTGAGAGGCTGTAGTGTAACCTGCTGTTTGTGAGAGGCTGTAGTGTAACCTGCTGTTTGTGAGAGGCTGTAGTGTAACCAAGCAGTCTGCTGTTTGTGAGAGGCTGTAGTGTAACCTGCTGTTTGTGAGAGGCTGTAGTGTAACCTGCTGTTTGTGAGAGGCTGTAGTGTAACCAAGCAGTCTGCTGTTTGTGAGAGGCTGTAGTGTAACCTGCTGTTTGTGAGAGGCTGTAGTGTAACCAAGCAGTCTGCTGTTTGTGAGAGGCTGTAGTGTAACCAAGCAGTCTGCTGTTTGTGAGAGGCTGTAGTGTAACCTGCTGTTTGTGAGAGGCTGTAGTGTAACCAAGCAGGGCGTTAATGTACCAAAACACAAAACAGTTAGAATATGGAGATGAGAGGTTTCTGCCCGACAGCGAGGATGTGCTGATGCTCTGTTCTAATCAGGCGTTCTGTTAAACAATGCAACCACTTTCACGGAGAACAGCGGCTATTCAGAAAGAGGGTGAAAAAGTCTTTTCAGAAAGCATTCCATTAAACCAACGGTCATTTTGGAGTGGTTCTTTGTGCTTGTGTGGTCCATTTCTCCTCCATTTTTGCATCAGGTTTTTAAATACTACTTTATGCTGAATAATTACACTCCGCGGGCATCCTGTGACTTGCCAGCGTGAGTGCGTATACAGCCATCGCCATTTATTCTGTTTTCATCTCCGTTTCATACAAATAAAACAAAGCATGTGGGAAGTCTATGGGGGGTTACTATAAAGACATGGAAATGATCTTTTCTCTGGCATGTTGAGAAGAAGAAAACACACAGCGAGTTGGAAAGTCACAACGTACGTTTACTCAAATTGAACAATACATCCTCCGCCACTGAGCTTGGCTGATAAAGAAACAAATGCGTCGTGAATGATGACACGTGGCCATTTGAGGCCAACGCTATGTTGTGTTCATGAATTTAGTCTTTCTCTCTCTTCCCACTGCCTTATCACAAACACATCAACAGCTACTTTTATTATTACTATAACAACAACTGCCACCACCAAAGGCAGCTCTGCGTTCCCATAATGCATTTTTCACACGCCATGCTGGAAAGGGAGGGTTCATGAGCAGCATGGAATTATGGGATGTGGCATCCCTGAAGACCAAATGACTGTAGCTCTGCTGTAAGTCAGGAGAGGGACTGCATGATGTTCATATTTATCATTTTGCCAATTGCTTGCCAACATCCTCACGCCCCACAGCTTGAGAATCGCTGCTTTACGGTCCTTTCAGATGGGCAGCGACTGACGCACCTAGTAATACATTTTCAAAGAGAGGCGTGCCTTTATTTTGGATACGCAAGGAGAAGTTGAGGGGCGACAAGGCAAGCGTATTTACGTGGGTGCGCAAATTTGTTCGCGCGAGTGCTCGTTTCGTGCACACACCGGCGGCTGACTAGACCTGGATTGTGTTGAGCTTTTCTGTTTTTTATTTTACGCTACGTGTCCTGCAGGCTGCGCCCAACATGAGCAGACCTGTCGCTGATCCATGGCGGCAACGTTTGTGTCACACGCTACCCGTGTGACAGGACCTTGAGTCTGCAATGACATCGCCTGCTGTGGACAGACGTGCATGCGCGACAGTACACACACACACACACACACACACACACACACACACACACACACACACACACACACACACACACACACACACACACACACACACACACACACACACACACACACACACACACACACACACACACACACACACACACACACACACACAGCCACAGCCTTCTGACTCCCTTCACTTGTCACTTGGACACAGAACCATGTTGAGGACAGGGGTCATCTCTGACGCCCTGGCATCATCCACAGACTCAAAACCTGGGGCGATCGAACCTGGACTGCTAAATGAGGAACGGGGAGGAGGAGAAGATGGGGAGAGACAGACAACAGATGGAGCGGAGTTGAAATTGAAAAGGAGGAAGGCGAGAGAGAGAGAGAGAGAGAGAGAGAGAGAGTTTGAGAAGTGGGATGTGTACCAACACAGATGGATAGATAGAAGGATGGGGGGGATGAAAGGGGAACCAGCATGGATGATTAATTTCAGAAAGTGACTGTGGCCATGGGCGCGCCTGGCTCCGCCATGATGTGAACCCCTCAGTACTCCCAGTGCTGTAATTCAATTAGCTCACGCTGGCAAGGCTTGATTGATTAGTTCAGCCAATCAACAAATGGCTGGATGAGCCATCTCTCTCTCCCTCTCTCTCTCTCTCTCTCTCTCGTTCTCTCTCTCTCTATCACCATCTCTTTTTCCAACGCAATCTGCTTCACTCTCCTGTTTTCGTTTTTCTTTCTTCCCCACTTCCCTGAAACCATGATTCTCTTTTTCTCTGCCTTTCTCGTCTGTTATTTAGATTCAAACACACAGAGCGGAGAGGAAATGAAACAAACACATACAGAACAGAGAGAGAGAGAGAGAGAGAGAGAGAGAGAGAGAGAGAGCAGAGCAGGCAGACAATCACCACTCAGAGACCAGTTTGTTTGAAGGCACACTATTTGCCAATGTGTGTACTTTGAATTGTTACAAACCAATACTATGAACAGATAATAGAGTGTTCTTTGCCACGACTATCTCTCTAGTGGAGAAGAGATCGGGTTGAACATAAAAGGCAGGTCGTTTTATGTTTGGTCGCGCTCTGAAAACAGCAGACACTGTGACGTGTTGTGATCTGTAAACTCTGTCATTACGACCGCCATCAAGGCCCGCCAACATTGTTTTCAGATGACTAAAATATGACTAAAATTAAATGAAAATTCAAAAGACTATGACTAAACTAAACCAAAATTCCCCATCAAAATGAACACTGGCTGCAAAGCAAGCAACACGATGAATAGAGTTCTAGGTTCTTTGGCATCTCTCTCTCTCTCTCTCTCTCTCTCCCCCTGGCTGCCCCTCGGCCACGCTCCGACGATGCCCCAAGGTCGGCGAGGAGTTGAGCGTGGTGCGCCGGCTCAGGGCCCCCAGACGTGACGCCATTGTTGTCAGAGCCCATCTGGCGCCTCGGTAACGCTCCCCGCTCAGACCGCTAATGAAGCAGGTGGGGAGTCCAGCACCGTCAAACCACCTAGCCGTGCCTCCGGCCCCGTCGGCGCACCACAGGAGGGTCTTGCATGGCAGAGCGGATGTTAATAGCATTGTTAATTTTAGCCTTTCTTTTGTTGGTTGGCTGAAACACTTATCCTGGGTGACTCGTTCTGGGGGCGAGCCAGGTAGGGAATCTATAGCCGTAGGACACTACGGAGGGTCACATTGGAGGAGGATGGGCTCGACAACCTTCTCCTTTGTTTTTTAAAGATTGCACTTTAATGGCGCTCCTGCTAAACCAAGTGGAGAGCCATGTATTAAGAGGGAAAATGAGGCTCGACAGCCCTCTCCCACGCGGGGGCTCTCTGCATGGGCTTTAATAGGTGTGCAGGTATTGCCGCTTTCCACCTCACAGTGCCTGCAACACTTCGAACAGCAGTGATGATAAAAAGCGGAGCCATTTAGCTGTGCACTCTTTATACACGGTCCAAGTGTCCCTCCTCCTCCTCCTCCCGCCCCCCCAGGCTGTGGACTAACCTCCTCGCCTCCTCACCTCTGCCAGGAGGAGGACTGTGCCAGACTCACTCCCTCTATACTTTGTACCACAGTCTGAAACCTCCACTCTTCTCACGCTCTATACCTCAGCCGCCCCTCACCCCCCACTCTACCGCACAGTATCACATCTTGTTCCAAGACCCTCCCAATTCATTCTTCCTAAATCTGTACCATAAACAGGTGTGGTGGTGGTTCTATTTTCAACGCATGCACGAGTGCGCACGCAGACACGCACACACGTTTGCTTTGATGTGCGAGCATTTACAGCGAAACACCTGTGTCCTTGTAAATCACCTTGGTCCCCAAACAAAGCCCCTCCACCCATGCTAGGCACGACATTTCCATACACGTCACTGCCACACACTGCAAAAGTCTGGTGTGTAGTGTATGTGTGCATCGATGCATGTGTGCGTGCATGTGAGTGCGTGTCTGGACTGGATTGCATCGTTTCTACTACAAAAGCACGAACACACACACACACACACACACACAAAAAACTGAAGATGATCTCCTCTGTGGATAGCTAATCTCATTATGCAAATACACAGTTCATAAGTCACACTGGCTTTTGTTGGCGGAGATGTGATTCATAGGACCTTTCATTGAACCATTGAAACGCCACAAACACACACACACACACACACACACACACACACACACACACACACACAGGGTATTATTATTTTGTTTGGGTCTGGGGGGGGGGGGTGAGGGGGGAGGGTGAGGGCTGTCATGAGGACTCGGCGCCTTTTAACTTTTATAAATACGGTGGTGGAATGTAAGAACTAAGTACATTTACTCAAGTATGGCAGGCCTACTTAAGTACAGAGTTTATTTTTCCATTACAGTATTTGAGTATGTCCCGTCTACTTCTATTCCAATACATGTCAGAGGCAAATATTGTAATTTTTGGTGCAACCACTCCCTTACGGAGCTATGTGTGTGTGTGTGTGTGTGTGGGTGGCTGGGTGGGTGGGTGCGTCTGAGCACAAAAACAGCATGGTTGTTTTTCACCACCTGCGCACAACCTAACACACACACACAAACACACACGAACATATTTACTATGTTGATTTCGGGTGAGCCAGTACAGTGCAGTGACAGTACAGTACAGTACAGTAGAGGGTACAGTAGAGGGACCCCCACACAGTAACTCTATCATTTCTCAACCGTTTCGGACGTGGGGCTCACTGGTATTTTGCTGCCAACTTTTTGTACTTTTACTCGAGAGTATTTCACCGTTGTGGTATTGCCACTTTTACTTATGTAAAAACGAAATTAAATACAAACATCGGAGCAGTTCTCTCTGCGGCGAGCGAGCGAGCGAGCGAGTGTCACCGGCTTTTAACCTTTATATACCGAGAAATTATGGCGAAGTCTTAAATGAAGATGTTCAATGACTCGACTCTGTGGACCCCGTCATGTATGAAATGATTTAGCTTAAATGGGATGGAAGATCTTAATCTCTGCGATGTTCAAATAACTCACCTCCCTATAAACTGCAATGGAGGGAGAAAGAAAATCACATAATGGCTGAAGTCAAAGCGCCTTACATCCCATCCTGCTGAATATGCAGATATATTCAGAAGAGAGATTAGGATGTTCACTTACCTGTCCGCCTGTAGGAAAGAAGTCATGTTAGACTAATCCCAGATATTAATAAAAATAAAGCTTTACCAACAAATGCGGGGGCATAATTACACGCCGGTGTGAGATATGTGTCTAAGCCAGACACACAATGCACAAGGGAAGGGATGATGAGGGGTTTTTTACCACTTTCACCATGGAGTCCATATTTTGTGCATTTCATTTGGCAAAAAACTAGCAGATCTACAATGTCACAGTGCATCGTGATGCGACGTGGTGTGAGCTTCCCAAACTAGGAACCTATCATCTACCTATTCTATCATCTACCTATTCAAACTAGGAACCTATCATCTACCTATTCTGGGGGATGAGACCTTTCACCCAAAATACGTACGTAACATATTATACATTACATACATGCAGTACATCTGGGACAAAGCCATTATATTTAAACAAAAAGGGTTTATTCTCTCCAGAGCAGTGGTGATGCACACTGCAGAGCAACAGGAGAAAAGGGGAAATTAAATCATAGGTAATTTATGCAGGGCACGGCTCTCCTCGCATTCCTGCAGCCTCCCTGCTACGATCTGCGTGTGCGCGCGTGTGTGTGTGTGTGTGTGTGTATGTGTGGAGAGGGGGGATTGGTTGGGTGGTGGGGACCAGGACATTAACATACATAATGTGGGCATCATCATCATCAACATCATGGCCTCTCTCGGCAACAAACACATAAGGATATTATCAAGGCAGGCGGAGGAGAGGAGAGGAGCGGGACAGGTGCAGCCTGGAATGCCAGGGATGGTTTATACGTGGCGCGGCGTTCATTAAGCCGTATAGCTGAATCAACACAGATGAACTCCCCCACCACCATCATCCACCCTCATCCACCCACCCATCCACCCGCCACATGTCCAAACAATTAGAATGTCAGCATACACACCAACTGGCTCCTAATAAACCTGCACCCAACCCATCCACCCACCCGCCCCCCGTCCCCATCCAACATAATCATAACACATAACATTTATATCATGTTCGTCACAATTCATATCTTTCAGTGATGTCCCTGCGTTGAGGTGAAGAGGGGGAGGGGGAAAACACAAAACACACATACACACACACAGCTTGGGAAATGTACGATACACGGCAATGAATGGAATGGACCATGGGACAGATCGAGGGACAGAAAGCAGAGACACACACACGGAACACGGAACAAATAAATGAGACATTCTGCTGGAAACAGGAGGGGTAGACGTTGCCGATGCGTTTAAAAGGAGGGTTCCACAGTATTTGGTTCTCCCTCTATCGTCCGTAGCTTACAGTATACCTTAGACTTGATAAAGGGCGGTGGAGAAGCGTTAAAAGAGGTTATTGTTATGTCTTGTTATGTGTGTTAGTTGGAAGCCGTTTCTTTATGGTGGTGGTTTATATAGGGGGGGGGGGGGGGGGGTCTTACCTCGGATGGGGGTACTCTCTGTAGAAACAACAGAGAACCAGAGACAAAGACAGACAGCATCATCAGTGTAATTCATCAGGTGCTGCATGGGGACAAGATCACTGGGGGCTCCGTGACAATCGGCCTCGTTTGCTTTTGTTAAATTGTTATTTTATAAAGCGTCTCAAAAGGGGGGGACGGGGACGGTAACAAAGGCGACACCGCTGGTCTCACAGAGGTGCAACGGGGACCCGTTATCTCTCTCTCTCTCTTTCTTGCTTTGTCGCCGCCGTCGCGTGGAAACCGTGTATTATTATGTCCAAGACTGTGCTTTTACAGCAGTGGATTTCAACCCTTTTCATATCAAGGCCCATTATTTATGCAGCATTTTGAGCCACGGGCCATTTAGCCGCTCAGACCCAAGACTTAGAATATCGTGTTGTCGTTGGATAAGATGTTATCCACTATTCCACGCTGTATTGATGTTGGTACCACAGGAGAGATAACAAATAGACAAATATTGATCAAAATAACAATTCAAAATAACTCTAACTGTGTAGACTTCTTGGAAATTAAGTAATGCTCCTGAGAGCGTAAAATGAAACCAAATTTGGTTTCATTTTCCGCTAAAGAATAAAGATCTATAAGGGTCCATTTGGTTACCAACTCTCCATCATTTAGCTGGGGACCACATGCCTGGAACTCCCTCAAGGACCCCTGGTTGAAAACCACTGCTTTACAGCAAATGGGAGAAACAGAACCTGCATGTGCTCCAATAGATCCATTGCGTGTCATCTTACAACACATACCGGTAGATGAAATATGAAGATACAAGGTTTCTGCCCTGCACAGCGGCGACATACTAAGGGAGGAGGCGCGGCGGCGCCCGGTTGGCTGAGCTGGACGTTAAGACAGAAGTGTGTTTTATCATTGCCACTTCTCTGCTTGATAAGGCAAAGGCTAAAGAGGATTGGCCTTAAGTTGACAGGCCTGCTCCGCACTGGCCATAAGCCCTCTCTTTCCCAGCCAATTGACCTTGAACGAGGCCGGGTTAAATGCAATGATACCGGGGTTGTCGTTGCGAGGCCAGGGTGGGCTGGCTTTAAGTCAGCATATAGACAGTCTAATGGCGCTTTCCCACTGCATGTTACCACTGGCTCAACTCTACTCCACTCTATACGTGCTTTGGGCTTGGTTTTAAGTCGTATAAAAGCGGTTATCAAACCTTTTTGCTTTCAAGGATCCCTGTCATAATTCGGAGACCGAAAGAAAATGGTACCAAATGGACCCGCAGTGCTTTCCACAACGATAGAGATAACGCTCATGCTAACACCAACACTGTCTGGAATCGATCTCCATTTTGACTTGCACAGTCGAGCAGAATGTTTTCTGATAACATTTAGTTGAAAGATATAGGCTGTGCAGTTGCTCTCAATATTGATTCATTTCACATTTACAATGGCCTTTAGTAAAGACACATGGTAGAGATTCTTTACCACTTTCAGCATCATGGCGTCCCTGTTCTGGGCCACATGGGCTGAACCATGATGGAATGCAGTGGAAAAGCAGCCATCAGTCAAAGTGAGAGTTCGAGCTGCTCGCTTTCGATTTCATGTTTCTGGGTTTGATCATACATCTTTTCCACAAGCCTGGCGGCCTGGAACACATCAAATCTGTACCTCACCTCACGCCTACGTCTCTGGCCATTCAACAGACTGCTTCCTCCCTCTACTCTATCAGCTTATACACTCTAGCGTCATGTACACTGTGTGTCCTGCTGCATTGTGTACTGTGAGATTACGTGTTGGGTGTTATACGGTATGCCTCGCTGCTGCAAGCCAATTCTCCCATATCTCACTCACTCACACACACACACACACACACACACACACACACACACACACACACACACGGTATTGAGCTGAGGGACTGGTGGTGGTGATGAGCCTCTCGAATGAAGTCTTGAGTCATATTGCTATACGGTGTTAAAAGTGTGTCTCTTATCGGCAGGGCTGAAGGCTGGTGAAGGCATCGCCGATGAACTGTGACCCGGCACTCATCTTTTTGTCTGGTTTCATTTCGCTGCGCTACTTTTCCATCTTGTATCATGTCTGACCCTCCCTTGCCCCCTTGAACCCCCCCCCCCTCTCTCTCTCTGACTTAAGCCTTCCTGTCTCACTCACATGTCATTCTGTTCTGTCCCAATCTTTTTTATCCCCCTCCTACCTCTCTGTTTCCCTGCCTGCCTGAATGTCTGCCTGTCTGTCTGTCTGTCTGTCTGCATCTCTCTGCCTATGTCTCTCTTCTCCGTTCCTTTCCTATAGTGTGTCTCCCTTCATCTCCCTCTCTCTCTCTCTCTCTCTCTGACAGGGCGGTGGCCTTGCCTTGGCAGACTGCAGGCTGTGCCAGCAGGGGGCATCGGCAGCCCAGAATAGATGGCCTACTTAGGGGCTTGCTGGGGTCAAGAGGTCACGCCGCCTCCAACCGTGGCGCACAAATTGGGGACCCCCAGGGGTCCTTCAGGGAGTTCCAGGGGGTCCCCAGCTAAATGATAGTTTGGAACCACACACACACACACACACACACACACACACACACCTCTGTGTCTGTGTGTGAGCAATCTGGGAACCCATCGGCAAAACAAAAAGAAAAAAACAGCACCTTCTGCTGTTTTTTTCCTTTGAATTTGCCTCTGGGGGCGTGGCCCCAGAGGCAAATTCATAGGAAGTTGACCCGTTTGGTCCCGGCCTCAGCCCTCCAACTTCCTGTGGTGCGCCTATGTTTTCATTCCCACTATCAACAGTGTATACACGTTCTGAATGGCCTTGCTGACAGATTCGGTAGCGCAGCACAGAATCTGTTCTTGAGAGATTAGTGTGTGAGTGATGCACGCCGTTATGAGTGTGCGTGTTTACATCCAACACATCTATCTAAGCGGTACGTGTCCCTTCCTGTCAACAACGCCGCCTGTCACCCACTCAGTGGCCCAAACAAAAGCACATCATCATCATCTTCTTCATCATGGACAGCGCTCAGAACAAGCAGCGGAGCCGAGCGCCGGTGTTTAAGATGTAAAACGGTGCTGGCAATTTCCAAAAGCCATCCAATCCATTAGCAGAGGGGAGATTAGATTTTGTCCTGGTCAGACTGTCGCTCGCCTCCCCTGCATACTGAGTCCCAGCACGTCCTCTGTGATACCAGCGGTGAAGTGGCAGTGCTTCTGTCTGCTATTCAAATCTCCCACATATACAGTAGGCGTACATATATATAAGTATATATGTGAATATACACACATGTGCATATAAACACTTCCCCTGCTTTGCTGCGCACTGTGTTTCTAGTTATTTCATTCGTAAAACTCAAGGAGAAACACAAAGCTTTGAATTTGGGACTCACGGTCAAGGTGAAGTAAATTCCATTTGAGTTTGTGGACTTGCCAGCTGAATAGGTAATGGAACCCATCATAGTCTGAGCTTGTTGTTATTAGCCTTAGACTATCACAGTTGCATAATGTATCAAGGTGTCTCATTTCTAACCACTTTCAACATAGGCAACTTTCAATTTAGGCAAGAAATCTTCACAAATTGTCAAGTGGCGAGCCAATTGTGTCAACCACTTTTCAGAGCTATTCAGAAAAAATAATTGCTTCCAATAACTCCTTGTTGATGACAGCAAATGCATTCCCTTCCTCTGTAAACCTGTCATCAATATTGGTATTATTGTAACCATACTAGCATTCTATTACAGTGCACAGCATGCATAGCTGGGACTGATTAACAGTGGGTGTCATTGAAAAACCAGACAAAAAAGGGGAAATTGCAATGATTTGTCTGACTAACTTCATGTCTAGGGCAATTTCACGGACCGTGTCATCAGCTGTCACAATAACACAAGGAAGAGGAGCAGAGGATTCTGGGAAGTTGTTACGTTGTTAAAGAGTTAGAGTTTCATTTAGAGGGCCGCAGGAAGCTGGTCACTTTATGTTTCCTTCAGTTTAGTTGGGAGGTTTTTTTTTAGTTGAGGAGTTAGGGAGTCAAAAAACGTAATAGGTACAGTTAGGTTAGATTAGGTTACATTTAGGTTAAGGTTAGGATAAGGTTAAGGTGTGGTTATAGTTAGGATAAGGTTATAGGGTGAGGTTGAGGTGTTGGGTTATAATTCGGTTACAGGTTAGGGGGAGGTTAGGATAGGTTAGGTTAGGTTAGGTTATAGTTAGGTTAAGGTTAGGTTAATAGAAGCAGGTTTGTGTAAAGCCAAAAGCGTCAGTTGAACCTTTAAAAAAAGGACTGGGTCGTTATAAGGGAGACAAAGGAGGGGAGGGGTTGAGGGGTGGTGGTGAGGAGAGGTGGAGAGACGGAATAGGTGGAAGAGTAACAAAGGCAGTCAAGTTTAAATCCATCGCTTCATAAAAAATAAAAAGTTAATAAAAACAGACAATGGGGGGAAATGAAAAGGGAATCATGAAGACAAACGTCTCGGGGGTAGAGCGGAGGAAAAAAGGAAATAGAAACCAAAACGAAATGAGAATCCTGACAGTTTTATCTGACTGGAGAGAAGGCTACGCGGAGGATGCCGCTGCGTGAGAATCAATTCCAACGACAGATCCACCTGTGTTTGCAGCACGCTAACCCTCGGGGCCGTAAGCCCCGAGTCTTAAGCCCGGGTGAGCCGACGGCTGGAGCCAGCCAGCCAGCGGGCACAGATCATCTGCTTAGGGGTGACAATGACCCAAATACACCTCCGTGGGCCAATGATCTCGCCCCTGCGCTGTGGACCGCACCGTGTGGGATTATTGGCATATCCCGCCTGCCCCCAGCTGTTCCATCCAAAATCATATTCAAAATATGATTGAGGATTATGATTGTATCCGAGCCAGAGGCCCGCGGGCAAATCCTGGCCAGGGAGGTATAAGGCCATCTGCTGGCCGCATCGAGGCAGGATGGGGGTGGGGAGGGGGTGTATACTGTAGGCGTTGGGGGAGGATTGCGTGATTTGGCAAAGCGCGGTGGTCTTTAGCCCAACCCTGGGCCCGCGGGTTGGATTGGCTGACCTTCTCGTCACAGCGGAGATGTGTCCAGAGGTCCTGGCACGGGGCCTGAGCCGGTCTTGGCACACGGCCTCATCTGGATAAGCCCCTGTCTCCCTCCGCAGGTCACAGCCGAGGTCAACGTTACGCTATACAGCGCTCCACATCCTACCAAAATATCAGCACTTCAATCTGCTTACAGGTTTGACTTGTGTATATATGAATGTTAATGGGGCGTGTTGTATGTATTATGTATCTAAATCCAGGGACATGCAGTGTCTCTGTCGGATGTATGTATTCAGGTCAACGTGTTGAACCTTTGAGAGGCGCTAGCCCCTCCAACGGGGCTTTCACTCATGACGTCATGTGGCTGCCAAGCCCATTGACTTTTAATGTTTGCTTTAAGCAGAGCCGCCTCCACCCGTTTTCAGCATACCCAGCCAAGTCTAAAGACTTGTAATGTTTGCTTTAAGCATGCCCCCCGTCATGTCATGTGATCATCATGAGAAAAGGCGCCACTCAGTTTTGAGGGGTGCTAGCCCCTCCAATGCGTGGCTTTTGAAGATTACGTCATGTGGCAGCCAAGCCTATGGACTTTTTAATGTTTGTTTAGAGTACTTAAATCGCAAGACGTCATCGTCATATGACTGATATAAATACATCTTGTTTTATACAATATAACACTGCATTCACATGCATTCATGTCTCGTAGTCGTAACGCAAATAGTGGCAGTGAATCTGAAATGGCGTGGCCGCCACAGTGGGCTCCCCTCACTTGTGTGATTTTCTACACACGGAGACGTTATTCTCTATGAATATGCACCGCTTCTGCTCTGGCTGACAAGGCCAGCAAGGGCCTCGGGGGCCGGAGCCCTGGGGGAAGGACCAGGGAGAAATGTCAGGCTGCCTGCCTCCTTCCTTTCTCCACACACACACCTCTAGAAGAGCTCTGCTCTCCGCCTGGGGCTCGGCATGCAAATATCACAGCCCTGCCAGCGCTGCATGCATATAACCAGCCCCGGTTAGCCGATCAGCTAGGCAGCCAGTCAGTCCTTTGGTCGGGGCAAAGCCAGTAGTTTAAAATGTGTTTTCCATAGATACGGAGGCTTTGGGTTCAGTGTAAGGCAATCCCCCACATGGGCAGAGCGGAACCATTCCCATGGTCGTAGTGACCGATATCAATACTGATAGCAGTACCGGTTGGAAAAAAAGACAGGGCTGGTTCAGAAGATTCGGGGCTTTACCCAGTGCACCGATCGTGAAACAACAGCCATGATGATCAAAAATCGCACTTTTGCACAAAGAAAATGTGGTTTTCAACGATTTCTGGATCAGGTCCAGAAAAGGTTGGTCCAAAAATGACATCTTGTTTTGTTTGTTATTATAATCATTTTATATTTTCATCTGAATCTTAGTGATTTGCCATTATTATTTGGGGGCCCATGCACTTGCGATATCCTCATGGCCACAAAAGTGGTCCCCAGTCCATGCACTAAAATACTGACATCTTTTCGTCTATAAGCTTATTATTTTATGTTGGAAACACATCTGCTCCTGGTAAAGGGGGTGGATTGAAGAATATGGCCTGTCAAGCCGCTTGAGACTGTGTGTGTGTGTGTGTGTGTGTGTGTGTGTGTGTGTGTGTGTGTGTGTGTGAATACGTGCGCACATACTAATGTGCTGCACCAAGAAGCACAAACATTGAGCGGATTTGGGGGGGTCCAGGACTTTTTCTCATCAGTATAAATCCAGAATAGCGCTGACTGAACGGGCTTTCCAGTGAGAGCTCTTAAGTAGAAAAGGAATCAGAGCTAAACAGTAACTTTACACACAGAGGAAGCCTTCAGTGGCTCAGCTACTTCCACAGATGTGCCATTCTTCTAACTTTCACTCCAAATCAATGTGTAACTCACTACTGTGAGAACACTTTCTCACAGGGGGCGTAATTTCAAAAATAAATAGGCTGGGTGTGGGGGGGGGGGGGGGGGGGGGACGATTAAGTTACCATATAGCCCCATTTCTAAAATAGCTCAAAATAGTGGATCTGCAAGCTATCGCTTTCTATCTCCAACGTGTCGCTTGGAGCTTGTAGATCAACTATTTTCAGAATTTGTTTGGAGGTCGAAAAGAGAAAACGTTTCAAAATGTTAAAATCTAAATTGTAACACGTATATCACATGCAGATGGACGGCCATCGACTGTGATGAAATCTGAATTTGAGGTTAAATGTGAACACTAGGGGGTGACATTTGCCAATCCCCTGATGCCCCAAAATGACACCCCTATAGTTTCTCACGTGGTAATTATCTCCTGATGATTAACCTGAATGATTAACTAATATAATATTACATTTATATAGCCATTTGCCAGCCTTTCACATTTTATCCACAAGAACACAGTTGAGGAACTTGAGGCCGAATATAATTGACTCGTGATGCATGTCAAGCAGACCTAGTGCTAGGGCTAGGTGAACTTTTGGCTCGAATATGATTCATGAATAATAAATAAAAACAAATAAAAACAGCAGGTCTAGAAGCTCGCACAACACGTCACTTCTCGACACGCTGTGAGCTTGTGGAGATTGGCTATTTTCACTTTTGTTGTACAATGAAGCATATATGCTAGGTCAGTGGTTCCCAAAGTGGGGTCCGGGGACCCCCAGGGGTCCTTGAGGGAGTTCCAGGGGGACCCCAGCTAAATGATATAGTTTGGAATCAAATGGACCCTTATGGGTCTGTAACTCTGTAACTGGTTTGAGAATCACTGCTAGAGCCGTAAAAGTCTTCTCTAATGGGGGTCCTTGGCATATAATGGTGGTCCGCGAGCTAATGAGTGTCATTTTGGGGGTCCTTGACATGAAACAGTTTGGGAACCACTGGTTATATGGCTAAGACTAATTTAGTTGATTAAAAAATATATATATTAAGTACGTCACTGGTTCTAAATATGGGATTTGATATTATTTTGAGTCAATAATGTTCCCAGGAGGCTTCAGCAGCAGTTAACATGTGTCCGCCCTCTCCCTTCCTCATCTCTCTACATTATGTTATCTAAGCATAGCATAAATCGCCTCAAACAAAGAGATTAAAAAGATAAAAGTAATTCCCCCGAGTGGGTTTGTGGAAAGTGGCTTCAAACAGAAGCCCCGGGAGGAGGACAAATGAATTGTTTCCTTGAGCTCTCTCTCTCTCTCTCTCTCTCTCTCTGTGTGTCTGTCCTTGGGACTGGCTTCTGAGCTTGGTTTGGGGTGGAGTGGGGGGGAGGGTGGGCGGCGTGCTGGTATGCTGGGAGGAGAGCCAGCTGGGCAGGACGAGGAAAAATAAAATGAAAGAAATTTTCTCCTGAGAGCAATCTTTTGGATGTGTGGTCGTATAGTCTCTGGGTGGGAGGGGGGGGGGTGGGTCCTCAGCTGCTCTCTCAGCGTCTGTCGCTCACCTGGAAGGAACCCAACATACTTCCACCCCTGTCACCAATCACCGCCAGTTCCAAATGCTCCTTTTTTTCTTTTTCTCTATATTGGACGGCCGGGGAATGTTATTGCAAAAAGCTGGAATCAATTTACTGTATGTGTGTGTGTGTGTGTGTGTGTGTGTGTGTGTGTGTGTGTGTGTGTGTGTGTGTGTGCATATAGGGGGTTACAGATTGGCTTGAGTTGCAGCATTTTAATGAGCCTCAGATATCGTCTGTATTTCTCGCCACATAAAGAAAAGCGACAGTACAGTGATTTAGTTTCCTATCAGGAAGGAACACCCACTCCCCACTTTATGTGAACAGCTCACCTTGACCAACAGTAGCAGACTGTCGTTCTACTGGTCAGCTCATAGTGACCAATAGTAGACTGTATGTACTGGTCAGCTCATATAGTGACCAACAGTAGCAGACTGTGGTCGTACTGGTCAGCTCATATAGTGACCAACAGTAGCAGACTGTGGTCGTACTGGTCAGCTCATATAGTGACCAACAGTAGTAGACTGTATGTACTGGTCAGCTCATAGTGACCAACAGTAGCAGACTGTGGTTGTACTGGTCAGCTCATAGTGACCAACAGTAGCAGACTGTGGTTGTACTGGTCAGCTCATAGTGACCAACAGTAGCAGACTGTGGTTGTACTGGTCAGCTCATAGTGACCAACAGTACCAGACTGAGGTTGTACTGGTCAGCTCGCAGTGACCAACAGTAGCAGACTGTGGTTGTACTGGTCAGCTCCCAGTGACCATGAACAGACTGTGGTTGTACTGGTATGGGAACATACATCCGTAGTAGCGGTGCAGAGCAGAAGAACAGAGTGTGCAGCACTGGGTAGAAGAGACACTCTGTACTGTACGTGTGTGTCACAGGTGGATGAGCGGTAATGATAACGACGCACGCTGCTGTCACGGCGCTAAATGTCCTTGTGTCACCTTCCGGCGCAGGAGAGAGAGACGACACAACACTGGCATCGCTGGCAGCATGAGAAATAGAAACACAGAGAGAGAGAGGGGGGGGTTGGAGGAGGGGTGAGGGGAGGGCATGCACAGTTTTTTGGAAGAGTGGTTTTGAAAAGGCCATCTGCCTTCAAGGAGACTCGGGTGTGGGGCTCGTGGCACTTATAGTAACTTACCAAAGGCTTCTGAGAACCACAAGAGGAAAGACAAGGAAAGGAAAGAGAAAGTAAAACAGAAAAAAGGAAAGGGGAGGGAAGAAGAGAATATAGTTCATTTCAGGGTGAGGCTGAAAAAGTTGTTTTGAGAGAGAGAGAGAGAGAGAGAGAGAGAGAGAGAGAGGTCGCCACCCAAGAGTCATGGGAACCACAGTTGAGGTAGGTCGCTTTTTTTGTGTTAAAAGTAAAACAGCTGTCATAAACATCAGCGCAAGCACAATTAAGTTAGGGTTACTCCAAGCCACAAATGTCAACTAACTGCTTAACTTTTTGAGTTTAACGTGATGTACGGAGTTCACAGTTATATCATTATAGACCAAAAACAGCTTACTGGCTCGTGTTCTGTTATTGTAACTCAAACTTGTTATCGGCTATAAAACAAAATTGCAGTCAATAAAAGGTTTACAACAGTGCTCGACGACAACTGAAATAGAAAACATTCTAGAAGTGAAGCTGGTTAGACTTGAGGTTGAAGCCGGTTATAGGAGGTGGGTCGTAGAATGTCAAGATGGAAGAAGTTGAAGACTTTGAGATGTGAACAGAGACACATCAACAGTTTCAACACATGGACAGACAGACAGACAGACAGACAGACAGACAGACAGACAGACAGACAGACAGACAGACAGACAGACAGACAGACAGACAGACAGACAGACAGACAGACAGACAGACAGACAGACAGCATTGAGGACAACCATCAGTTTCAGTGAGACATCAAAGAGACAGTGTGAGTCAGACGGACAAACAAGAGGGAGGATAGGCAGAATACCCTGTTGTGTTAATTCAGTCCTCGACAGTCAAAATGCTCAGTGTTAATTTAACTCTGAGAGGGCACACACACGCACACACACACACACACACACACACACACACACACACACACACACACACACACGGTTACATTTGTACCCTCTCAGAGTTAAGTGGATGAACGAACCCTGAGGATTTCACTGCATTGCCATTGGACTATAACCCGTCTAAACGCTAAATGGCCTTCATAAATCAGGAAAGCAAAGCCTATCTCGGTGGTGCATACCAGTGCTGCTTCGTTATTTTTTTTGTTTGTTATGAATGTTTGCTAGTTAAAACTTAATAAATGAGCCCCTATGGTGGGAGTGTAGCTGGGCATAGCTTGGCAATAACAGTGCCATGGATAAGTGGCTTGTTTTTCCACTAGGGACCACCAACGCAAACAATGCAGCGATGCCCTTTCCAGTATTGTAAACCAGTTTGGACAAAACTGTCTCTATGGACTGGCATATGTTGAATCAGAGCCGCATAGTGAATGCCGTTTAACTGTGTAACATCGCATTTAATTTAAGATAATTGTGAAATGGCTTTTCACCACAATGGTGTATTCCCTGATTTAAATGGGTAACATCGTTAACTGGCATGGGGGGGTTTAAGGTATGACAAACAGCGGCCAGGCAGTGGAAGCAGTAGCATGAGAAACAATTCTGTCTTCTTTTTGGTTTTGTTTAAACAAGTCCCCCAAGGTGGCCCCCGTGTCCTCAAACTAAAGTCGAAATCAAGACTTTGGCAGCTCTCCCTGAAGATCTCCTGGAGTGTCTGCTCCTTCCACCATGAGGCCACGTCCCGGGCCTGCCAAGAGCCCCTGCATGCAGGAACACAGCAGCCTGGAGACTTGTGCAACATCCCATCGCACGGAGCTCACATTCCACCACTCCTCCAAACTCTCCTTTTTGGGGGTTTTATTTGGACACGATTGGGGTCGAACCCGGTTTAATCATCTCAATTCTGATGTGCTCAACCATTTAACACACTTTGGACTGCAAGGCCGATTCTAAAAATGCTTTCTATACATCCTGACCTAAAAGTTTTCTGAAACTTTTCAAATATTTACATTTATTATCTTTTTTGAATACTGTACACACTGTACAGAACCCCAAAAGGGGTTCACGTCCAGAAGGGTTAAAACACCAAAAGGGGTTCCCAGGATTACAAATCTAAAAAGGACTGCCAGTAATAGAAACAGCAGTCGGTGAGTCGCAGCGGAGGGGAATTAAAACGTTTCTGGGATGTCAGAGTTCTGCGCCTCATCATCTAAAGGCTCGGTACTGCCCAGCCCAAACGCATGGAAGTAATGTCAGTGTAATGACCGCGAGGCAACAACTGGGGCAGTAGCTCGATGGCCGCAGAGCCTTTATTTAGTCGTGTCTACCCTGATTTACATTAGCAGCGGCAAATCAAATAGGAGCCATTGGATTTTTTTTCCTGATGGTGACGAATGATCGACCTAAAATATCTACCACTGTGTTGCCCGGGGCCGCCCCGGCCCTGCTCCTAATTAGCTACATAATTAGACTTTGCTTTAGCGGGTCTCTCAATGGGACCGCGATCAATGGGAAACAAGACGACATATCCACCACGTTTGTTGTGGCAGAGAGCGCTGCTTCTCCCTATGCCGTATGACACATTTTCTGAGGGCGTAGTAAATCATGTGAAGGCCTCAATTACTGCCGCTTCAGACGTTTTTATTTCAAAATATTTGTCACAGATAAATCTTTGCGTTAAATTGGAGATGGTGCACATTGAAGTGACGCTCCTAAACTATATTGCTTTTGATATTCAAGGCATGATGTAACGCACTGCAAGCTTTGCTGCAAACAAACTTATAGACATAAAGATGGGTTTGAACATGATGCCCTTAAATGCCCTCGTGGCTGAAATAAAGACTGAGAGACTGAGCCTTTCTGAGAATGTCATCGTTTTCCGTCTGTCTGTTGTCTTCCCGCTCCTTCTCAGGGCCAAACTCAAATGTCAGCGCGAGCAGAAGAAAGAAGAAGCTGTCCAACTGTCCAACCGCTGCTCCGTTGGAAACAAAACCACCCTGACAACCCATCCCAACCCCCCCTCATCGGTACTTCAAAGCACGACTGCCACTGACACCATCCTCCGCTGAAATGAAGTAACCAGGGGGTCATTATGAAGGCCACACACGGCCGGCTCGCCTCTGTCCTTACCTGAACGCAGCTGTTTGATCCGCCCGTTGCTGGCGCTGGGGTCGATGGGCAGGAAGTCCTTGAACCAGGTGATCTCGGGGTCGGGGTTTCCGCTGGCGGCGCAGAGCATGGTGGCGGTTCGCGTTCGCTCCACCACCTTCAGCTGGGGGCCCATGTCGATGTTGGGGAAGCCGGCAGGCAGCAGGTCCTCTGTGGAGGGGGAGAGTGAGGATGGCCGTCATTTAATGTTCAATTCAGCCAGTTAACTTTTTGTGTGTTTGGCCCCAGACCCACCCCGTCTGAAAAGGCTTTGTGCCAGGGAAAACAGATTTTGATGCTGTATTAACTAAAAAGGTTATCCTTGAAAATCAAAGAAAAGGTCCCGCACACTGTCAGAAACTTGCCAAAGATGTTGCTCTTTATTGTGTCAACGTTTCGGTCGATTAGACCTTCATCAGGAAAGCTTTATTGCCCTACGCACCTGTCACTAGCCTTCTGAGGTGTACATCGGCCTTTTGCAAAGCCTTCATCAGTGTGTTCACACTGATGAAGGCTGGACAGCCAAAACGTTTGGCCCTGTTCAAATATGAAATAAACAATTTGAACTGAAGTCTTGGTGTGTGCGACCCACTACCGTTATTTTGATATGTTTTGAACGGGTAGCGCACCTACAGTCAGAGCGCGGTGGTCACATGAAGAGATGCTGTATTAACCAAATTTGCTTTTGACCAACACCCAGCCTGGACCGACCTGCACGTGGATAAACAGCAGGCTCAATTGTGACATGTCTTTATAGCGTCTGTCTGCTCAGTGTTCAGGTTCATGAGGATCATTATGAATTCATCAGATTCTGGTTGAACTCTGTCTGATGACTTAAAAAGCACTGGAGGTGTCTCAGTTCAATCCCCGCGGCTGTCAGAGACCTGAACGAGGACAAGGACCAGAGAACAGACGGCTGTCATGGACAAGTCATGAACATTTCATTGTCCTGGGCCATGTGTTACTTTTTCCATCATGATTCATGAATAACACAGACATTGTGCTTAGAATGTGTCACAGCAGAGAGAAAATACTGCCCCCCCTCCGCGCACACGCAACAATCCTTATAACTGCCTTACTTTGTACTGCATTCTTTTCATAACCGTAATACGACAAAAAGCCATTCACACATCATCCATTGTATTTTCCAAATCCCTTCAAGGGCGTCAAATAGAAAACCTTAAACGCCTGCGATTTCAGTTGATCTAATAACACCCGAACATGATGGAACATCCTTAATCCCAATTTACCTCAGCCCTGCTGTGGTGGATGCACTTCTAGCATGCAGGATTATTATTGTGTTATGAGCCACCTAATGCAGTCAGATAAACAAGTCTGTTGATGTATAAACCTGCTGCATACCAACAGATATACTCCCACTGACAGCTCACACTCCCAGATGTCTGAGACTTCAGATTACAGAGGAAGGAAGCAGTGGTAATTTTCACAGCAAAAGTTTGGTTTTAGTATTAGTCATAGTCGCTGTGATGCTGTGGCGCGTTGTGAGCTTGTAGATCTGCTATTTTCAGAGCACAACCAGACATAAAATGCCTTGTTCTACTGGATCTATTCTCCACTAGTCTCTCCCTAACATTTCAGTTCAGTTTGTATTTGTTGACGGAATCGTCGTCCGACAAACATTTTCCGTCGACAGAATCAACACTGTCACCAACACCAACACCCACCAACACCGTAACACGTCACACTCGTAGATGCCTGAGACGAGGAAGGAAGGAAGGAAGGAAGGAAGGAAGGAAAGGCCCAGAGAACCATGGGCACCTTCCTCAACGAATCACCAAGCCAGAGCAAACATCCAAAACATTCAAACCAAAGGCAACACACCTGCCGACTTCATCTCTGCTACTGATGTTGAGCAAACATTTCCTCACATGCTGCTCCCATGTCAGAAAATATGTGCACAGGATGGCTGAATTATAGATGAACACCCATGCACACTCTGTTGTTGGCGTTCTGTTGTTGCAGGGGACTGTGGGAGTATCGTACTGTATATCTCAGGGATGATCTGATACAGATTTTTAACCTTGGTCGATACCAAGTTTCAAGTTATAAATAAATCTAGGAATGAATCTCTGTTGTTGGACCAACTGTAGTGGTAGTGGTTCACAAAAACTGTTGGCTATCCACAGGTTATAAACCCAAACGTAACATTGAGTAAATTGTAAATGTGTGCTATGCACAATATTGATTCCTTCTTATCACACGTAGTTGTGTTCATGATAACACTTCCACAGTGTGTGTGCGTGCGTTCGTGCGTGCGTGCGTGCATGTCTTATAGAAGAACAGACAGTCAGTCTGTAATTTATTTAACCACCTCCTGTTTTCACTTTACACTAAAAATCTTTTCCCGAAGACAGCTGAACCAACCCTCTTATAGATGACCTTTGGGCAACGCAGTTAAAACACGGAGGGGGAAAAACACGATAATCGCACGTGATTGGATGAGAGAGAGAGAGAGAGAGAGAGAGAGAGAGAGAGAGAGAGGGAGAGGGAGAGATAGGGAGAGGGAGAGATAGGGAGAGAGAGAGAGAGGGAGAGAGAGAGAGAGGGAGAGGGAGAGGGAGAGAGAGAGAGAGGGAGAGAGAGAGAGAGAGGGAGAGAGAGAGAGGGAGAGGGAGAGGGAGAGAGAGAGGGAGAGAGAGGGAGAGAGAGAGAGAGGGAGAGGGAGAGGGAGAGAGAGAGAGAGGGAGAGAGAGAGAGAGGGAGAGGGAGAGAGAGAGAGAGGGAGAGAGAGAGAGAGGGACGGAGCGACGAGGGCCTAATTCACTCAGTGTTCATCAGCATCGCTAAGCGCCGCCACTCTCTCCGCCGTGCTTCAGATGAAAAGTGCCCCGCTATACTTAACGCCTGACCTCGGTCACCCGACACACAATCCAGCCAGAGACTAGAGTAGTAGTAGTAGTGACTCATTCCTGGCCGCGCGGGGAGCCCTGGGGGTGACCCTGCACTATATATATAAAAAAAAGAGAGAGAGAAATAATGCGTCAGACGCCCGAGGTGGCGTCATGAAAGCGGCGCTGTCCCACTGAGTTAAGAGGCCGGGCGGCTCTTTATCTAGCACTCAGAGAGAGAGATAGAGAGAGAGAGAGAGACGAGACAATGACCTCACACCAAGCGTGCAGAGTCGACATCGCGGCGGCTGTCGTGTAGGGGTGGAGGGGGGGGGGGGGAATCGATTCACACCCGGGAATGAATGTAGGACCAAAATGCAGGAAAACAGCCACAGGAAACAAGGAATGAACTTAAATAGTCTTTACTTAGAAATCATAAACCCAGGACGGCAAAAGGAACAATAATCCAACAACCAAACACAAGACAGAACACGACTTAAATACACATCCAAGTCCAATTACAAACATGGTCTACAGCTGGGTTGCTCAGTTGGAACCAGTCTCTCAATCAGGCCACACAGGGAGGGGAGTAGGAGAACATCTCCGGGGAACAAGGGGGGAAACATGAGGGAGGCGACCCAGGCATGGCACACTTCTGGGCACAGAGTGTGAGATTCACTCAAATATCGCAATGTTTAATGCCACAATTTTTCTATTCTAAATCGATTTTAAAGCTCAGAATCAAACTATTTATTTATTTACTGACTGACCATGGTCAGGACAGCAACCTTGTATCTCCGTATTCTTTTTGTACGTTAAAAATAAATAAAACAAACTTGATAATACTAAAGCATCAAAAGTAGCAGATTCACAAGCTCGATATTTTTATCCTGTCGATCTGTACCTGAAAGGTTTTGGATATAATGGGGTTTCCAGACAGAGACAAATCTGTACTTTACTTGAGTATTATTTGTGGACTTGTCTCACTACACTATACATTTCAAAGACACACAGCAATGGACTGATAAAAAAATAAGATTTTACTTCATTTTGTAGGTTTGAACACGCAAGTATTTTTCTAAAGCCAAGTCCTCATACTTTAACTCAAGTAAACGTGTGACATAGCAACTGTCACTTGCAGTCTAGTCCCATTTGACCAGGACTATCTCTACTCTGACTCAAGTAATGGAGTTACTTGGTCCGCTATGGTCGATGCCCTCCATTGAGGGAATAAGGGACGATAGTCACACAGCATGGGGAGACGATAAGAGCCGTCCGTCTGTCTGCCGAGTCACGCAAACACAGCGCCCAGACGATAAAAACACGGCCCCAAAGCTCGGGATAGAGAGCCAGACGAGGGAGAAGACAGCGGTTACCTCACATCGGAGGGGCCGACTCGCAGCCATGAATATTTCAACGCTCGCTTCAAAGAAGTCGAGGCGTTTATGCTGTTTTAGGCTTCTCGCTGGATCCTGCCCATCGATTATTCACGACAGCCACTGTATAATCTCTTTGTTTTCAAGTCCCACAAGACAGGAGGACTAGCGCTGGACAGTTTTAATCCAGGAAGACCTGAGAAAAGGTTCTACAAATGTCTTCTAAATCATGACACATTTAAAATAATGGTTAAAAGTGGTTAAATGTGGTCAAAAGCTATAAAGCAACACAGACGCATTCCCGTCGTAGATGGGTTAAGACGCTAGGAAAAAACAGTAGACGGAGTGACGTGTATACCTTCTCTAAGCGCCATGTCTGTCTGTGATGTGCCTCTGATGTTCTTTGTGTGCCAGACAGCCCTGAACTATATATGTAACGACCAGGATTCGAACTCCTGCGTGAAAGTCCAACATCTTAACCACTAGACCAAAGGGATATCCCTCTGGACCGGGGGAGATATTAGATTTTTGAGGCCATCAGACAGAGGCTCTGAGCCACTGCTACATATAGAGGGAATGTGCATGCATAAAATGAGTGGCAAAGTGAGTTTAAACATTGTTTAAAGATGGCAAAGGCCAGAAAGTCATCTTTTTGCCACTCAGTAGGCGTTCCCGCATAACTTTCTGGGTACTGTATGATGATGATGATGTCACACGCACCCCCCTAGCTACAGGTGTGTTGTGTTGAAATGGGGTTGAAACAAGGTTAAAACAATATTAACAGTATTTATATACGTGTGCATTTGTGTGTGAGCGTGTGTCTGCGCACGTGTGGGTGTAAAAACCTCATGTGTCCAAAACTTTTCAGGATTTCAAATTCAAAAATATCAAAAACAGCAGATCCATAAGCTCAACATGCATTTTGTGCTGCATTTCGTTTTTCCGGATCTGCCGTACTTGTCATGCTCGTGCGTGACGCTGCAGTTAAAAATATAATAGAGAATAAAATAAAATAGAAGGTTTGTGCACGACAGCGAGGGAGGTTAGATGTGTCCATGCAGGCTCTAGAGTGCTGTGTACATGTGCTCTCTGTCCCACCATGGTCTGTACGCCAACGGAGCTGAAAACACACAACCAAAGCCACACAGTTAAGAGTGCAGTTGAGGCTAATGGAAGCAGGCAGGCGGCAGAGTGGAGGCATCTGCCGGGAGTAGAGGACCTGATAGAGCACGTACGTACGCACTCAGGCATGCACACACTCACGCACACACACACACACACACACACCCCGGACGGACCAGAATACAAACAAACACACGAGCAAAACAGTGTTTCGACGACTAAAACTATGACAGAAAATGTCCGTCGACTAGGTTTTTTTCACTGACGAAAACTAAATGAAAGCTAAACAAAAGCTAAGCTATGATGACGAAAACTAAGACTATACATGTGTTGACGATTTCGTCGACAAATATAAACTAGACTGAAATGTCAGGATGGGACTAGTGGAGAAGAGATCCAGTAGAACTAAAAGACAAGTGATTTTATGTTTAGTTGTGCTCTGAAAATGGCAGATCTACAAGCTCACAATATGTCACACTGCATCACGTTGTGAGCTTGTAGTTCGGCTATGTTCAGCATTCAACCAAGTGTAAAATCTGATATTAGAGAGCCATCAAGGCCCGCCAAAATACAACTGTCGATTTAGTCGACTAAAATCGTACATTATTTAGTACACTGAAACTAGACTAAAACCTTTCAGATGACTAAAATATGACTAAAACTAGATTCAAAAGACTATGACCAAAATTTGCTGCTGAGCCGACTTAACATTAACAAATTAAGCCCTGTGTAACACTTCTACAACCTCAAAACACATTGGTATGCTTTTGTTTTTTTGCATGATACATGTAGAAACATTTGAAAATCATTGGGAAATGGGACATTCTGCATTATGATGAATACTTTTCTTTTGTTCAAGGGGCATTTTTTATACAGTACTGTTACTTGCAACAGACTGTTATACTTACAATGGCAAACATGTGCCATTGAGTAGGCCAATTTCTACTTTCTACTTTCCCCAAATGGCGTCTGAGACACAGCAGCGCAGAATAAACACACCACGCATGGGTTTTGGGTTATTAGCTTCGTCCAGGAATAGAGTGTGATAGCATCAATCCCTACAACTGCCCCGCTGCAAGATTACAGGCCCTGTCGATTAACGCGCCCATGCAAAAATAAATAGATTGCTCACGGAGGGGCTGTTAGTTCAGGGTCACTATTTGTGTATGTGAGCGTGTGCGTGTGTGTGTGTGTGTGTGTCGTGCGCGCACGACAAACTACTATACTTGTGAGGACCTAACGTCCGCCTAAGTATAGTAGACTTTGAGAAATAGACGTTGTGAGGACCATTTTCCTGGTCGTCGCAGGGATCATTCCTGCAAAAGAAAGTTATTTACAGAGGTCGGCTGCAATGAAGAGAAAGATTCATGTTTGTGTTTAGGATTAGGCGTTTATAAGATTTAGGGGTCGGAGTTGGAGTCTTCCCTATTTAAAACTCAGTTGTGCGGCAATGTCAGACAAACTGAAACATCGCTGATCTACAGCGTTTTGTGAGCTTGTAGATCTGCTGTTTTTCGGCAATTTTCAATGCCTAAAATGTTGATGTCCTCACAAGCATAGTAAGCCAAACATGTGTGTGTGTGTGTGTGTGTGTGTGTGTGTGTGTGTGTGCATGCGCACGGCAACCAATGACACAGGCTGATTTCATCCCAGAGTTCCCTGGGGCTGTCCAGTTCCCCATGACTGTCCCGGCAATTACATTTCGCTATGATGCATGCTGGTGTTCCTCGGCGATGACAAATTCCGTTCGGAGCGCCGACGGAGTCGCAGCTCCCGTCGCGTGACCTAATCGGTCAGCGGGGCCGTGTGTGTGTGTGTGTGTGTGTGTGTGTGTCCGCGCGTGTGCATGTGTCGCCGACGCCGTTCATTCCGAGGCATGCTGATTTTTAAACCTGGTCCATTTTTTTCTGTCTGGACAAATGGTTGACAAATGGCAAGTTCTGTGTTGTCATCGTCCGCCGCCATCTTGTTTGCACTCAAATGGGCGTAAAGGTCCTTTCGAACGGTCTGCTCCAGGTCTGCTCATGAGGGGCACGACAAAGCAGGCATAAAAAAAAAAAGCTAAACATAATCCAGGTCTGGGGAGTCGTGGGCGTGTGCACGAAACGAGCACGCACGCGTCAATTTCACCAGACCGCGCCCGCGTAAAACGGCCTGCGTTGTCGCCCCTCGACTTCTCCGCACGTACAGAAAAAACGTAGGTCTCATTGAAAAGGAACTATAGTCAAATTGAGGGGAAAGGTTTCGCAGAAAATAGCAGATGGACAAGCTCACAACGCATTGCAACGCAACGCATTGAAATGCAACGCGTTGTGAGCTTGTCGATCTGCTATTTTCTGCGAAAGCTTCACCCCACAATAACAGAAAACAGAAAATACACTATAGAGCCCTGAGGGACTCCGGTCAACCGTACAGGCAGGTTTAAGTGGTCAATGGTCAACTGTGGCTTTTCATTTTTCCTTATAGATCCTTATAGACTGGAAGCCAGTACAGCCTGAGGCGTGTTGGACTGTTATGACTGGAATGTGTGTGACACTCTGAATGTGGTGTTTGTGGGCCATTGGAGCCATTCACATGACAAACTGAACGTCTGAATCCAGCCTGCGATGACAACGACAGATCATGTTGAGTGCTTTACGGGATTGGATAATCGACTTGACTCCGTGTAGTCTGAAACACGCAAAATGACTTTCCAAAACAGAAAACAGAAGGAGGAAGTGCTGTCCGCATGGGTTCAGTCACGATGGCTTTCTCAAAACAGGTGCACTTCAAAAAATAACAACAAGTCCTGCTTGTGGTGAGACAAACTGTATAGGGAGAAAATGAGAGACCCTGTTGTCTTGCTCAATAATACATTCATTATTTTTCCACGAAAAAGACGGAGTGCCACAGTATTTTCTCTCGCCACAAGCAGAACTTATTTTTGTTGTTTTATTGGGTTCCACCTTCTCCCTCAGTAAGGGAAATGCGTATTGGCTAGAAGTTGGCCTGCAGCGCCTCACAGGTGGGACCTTATACAGCCACACAAAGCACCATGTGCCCTCGTCACCTGATCTAATCTAAGTGCACAGGTGCACATGGTCTCCGGAGACTGAAGGCTGCTACTACTACTACTAATACTACTACTACTACTACTGCAGCACTTCATTGGCAAACACTGGTGTCCATGTTGGATCAGTGCCAGTTAACCACTTAAAGACTCTGTTCTTAGCATAACGCACCAGAGTTACAGTACAACTGTACGTGGACTGCTTTTCAAGATGTAGACCTGCTTTGGTGTAGATTCAAAGGAAGTAGTTGTAATTCAAGTCCAGTTCTCTAAGACAAGATGGCTTAAGTGGTTATATGCCCTATACGAGGGGAAACACATTTGGAATGCCCGCATGGACATGCCTGTATTTGTCAAAGACCGACAAACAGACTACATAATATGAACTTCACATATATTACTGTGAGATGTTTGACTGAACTCAAAGTTCAGTCAAACCGTCTCCAAACCCACGTGTCACTCAGCAGAGCGAAGGGCCTACATTAGAGGCTAAAGGAAGCCATACAGTCAGCCAGCCATCTTCCCAGCATGCGAAACCAGATGTCCAAAAACCCACTCCGTTATTGTTGGGGCGGGGTCTTGGGTTTGTCTTGTCAAAGTGTTACGCGAGCTGTTCCCGACGCGTCCCATTGATTCGGTAATTGGTTTGGCGCCCTGCAATTACGCGCTGGCATATGCCGAGGACTGACATCTGGGCAGGCCGGCCTGCTCGGACCCACCGCCGGGAGGCATTTAGGCAGCGGTGACAAAAAGCTCGCAATGGAAAAATGACACAGATGAGGTCATGTCGACGATGTCAGAAGAGAAACCCACACATGTGTTTTATTATTTTTTTCTGCAGTTGAATGAATGAATATGGTGCTCATGAGTCTGTAGAATGACTCGCTCACATCACAGGATTTAGAGGCGTTTTTAGAATCGGCCTTAGGCCTAAATGGGTTAACCCATTTAGACCTGACGTCGAAATGAAAAAAATATCTTCTAAATTCTGACAGTTTTCTGAAATTCCTATGTTTCTATATCAGTGGTGCTCAATATTTCATGTCAAGGACCCCAAAAATTATAGGTAATTGACCGTTTTTAAAACAAACATTGACCTAAAAACCTGTATATAGGAGGGGCTAGCACCCGTCAAAATGTGGACATGAGAGGTTTCTGCCCCCGGTATACAACATACCCCCTCCTCCCAGCAACTCTCCTTTCCTAACACCACCAGGTATTTTCCCCCTCTTGGCTCTCCCCGGGTGCCGTCATTATCTCCCCCCCCCCCCCGGGTGCCGTCATTATCCATAATTGTGTTTAATTTCACTGCAGCGTTTAATGGCATTACACAGTGATGACAGGTGCAGAGCTTTTTAATCAGCTCTCTGGGTCGGCTTGATCGGCACACCACGGACCCTTAATCTGCCGACCGCTGCTGTGTACTGTAGGCTACCCTGCTGCTGTGTACTGTAGGCTACACTGCTGCTGCGCTTGACCTCTGTGTTGGTTCTGTCCTGTCACGTGTGACACTGTCCATCGCCTAAATGATTGACCCATCTCTCCCCCTCCCCGAAACACAGCTAATCCCATTCACGATGACCCCCACCGTGCCACTGATGTGTAGCAGTTTGTATTAACAATTTGCAGAATTACAGTAGCCTACATTAAGGGGAAAAGAAACATATACAGTGAGGGGAAAAAGGGGGGGGCGGTGGGGGGGGATTCAGATTTTACGGAGGCCAGTTTTGAATTGCAGCTGTCCGTAGGTGCCCTTTGACAGCGGTTTTGAAGGAGTCAGAGCTGTGCCTGTTACGGGTAACCGCGTCGCAGCAGGGTGCATTTTCACATTGCACGCCATCTTGATGGATGCTTTTAAGTGCCTCAGAGCCAGAGGACCTCAGAGCCAGAGGACTGTGAGTGGCTAGATTTATTTTAGTATGGATACAAACTGGAACCCCAGGCTTTGTTAGCGACATACTCTACCCCCAGAGAGAGAGAGAGAGAGAGAGAGAGAGAGAGAGACAGTGACAAAGAGGAGAAGGAGATTGAAAGTATACAGTAAAACAAGATGGTTTCCAGTTCGATCGCGGGCAGAGTTTGTCAAAGTGTCCTTGAGCAAGACACTCAACCCCTGACTGCTCCCGATGAGCAGGTTGGTGCCTAGCATGGTTTCCTCCGCCTTTGGTGTTGAATGTAATGCACAATCATTGTAAAGTGGCTTGGATGAAGGCGCTATATAAATGCAAATCAAATGTGTGCCCTAGATATGTGTGAAAACATTCACATTCCAAATACAGACAAGAGAGAAAGACACACAGGGATGAGAGAGAGAGAGAGAGAGAGAGAGAGAGAGAGAGAGAGAGAGAAAGAGAGACAACTGGAAAAGTAATACAGATCGACTGCCGCTGGTCTGGTTCGTGTTTCCTGCTCTGAAATGATGAAAATGTGTGTAAAATAGAATGAGTAGTGTGTGTTAAGAGACATCCAGCGGGTGGCACTAACGGCTGTCTGTGTACATGCATTTTTTTGGTTTCCTCAACAAGTATTGTTGACAATTAAATCTTGATGGACGGCGAGTGTGTGGGCTTGCATGTGTCTCCAATGTGTGTGTGTGTGTGTGTGTGTGTGTGTGTGTGTGTGTGTGTGTGTGTGTGTGTGTATGACTGACTAAAGCCTGATTTATACTTGGTGGCATGCTGGTGTTGCATGCCGTAAATAGCAGATCTACAAGCTCACAACACGTCACATTCGTGATGCGTTGGAAGCTTGTAGATCTGCTCTTCCCCAAGCACGTAAAACAGGCGCGCAACCAAGTACAGCATGAATCAAGCTTATCAGTACCCCAACACTCTCCAGATCCACCCATGCAATCTCCATCATGCCTTATAGGTCACTGTGATGACAGAAAGGCATTTTTCTTTTCAGAATAATAATCTCCGGTGGATTCAAACCCTTGACTCGGAGGTGGAGGACGGGCACTTTGCCCCATCCCTGCGCGGCTGCGCCCCCTTAAGACACTTATTTTCACTCCATCCCTTCATCCCTCCTCTCGCTCCCTATTATTCGGTATGCTTGTATAGGGGGATAAGCTGCAAGCACACACACACAAGATAAAAAACCCTCTGACAAATCAGAAACCACTGTGTGTACTGTGCGTGCGTGCGTGCATGCGTGTAGTATGTGCATTTGCGATGCACGTCCCATCACACAGCCCTGGTTTCGGCAAAGCATTTACTATGCATTTAAGCGAGGTCGGAAAGGGGAGCCTGAACTCTGTATTAATGTCAGCTTATGCTGCAACCTCTCCCCCTCACTGAAAGACATCATGTGTTCATAAAATACAGCACGGTTATTATTTGTACTGTAGCTACCCACACATATAGCACTATATGCTATATCCTTGCCTCGGGCAGGAGGCAGGAGGCAGGAAGGCAGAGCACGCGCCCACGCACGCACACCTCTCACAGGTGCATGCAGCGGTCGCATTGGATTATTCACTAGTCGCAGTATTACCACCCGCTGTGGAAGTGCTGTGTCACGTGTAAAGATTTCCTGATATTCAGAGTTTTAGTACAACAGCAGTGATGCAAATAGTCTGCATCCTTAAGACTCACTAAATCCCCTCCTGGGATGCAATGCTGTACTCAGTACTGTACTCTAACGTTGTGAAGTATAGGACTCATAAAATGTCCCTTGGACACATCTAAAAGACCACCCCTGGGTCCCGGGGACCCATTACATTGAAAACCTATTTACTGCAACAGTATATTGGCATCAAAAGTAAACAAATTATAATGCTGTGAGCTTGCGTATCAGCATTTTACTGAGCATAGCTCAGCTTAAGTGGTGAATTTACATGTACGGTGCTACCGCTCAACATTCCTTCAACGAAAAGCAAAGTGAATGTGAATCTGTCCTTGGACAACTAAACGTGGAGAAGCTGGCGTTCACCACATTATCTGGATCAAACTCCAAGGAAAATGCAGCTCTGCTTGTATCTCTCAGAATTCTAAGTTATTTGACATCAAAGCTGCAAGACTTTTTTTCTCCGTTTCTCTGTAGACTGTAACTTTATTCTCATATTGTAGCTGTTTTGTGGCTCTTGGGTAACTTTGGTTTTAATTGCATTCAAATGTCCTTTTATGGCATTTATTTTGTAGTGGAGCTGCGTTCCATAACTTTTTTGTGGGTGGAAAACAAATGTTGATGGATAGGATGGCTGTATGCAGTTCCGAAACCCATCCACCAGTGACATCATCCTTAAGGAGATTATTTTAATGTATATTTAGATGTTTATTATCTTGAGGCCAGTGAGTCAATGTGATCCCACCATCTGCCCTGGGGTCTCCTCGAGGTCGGGGACCTCCCTAGGGAGATGCTCCAGAGGCATCCTAACCAGATGCCCGAACCACCTAAGCTGGCTCCTTTCAAGGCGAAGAAGCAGCGACTCTACTCCGAGTCTCTCTCGTGTGACTGAACTTCTCACCTATATCTCTAAAGGCCAGCCACCCGTCGGAGAAAATTATTTATATTTCATGTGAAGCACAAATCGCCTTGCCTTGTTGGCCAACCCTCAGAGTCAGACCCTGTAATGGTCGCTAAAGTGACAGCCAGACCCCACGCAATCCCCATTAAGCACCTACTGTACTACAACCCCCAAAAACACAAGTCCCTACACGGTATAACTGCGACATCTTCTCGTGTGTGTGTGTGTGTGTGTGTGTGCGTGAGCGAGAGTACGTCATGGACATTGTCCCCCATGAGGCCATTAGCTTGGCGCAATTACAGCCGCTAATAACAGGCCCGGAGGCCCCCTCGGCGAGGAGTGGCGATTATGAATATGTTTTGGGGCCTGAGTGTCTGACGGATGACGGAGCAGTAATTGCTTTATACTGCCAGCGCGGAGATGGCGAGGAGGTGACACGCAGGGCAGGGGGGGAGGAGCGGGTTCCAGCGACGAGCACCGCATACAAATAAATCACTTAAGACGAAAATAATAAAGGATTATAAAAAAAAAGAATGAAACGATGACAAGTGCTGGAGGACGCGAGAGGCATGCTAATCACCCTTGCAGCTAGCAGCCAGACAACAATGGCAACCATGAGCAAATTATAGACGTTACACACAATGTGGTGGATGTTGTGGTTTTGTAGGGGTTGCAACAGTTAGGGCTCTGTTTTCGTCTATGCTAAACCCCTTTAAACTACTTTGCCATTTTCTACTATTTTGAACAACGTTCTTGAATAGTTCCAATCTACCAGCTAGCTCACAACGTGTCGATGTAGATCTGCTAGTTGAACTACTCAAACATTATTTTCAATAATAATTTTTCAATAGTAAAAAAATAGCCCATTGCAGTATATTGCCTCTGTCTGGTGGAAACCTGTTACTGAACAAACCATTCTATAGCAATGAGTGCCATCAGAATATAGAGCTATAAGTTAAGGAATTGATCAAATAATGGTGAGGAAAACCACCGATAGTTCCAGCCCTGTAGTTGCTGTTGTTGTTGTTGTTGTTGTCCCTTTCATCTCTCTGTCTCTTCCACTACAAAAGGGCCGGCTGCTATTTCAGAGTAATTTGCTAGTAATGGCTGCTGGTCTTCAGAGCTTCTGGACAGAGTGGCACAACAACAACTTTGTTGCTGTATAGGGGCAGAAACCTCTGATCTCCATGTTTTGTTCCTAAATTAGCGCCATACTTGATCATACTACAGCGCAACACCAAACCATCCAAAGTAGCAGATCTGCACGCTCCAAAACGAGGCGCGACTTATTTTCGAGCTCGTCGGTCTGCTATTTTTTGCATTTATTTTTTAATTACAATTTTGGACATACGAGGTTTCCACCCGACAGCGACGACACCCCACTGACTCTGTGGACAAAAGGATGCAGCCGCCAGAGGAACGACTCTGTGGACAAAAGGATGCAGCCGCCAGAGGAACGACAATGGAAGAAAACACAGGGATAGTCAATAGAGAGACAGCTCCTATATATACAGTATGTAGCCTACATGCCTGTAGTGTATACCCATTGATAAAGGAATATGTAACTTTGCCCTGTGTTTACATGACACAATAAAACCGACTGCGCACGTAATGTTTTTTGGGGAAAAAATGGGAGAACCGCCGCCTTAAGTGACAAATCTGTAAACCTGGGTTTTGCTGCCTATGCCTGTTATATCTAGACTAGAGTCTATAAGACATGTGACTCACGATTTGAAATATATCGTCTCTGTCTAGTGGAAACCCCAAATGTCCAAAACTGTTACTTTTCAGGATTCAAATTAAAAAATAGAAGATCTGCAAGCTCGAAACGTGTTTTAAGCTGTTAGATGTGCTACTATTGTTGTGTGACGATGTAGCATGATCAAGTAGCTCAGCGTTATTTCAGCTCCGGTGGTCACCTCACCGCCGGAGCGGTGGTCACCACACCACCGGAGCGGTGGTCACCTCACCCCCGGAGCGGTGGTCACCTCACCGCCGGAGCGGTGGTCACCTCACCGCCGGAGCGGTGGTCACCACACCACCGGAGCGGTGGTCACCTCACCGCCGGAGCGGTGGTCACCACACCACCGGAGCGGTGGTCACCTCACCCCCGGAGCGGTGGTGACCTCACCCCCGGAGCGGTGGTGACCTCACCGCCGGAGCGGTGGTCACCTCACCACCTCACCGAAAATCCAGACTATGAATGAGCCTTAAGCAACGATACATGTCTTCAAATCAACTCAAACGTCTTGGTCAAGTGAGACCAATTTGCTCAGGTTACTACGGCGGGGACAGCCCTACTAATCACGTCATTGGGGGGACACGTCGGCCTCTCTCCGGTGGTGCCCGTGGACCCGAGCGGGGCCTGGGGGTGACCTCTGTGTTGAACAGCGCCAGTCACCAGTGGTTCCAAGGCTCATGTGTTATGGATGAGGCCCTCGCATGGCCCCAGGGCGGTATCCCCTATCTGCCCTGCTCTTTATTCATGAGGCGGGTTCGTGCGTTCTGTTCGGGCTCTGAAGCCACAAGCTCCTTTCAGTCTTCTCTAAGCTCTGTGTCTTTCACCAAGCGGTGGCAGAAGTAGCCTACTGTTTTTTTAATTTTTACTTAAGTAAAAGTAGCAATACCACCAAATGCCTTCTAATTAAAAAAATTACTTAAAGTCAAAGTACAAAAGTATTGGCATATCCTCTCGAGGGTGCAGAGAATCCAAAAGCTCTCTTTCTCTCGGCTTTGCACTGCAACGTCTGTCCTCTTTCTTTATCCTATTGTATTTTCTCAAGACTCGTGTGACCCGAGCCAGAAGAAAGGGGGGGGGGGGGGGGGGGAGGGGGGCACGTATCCCCTCCAACACGTCTCTCTCCCTTTCTCTCTCACCCCCGCTCCCAGTTCCATACTTTGTACCTTTCCTTCCTTCTTTTTGTGGTTTTTAAACCCTCTCACTCTATTCTCTCCCTCTGTCTGAAGTCAAGGCTGGAGAAAACTACGTAAGCAGATACAAGGTGGAAGGTTTGGAGAGAAAGAGATATCCCCTGAGAGACGGTGGGGAGAGTGACAGAAGTCAGGAGAGGCCACGGCGAAAAACTCTAAACTTCTAAAGCTTCCAATAAGAGCACGGGGGCATCGGGCCACATCCACAAGGGAGGAGACAGCCGTCGACAACACTTTATTGTTTTTGCCAAAACGTCTGCCTGCTGTGGCTCTGACTAATAACAGCAGGGGTGGCCACCCCCCACCACACCCCCCACAACACACGCCCCACCCCCTACCCTGGAGGTGCAGAACCTCCACCCTGCATTGAGATTGATCGGCTTCATCATAAGCACACAGCGAACGCAGATATTTGTTCCTCCTATAGCAAACAGCAACCACACTCTGAAGGAAAGGTAGACAGACGGCTCTATTGCGCTGTGGTTTGGTTGAATCTCAACCTTTGTTTTCTGGACGAAGGCCCACTTGAAAATCTGGTGCATTTTCAGAGGGCATGTATGTCTCATAATGATCAATCAAACCATTGTGTTCTGACGTAGTATTAGGCTAGTATAGGCTACTTTGCACTGCTTTTTATCACCCCCTAGTGTCTAGATGTGCACGCCACTGAGTCTCCAGTAGTAAGACCAGCAGTAGCAGACTAGCAGTAATGGTATGACTATAAGTATAAGTACCAACCCTAATAGTAGTAGCTGTACACCGTAACTAAGTACTAGTAAGAACAGTAGTGACAGTAATGGTGTAGCAACAGAAGTACTGTACACAAAAGGAGTAATAATAGTTATGTTCAGAGACAACGACAGCACTCTCGTCTGATATTATTACTAGTATTATTATTAATAGTAGAAGTGGTAACTGTAGTAGTTTAAGCCTCAGCGCAGTACAGCTGGTGGTTGATATGTGGAGGAGAGAGAGAGAGGAGAGGAGGAGTGCTTCTTTGAGAGAGAGGATAGGAGGAGTGCTTCTTTGAGAGAGAGGATAGGAGGAGTGCTTCTTTGAGAGAGAGGATAGGAGGAGTGCTTCTTTGAGAGAGAGGATAGGAGGAGTGCTTCTTTGAGAGAGAGGATAGGAGGAGTGAGAGAGAGAGAGAGAGAGAGAGAGAGAGAGAGAGGATAGGAGGAGTGCTTCTTTGAGAGAGAGGATAGGAGGAGTGCTTCTTTGAGAGAGAGGATAGGAGGAGTGAGAGAGAGAGAGGATAGGAGGGGTGCTTCTTTGTAAAGAGAGAGAGAGAGGATAGGAGGAGTGCTTCTTTGTAAAGAGAGCGAGAGAGGATAGGAGTGCTTCTTTGTAGAGAGAGAGCGAGGATAGGAGGAGTGGATAGAGAGAGGAGTGGATAGAGAGAGGAGAGGATAGGAGGAGTGGATAGAGAGAGGAGAGGATAGGAGGAGTGGATAGAGAGAGGAGAGGATAGGAGGAATGGATAGAGAGAGGAGAGGATAGGAGGAGTGGATAGAGCGAGGAGTGGATAGAGAGAGGAGAGGATAGGAGGAGTGCTTCTTTGTAAACATTATTCTCTGATAGCAGGTTCCGCTCCGAGGTTAACTGGGGGGTGTTACAGTTCCGTGGAAGAACGGTAGATCTTAACAGAGATAAGTAAATGTGTTTTGCGTTAGGGCAGGAGAGGCACTGAAGCGGCTAGGCTAGGGGGAGGTGGAGAGCTTGTTTATATGGGTGGGGGAGGCTGGAGTATGATACAACAGGGAAACACTGCCTGCCAAATCACCTGGTGCCTGTAGTGTATAGTGTTAGTTGTAAGTAGACTCACTTAGCCACTTCAATCCTCTAGTCCAGTGGTTCCCAAACTGTGGTGCGTGCACCCCTTGTGGTGCGCGAGCGCCTTCCAGGGGGTGCGCGACATGGTGGTGCTATGGTTTTATTTTAAATATATAACATATTGTGCCAAATATGGCAAGTAAATGCAGAATATAGCCCATGCTGCATATACAGTATATGCCATATTCAGGTATGTGCATATATGTGGATAAATAGGAAACAAGGGCCGCTGGAGCCCATATACAATATATGCCACTCCATGGACGGGCCCCATATTCTTCCTCAACTTTTATTTCTCTGGTATCTCTCTCACTTTTCTCCCAGTTTACGTTTTTCGTCTCCTGCTGTGGCGCTTGCAGAAGTTTGTGTCTGTCATAAAGCAGCCGCTCCTCATTAGTTGAGCGGCACAAACGATGCAAAACGTTTCATATATAGTGCGCGGCGGTCTCTGTCCGTATGTCACCGTCTGCAAATGTGTCAGCCAGTCCAGTGGAGCCCTGGGCTAATTGTATTGCTAACGATAGCTCCAAAAAGAACACCACTAACAAGCTGTACTGAAGAGACACACACACACGCTCACACGCTCACACACACACACACACACACACACACACACACACACACACACACACACACACACACACACACACACACACACACACACACACACACACACACACACACACACACACACACACACACACACACACACACACACACACACACACACACACACACACACACACACACACACACACTTACACTTTCATCATAAAGAGACAGCGTCTAACAAAAAAAGACAGATACAGATAAAAGCCCCTGAAAAAAGGAATGAGTATGTTGGTTGATCTGACCCAGGGTATAAACGACACCTCGCCTCGTCAGGGACTGGACCGCTGCACGAGATTCGGGGAAAAATATCGGTTAAGATAATTAGGTTCTCATCCCAAAAAAAATTGGTATTGGTCCCAAAAACTCTGGCATCGGTTGTTGGGCTCTTTAAGAATTTTAAGATCAGTTCTTCAGTGATTTTCTTCTTGTATTATTGTGCCATTCCTCCATTTGTCATCTACATATATATGCAGTGTATTTTATCTGGTGTCTCTGCTACTTTCCCTGTGCCGTGTATGTACTCCTCCACACTAACTCCATTCTGTCTTTCTCTATCCCTCCCTGTCCATCTCCGTCTGTCTCTCTATACCTCTCCCCCCGTCTCGTCTCTCTGATGAGGTCAAATGGCGTGTGTCCGTCCGTGTTAGAGAGATGCCAGTTCACTTTTCTTTTTTTCTCCCCCCATTGGCTCCTTAACCGGTCAATTAGGCTCATGATTCAGCCTGTCTGGGAGGGTTGACCCCTGCCCCCCCGGCCCCCCATCAGGCCTGCCTTGGCCCGGAGCCTGTGGCAGGAGCCAAGTTCAAGAGACACACACAGTCACACACACACACACACACACACACACACACACACACACAGACTTTACTTTAGCCAAAATTCCAATACTGTCTCCAACTTCCACAGCAGCTTGCTCACTCCACTGGCGTCGAGCGAGGACGAGAGGAACCGAACAGCCACATTCCAATACTTACTACGTACGCACATCCCTGCCTAATGCTCGCTGTCATGTCATGTTATATATAATCATTATGAGCTGTTATGACCCTATAGGGTCATTATGTATTTATTGTATTGTGTTTTTTTGTGGCTTTCGCCTTTATTTTATATATTTTTTTTATAGAGGGACAGACAGTAGGCTGACAGGAAACGGGGAGAGAGATAGGGGGGTGATATGCAGTAAAGGCCGTCGGGATCAGGAGTCGAACCCGTGGCACACTGCCAGACTTGGGCTATACCGGCCAAGGTGCCTGGACCGCTGAGCCACGGCCCAGGCCGTCATTATGTATTTTAGTGTTGGTATTGCTCTGCATTGTCTTTCTACCGTGTATGTGTGTGTGATTGAGTGGTGAGGAGTGACTGATTGAGTGAGTGGTTACCATGCCAGCTAGCATGAACAGACAGGGTGGTGTATGTGTGTGATTGGCTAACTTCTAGGAGGAACCGGGCCGGCTTCTGTGATGGGCTCAACTATTGACGATATGCACACGGCTGCCGTCTTGCCAGCAAGGTGCTAACTAGGTGCAACTTCCCATAGACAGCTTCAATTATCGTCTTACTATCTGCAAAGTGTTTGTTTAATAATAAAAATCCACCGTAGACATTATGAGTTATGAGCTACTTCCCGTCAAGAAATTCCTTGCAGATGATTATTTTGTGTCAGAGTTTGGAATCACTCGCTATCAGTAAAGCAACCTCCCGCTGCCTCCTGCATTATGTGCAAACTACAGCACTTAGAAAAAAAATCACCTGCAAGGAATTTCTTGACAGCTCATAACATGGATTTTTATTAAACAAACACATTTCAGATAGAAAGAGGATAATTCAAGCTTTCCATACAGCTGCAATATTTGACGTTATTTATTACAATTAGATAGGACTTATCTGTTTGAAAGAATGGGCTGTCTAGTTGCACCTAGTTAGCACCTTGCTGGCAAGATGGCAGCCGTGTGCATATAGTCAATAAAGCTGGCTGAAACCCAGCATTCAGATGTGATCTTCCTAGCCACCTCCAAACACCAGCATTCAGTCCTGCTTTTAGATTTGCCATGGGTTTCAGATGTGTGTATAGAGGTGGGTGGGTGACCTGACCTCTTTTCTGTTTAGTTTTCCCTCTGTTTTTGTTAGGTTTAGAGACATTTGTATTTTTGGTTTCTTTTTGTTGGGTAAGAAAAGGTTTATTTTTGTGATCCCACCCTGAGGTAATGTGTACTGCCATGATTTTTATCGTAAATTATGAAAATAAATCTTGGGATTATAAACCTGTGTGGCCTGGCTGTTTGGGGACTGGGTAGGAAGAGGTCCACTTATGTTGCACCTAGAGACCCCTCGCCTGGGTCGTAACATATGAGCTGTTTGACATTCATTCTAGTCCACACACCATGCACAAAAAACAGCATGATTGTATAAATAAAGATCCACCCATTATTTAAGTTGTTGCTTCAGTAGCTTTGATCACTGTTATTCATATATATATATAAATGCACTTCAGTATCTCTGCAGTGTCATCAAGTGGGACACAGATCAACGTATCGTCCGCTCTAAAAAACCTCCCTTTGAAGTCTACCCCATCTCCCAGATAGAGTTGCCATGGTTTCCATCCCATAGCCAGAGGAGAACGTCCACTCAACAACAACACAGAGAGGCGGTCAGGACTTCCTGCGAGCAGACGAGAACAGGCTGGAGTCTAAGGCCTCACTCACACCTAAGACACACTTGTGTCCTGTGTCTTCTGTGGGTCATGGCCGCCTCAATGTATTTCCAATGGGAGTCACATGGTTTCATGATACAACCTTGTTGCATGGCTGTCTTCTGCCCTCCCCCCCTATGCAACAAGGTTGTGTCTTCATACCATGTGACTCCCATTGGAAACGCATTGAGGCGGCCATGACACACAGAACACACAGGACACAAGTGTGTCTTGCGTGTGTCTTAGGTGTGAACTACGTGAGGCCTAAAGGCATACTGTACATACAATCTCATACTCTAGTTTTTGGTGATAAGGTGACCACCGAAACAGTGCTTAGTAAAAACAGAGAGATGTGTTTGGGTGATGCTGACAGAGAAAGACAGACAATGCAGAACCAATGGACGGACGGACAGACAGACAGACAGAGGTTAATATGCTGTGATTTAAGTCTGTCTCTCGTTGTTTAACCTCAGTGCTGAGGTGGCTTGGTTATTACTGCCAAGTGTCTCTAAACACTCACTTACACGTGCATGCACACACACACACGCACGCACGCACGCACACCTGATATGGAGAAGTGAGGGGGGAGAGGAAGAGAGAGAAATAGGAGTAAGGGGAGGTGGATGAAAGACAGGCAGGGAGGGATGAAATGGAGAGACGAGGACGAGAGAGAGAGAGAGAGAGAGAGAGAAGAGGGATTGAGGGTATGTAATTGTAGATAAACGTTACGGTTGAGAGGGGAAAGAGAAAGATGAATAGATATAGAGAAAGAGGGAGGGAGGGAGTATGTAATTGTAGATATGTTACGGTTGAGAGGAAGAGAGAGAGGGAGGGATGGAGGGGAGAGAGAGAGAGTAATTGTACCATAGATGTTATGATCGAGGAAACGAGGGATGGATGGAGAGAGAGAGAGAGAGAGAGAGAGAGAGAGAGAGAGAGAGAGAGAGAGAGGATGGATATATTGAGGCCTGGCTTGGAGCCACAAAACCTCATCTCTCTCTCTCTCATATATTATAACTCCCTCCCTCTCTCTATCATTTTGTTGCTGTCGGGCAGAAACCTCACATCTCCATATTTCAACTTGTCATGTTTATATTTCCCACTGTAAATGAATGCCCTATACTTCATCATCACACAGAACTATCACACAAAAGTAGTGAAAATAGCAGATCTACAAGATCACAAGGAACGCATCGCAAGGCGTTGTGAGCTCTTAGATCTAGCTATTATCACTATTTAAAAAGTTACATTTTAAGGGGAGGAAAAAAAGAGCTGTTTTGGGAATCCGAGGTTTCCACCTGACAGCGTGGATTTCTTTTTTTACTATTCAAAAATGTTTTGCAAAATAGTAAAAAAAAAGCCAAAGAAGTTTAAAGATAAGGGGTTTAGCGGTGATGAAAATGGAGCCCCTAGGGCCCTATATTTTCACCAGTGCTATACGCCGTATCCCTAAACTTCTTTGCACGTTTTACTATTTTGAAAAACATCTCTCTCTCTCTCTCTCTGGTCCTGTACCTCTACTCACGTACGATGCCTCTCTCCATCTCCACACTCTCTCTCTCTCCTCTTCTGTGTTCCCTTATATTGATTTCTCCTCACCTCTCTCTCTCTCTCTCTCTCTCTCTCTCTCTGTCTCTCTATCCCGCTGGGGGGAGAATGAGGGGAAAACTACAGAATGAACGGGTGGGCCAAAATAAAAGAGGGATGTGGGAGTAAAAATAGATCAGGGTGGAAGAGAGCAAAGTACAGAGGGGGGGGGGGGGGGGGGGAGAGATAAGTGGGAATTGGCAAGAGAGAAGACACCGAGAGAAGTAGAGAGTTGATTGATTCCACCTGGTAGGGAAGGACACGTACAAAAGAAGCAGGGAAGTGTGTGTGTGTGTGTGTGTGTGTGTGTGTGTGTGTGTGTGTGTGTGTGAGTGAGTGAGTGAGTGAGTGAGTGAGTGAGTGAGTGAGTGAGTGAGTGAGAGAGAGAGAGAGAGAGAGAGAGAGAGAGCAAATGTATGCTATTCTATTGGCTCTGCCAATTCAGCTCACTGCAGGCCAACGTGTAACCGTTGAGATAGAGATATGCAGGGATGCTGTTTCCAATAAAACAGGTGGAACGGCATCAGAAATGCAACCTGCCAAGTAATCCCTTAACAGTGCACCAAACTCTGCACACGCAGACACACACACACACACACACACACACACACACACACACACACACACACACGGTAAACTGTGTTAAAAGCAAACTGCCTACAGTAAGATTACTCTGTGAATTCTTCATTCATTGCCGGTACGCGTTGTTTTAAGTCAGGGAATTGTACTGTGTGCACTGTTCAAACTGAACCATATGCCTTCAGCGCTGTATGTCTGTCTGTCGTGCTTTTGGAAGAAGTGTGTATTATTTTTAGTGGCACGTTTCCGGTCGTGGCTCTCTCTCTCTCTCCCTGCATGTGAAAAACACAAATCCTGACCTAGAATGGACAAAAACAAACAAACCCCTCCGGAAGAATGCCCACAGCCAGGCTGCAGGGAGAAGCTTTTTTTTGGCATTCGCTTGTCAGTCGCTCCCTGCCTCCCAAAGGACCCTTGACGCCTGCAGGGGTGTGTGTGTGTGTGTGTGTCTTTGTATTACTATATCTGTGATGGCCAAACGTCCCCATGAGTATAGAAGCATTTGAAGATCAGACAATGTAAGGACAATTTCCTCGGTCCTCAAAAAAAATGACATTCACAACACATCTGTCCTATAATTTATAGTAAAACAAACATGTGAGCGTGTGTGGGTCATATTTGTGACCAACTTTGACTCAAGGACTGCCATTAGATTTTTTTTCATGTCATATAAAAGCAGGAAATCAAAGCTACAAATTGACAAATTGGTTGTTCAGTTTGACCCACCAGTTTTGGAGATATGGCTTATAGAGTAATGTCTTGCTGAAAACAGCGAGGGGTTGAGAAAACAGGCTTGAAAGGTTCACTTCTGTGGTCTCTAACATTACACCTAGCTAGTAGTTACATGTTTAAGCATTTATTTCATATTTACATGTCGATTCCAGCTCTGATGCTTATTTCAGACATGCTCTAGTATGTGAAGAGTCTGCCTGTGCTATTAACTAATTTGTAATTTCTCCTCTGGTGAAAAGCTGGAATTTGCGCGATGGCAGGTTCTCAGTCAAATCTGGTCACATTTGTATCGACATAATGCTACTCGAGAACAAGACCCCCCCCCCCCCCTCCCCTCCCTCCCTAAAAGAAAAACAAAAAAAAATAAAACTTGTAGCTTTAGATCAACCAAAGAGCCCCCGCTAAGAGGATTGCATTGAATGCAGTGACGTTTAGAAGTCTGAGGAAGAGAGCCTGACTGGGGTCGCTACCAAAACGTCACTGCATCAAATACAATCCTCTTAACGGGGGCTATTTGGTCTGTGGATCTCTCTGTCCTAATCTGTGTGTGTGTGTGTGTGTGTGTGTGTGTGTGTGTGTGTGTGTGTGTGTGTGTGTGTGTGTGTGTGTGTGCTGCTTGCATACTTTTTTTTTTTGCTTATTGTTGCACTGAAAATGAAAACTTTTTGGCCAAAGCCGACTTTCACCAGGACACGCTGAGCTGGATAATGGATATACCGTTATACAAGGCGCGGGTGGCATGGCATCAAGGTATTACACTACTGTTTGGATACCAGGGTATTTAGACACCCCAAAGGTAGGATTCTCAATAGCATTAAAGTAACATGGTGTATTTAAAGTTAAACCCAGCAAAGACCTGTCTAATTAGACGAAGTAGGTCGGTGTGACTTATTGTATTCTTTTACAATGAACTAGGTATATCCTGCCCTGAGGGTACTGTGGTTCAATGTCAAGCGTAAGGTTATGTATTTTAACTTTTCTATTTTATCTGTCCTATAATGGAAATGGACACCCTGTCAAGGACCCCCGGGGGTCACGGACCCCACATGGGGAACCACTGCCATATCATATCAGGCATGTACTGTAATGAAGCTGTATAGAGTAGAGAATGAACAGAACACATCATCCATAAGCAGAACAGTGAATACTCAATACAGCATCACATATTACATCTAAATATTCATCATTGTTATTCAAATCGCATGAATACTGATGAACATGCAACGCGTCTTGCAATTTTCAGTGGAATATTTTCTTTGGTGTAGGTGTGTGTGTGTGTGTGTGTGTGTGTGTGTGTGTGTGTGGGGGTGTGTGTGTGTGTGTCACACACACACACACACACACACACACACACACACACACACACACACACACACACACACACACACACACACACACACACACACACACACGCGCAAACACATGCACACACAATACGTGTGTGCCTGCATTGTTATGTTGATGTGAATGCTTGTGCATAATGTGCATTATGTCTGAAAGCATGTATGAGTTTATTCATATCCGTGTGTGTGTGTGTGTGTGTGTGTGTGTGTGTGTGTGTGTGTGTGTGTGTGTGTGTGTGTGTGTGTGCGCGTGCGTGCGTGCCGGCCATGCACAGTTAGTCTTCTCCACAGTGACGACCCATTTCCTGTTTGTTTACCACAGACTTGTCCCTGGTGCCTTGTCCCATTTCCCATAATCCTTTGCTCTGTTTCAGTAACCCGTGTCCAGCCCCTGTTGTCCATGCCAACCAGAATCCCTCTCTCCACCTCTCCATCCATCCTTCTCTATATCTCTCCATCCATCCATAAATGGTGCATTTATATAGTGCCTTTATCCAAGGTGCTTTACAGCACTACACCATTACATTCACACACCGATGCCGGAGGAAACCAAGCAAGGCACCAACCTGCACATAAGGGATAAGGAGCAATTAGGGGTTCGGAGTCTTGCTCAAGGACACTTTGACACTAACTCTGGGGGAGCCCGGGTTCAAACTGGGAACTCTGCGGTTCCCATCCGGTCACTCTACCCCTGAACCACTGCCACGCATCCATCCATCCATCCATCCATCCTCCCTGCTGTCCCTGAAGAGTCCTCATTTCTGGCCTGTACCATTTCTGTTAACAAAGTCTGAAAGGCAAGCATTTATTCATACTATCCAGTGTTCATTGCCAAAAAAACACAACTAAATAATTCATTGCAATTATTTATAAGTCACAATGGTGACAGGCCTACTTTCTCCTCATTTCCTTCCATTCCATTTCCTGCTCTCCCTCGCCAACCTCTCTCTCTGTCCTGCTGGCTAAATGTTAAGGGGCTCATTAAAGATGGATGGAATGGCTGGACAATGCCCCGCGCCTCCTCTCCCCTTCTCCAGCTCTCCCCGTCCTCATTTCCTAGTCCTTTCCCCCTCCCCTCCTCCTCCTCCCCATCCTCCATTTGACAGCCCGGACGTGCAAGCAGCAGCCGGTCATCCACCTAGCGGCCCACCGGTCAGCTTTGTTCTGTCCACCCCAGGAAAACACAGCAGATGGCAGGAGCAGGTGAAGGGAGAGAGAGTGAGAGAGAGTGAGAGAGAGAGAGCACGTATGTGTTTGTGTGTGTGTCAGAGAATGACACACACAGTTGTGTGCATATGCGAGCGTGTGTGTCACCTCCCTGCACACCTGTCAGCCAGTACATGGTGGCTGTGTGTGTGTGTGTGTGTGTGTGTGTGTGTGTGTGTGGCCCAATCAAGCCTCTTCATCCTGGCCGGCCTCCTCCTACCCTCTAGCTCTTCTCCGTCTATAGCCTCTTGATTGGACGAGCTCGTTCCCTGATAAAGCGCATTCAGACGCTCATTTAAATGCTATACAACACCAGACAAGACTATTGAATATCGCATCTAACCAATAGTCTCCCATTGGCTTATATAGAGGCCGGCCAATCATGAACATATATCGCCACTACATCGCTACCTGACCATGTCATAGAAAGTCTGATCATTGATCAGCTCTGCAAGCTGATTAAAAAAAACAAAAATTATCTCTAATAAGCAGACATGACAACACTGCCGATGAGCGATGTTCACGTGGTACAGCTGTTGGGGGGAGTGGGGGACTTACCTCTGATGATTGACAGCTTGGCAGTGACGGTGACCTCGCCCTCGCTGCTTTCGGCCACGCACTCGTAGGTGTTCTCGTCACGCGGCGCCCGGAGCGGCTGGATGCGAAGCACCGCCCCCGCTCCCTCATCAAACTCTATGGTCTGGAGGGGTGGAGGGGGGGGGGGAGGGAGGGAGAGAGAAAGAAAAAAAAACAGTTGAGGTTTAAAAGCACTTTATCAAAACCACATCTTCCGATTCAGCCCATATTATTGGATCAATCAAGCCATAAGACACTTTGTCAACTCAACATCAAAAACCTTTCCATTAGAAGCAAAAACAAAATCACACTTGTGTGAAGTGAGCATCACTTCTTTATTCAACCATCATACTCTGTTGCTATGTTTGTTTAAAGTGCTCTAAACAAACATTAAAGAGTCCACAGTCTTGGCTTCCATATGACATAAATTCCGAAAGTCATATGTTGGAGGGACTAGCACCCCTCAAACACAAACAAAGACAGACAGAACTTAGGTGTTTAGTTAGATTGAAGTGTCAGGGGACATCGTTTATTTTTTATTTTAACAAATTCAGTTTATGCAGTTGGACAAAGTTTGGTAAAAAGTTTGAGAGGGGGAAAAAAACTCAAAGTAGTAGAGAATACATCTGAGGAATACATATTCATCTTAAATATACAGTGAAATATTCCCAGCGCTCCACAAAATCATTTTGCAAATGTAAAGATATTTGATGTGTTGTCTGTGACGGTGCGGCGCGCGGCTTCTTAAGTGTGTAAGATGTGTTGTCTGTCACGGTGCGGCGCGCGGCATCTTAAGTGTGTAAGATGTGTTGTCTGTCACGGTGCGGCGCGCGGCATCTTAAGTGTGGCGACAGCTTCGTTTAGCGAGAAGAGAATGACTTATTTTTTTTAATTAACACACACTGAGCATCGATCACTCACTGAGCATCTGGGCTCCCTGCTGGTGCAACAAACAGCAAATAAATGTGTGTGTGTGTGTGTGTGTGTGTGTGTGTGTGTGTGTGTGTGTGTGTGTGTGTGTGTGTGTGTGTGTGTGTGTGTGTGTGTGTATATTGTGGTGGGCCTACCTTAGTGTTACACAAATCGAACAAATTAGGACCATACAAAATGTTTCAGTCTGAGATTTGGTTTTCCACTAAACCCATGTGATTGGCTGGTCGGTTGGCTCACTGACCGACTGATTGGCTCAACCAATTACATGTGTTGCAGACAGGCCTGTGTTCTTGCTCTGTCCTTCAACTGTAGGCCTACAACAAACACACACTCACTGTTTGTCTGCCAGCAGTAATGCATGTCATGGGATAGAAGAGAGGAGAGACCATGGAAACCTATTATAGCCTAAATGCTTGATAAGACGCTCGACTGTATCCCATGGTTCATCTAGTATGGACCATGCATGAACAAGTATGCACTACAAAGTCATTAGGATCATAGCAAGTACACTACACATCAAAGGCATCGTTTATTGAAAGGCCATGCTGTGCAGCGCCTGTTAACCATTGCGTTGCTTGCTTGCCAATCGGCCATTTTCCGCAAAGATTTCCCCCAAATACGGACGGTGGGGTTTAAGTGGTTAATAAGGCCTGAAAACGAGATGATGCATCTGAAGGGGTTTATACTTTGAGTTCAATGCAAGTGAACGGGTGTGGTTTCGTTTCGCATCATAATGGCGGCATGTTTTTCACAACAAACCATGGGACTATTTTCAGGTGGATTTTTGTAAATCAAAGCTGCAAATCCTTGGCGTTATGCTCCAAAGGTAATAGATCAATCCTGGCAGCCTAGATAGGATGGATATATTAATCTAAGGCCCCGAACGTGCTAATAAAGGGCTGCCAGGACGGGAACCCCCAGTGTTTAAAGCATTATGTTATACTTTAGCTGTTGAAAAAATGGCAAATGTATACAAGCTCATAGCACGGCACCGAGTGCCGCCCTACGAGCTTGTAGATCTGCTATTTATTAATTTTTTTAATCATGAAAATGTGGCGCAAATCTTTGAATGAACGTTTTTAACTCTTTGCCTCTGGTGGGGGGGTCCCTGGAGCAACATATTTTCAGAAGGGGGTCCGTGGCCAAACACATATAATTCTGGGTGTCCTTGACATGAAAAAGGTTGAGCACCACTGACATAGAAACATAGGGTTTTCAGAAAACTTTTAGGATTTAGAAGACCTTTTTTGTTAGAATCGGCCTCATCAAGTCTAAATAGCTTAACAAAAGGTGGTTAAAAAAGTGAATCCTCACCTCGATGCGCTGGGAGTTGACCTTCTTGCCCTTCTTGTTCCAGCTCACCCGCGGTTTGGGGTCGCCCGTGGCCTGGCACACGAAGGACACCACGCCCCCCGACACGCCGATCTGGTCAATGGGAACTTTGGTGAACCGTGGTTGTGCTGGTGGAGAGAGAGAGAGGGGGGGGGGGGTCAGTCAGCGTGTTGTACAGATCAAATGGTCAATAAGGAATGGTGTCTGTGTGTGTGTGTGTGTGTGTGTGTACGTGCGCGACAGAGGTGAAACAGGACAGTGGAGGGACAGCACAAAGGCAGAGATATATGTAGGCAGCGTAGCGCGGCTGGAGTTAAGCCAATTCTGAGAGACAGCTCTAAATAAAAGTAATTACATTTCAGAAAGGGCAGCCTTCTGCACACACGCACATACGTGCACACACACACGCTCTCACACACACACACACACACACACACACACACACACACACACACACACACACACACACACACACACACACACACACACACACACACACACACACACGCACTCTCTCTCTCTACACACCCCTTCCCCTACCCCTGTCCCCCCCTCTATCTATCTTCCTCTCTTCACAGCTAGCAGCCTGACCCAACAAAGTGGATGAACTAGGGGGCGAGCTAAGCCTTGGACTTGTATGAACTAGAGAGAGAGAGAGAGAGAGAGAGAGAGAGAGAGATGGGCTCTCTTGGGAACACACTGTACAGTAGTGAATATATGCGCTTGTGATGATCAAAACAGCGCGGCGCCCAACAGAACATTAATTATTGAGAGGCCGTGGGCTAACACTGGCCTCTAGGCTACCATAAACACACATGAACACATGAACATGAACCACAGTTCGCTTTCATTAGAGAGAGAGAGATGAGAGGTGCAGAGAGATGGAAACTAGCGAATAGTATAGGATTCTTCAGATACTATACCAGGCCAAAAAAGCAACGTCACCAGAGAGAAAAGAGAGGAAACTATAGGCATACATATACGGTATGTGTGTAAAGAAGTGAGAGAGAGAGAGAGAGAGAGAGAGAGGGATGAGCTGCTAGTGTTGTTGTGTACAGTTCCGATTCATCTCCCTTGCTTCTCACTGCGAGATTTCTGATGCAAGCACACCACAAGCATGTGTCAGGTGTGCGTGTGTGCGTGCGAGTGTGCATGTGAGTGTGTGCGTGCGCACACGAGTTGAATCCCTCATATCGAGGGAAAGTAATCCAGCCCCACAGCAGTGTAATATGACCAGCAGTGTAATATGACCAGCAGTGTAATATGACCAGCAGCAGTCAGTCACGCGCCCGTTCCTTTCCAGGAACGTTGCCCCGCCCTGGACTCGAACCGCCACAGCCTGTCGGCCCGCCATGCAGCGTTGCGTGACCTCATCCTCCGCCGCGTGACCTCATCCTCCGCCGCATGACCTCATCCTCCGCCGCGTGACCTCATCCTCCGCCGCGTGACCTCATCCTCCGCCGCGTGACCTCATCCTCCGCAGCGTGACCTCATCCTCCGCAGCGTGACCTCATCCTCCGCCGCGTGACCTCATCCTCCGCCGCGTGACCTCATCCTCCGCCGCGTGACCTCATCCTCCGCCGCGTGACCTCATCTTCCGCCGCGTGACCTCATCCTCCGCCGTGTGACCTCATCCTCCGCCGCGTGACCTCATCCTCCGTTGCGTGACCTCATCCTCCGCCGTGTGACCTCATCCTCCGTCGCGTGACAAAGCATCCGGTCGAGTGAGGACATTTCCACTTGAAGGACACTCTGGTGCTTTACTGGTGCAATATCAACCACGTCACTCCCATGCACACAACAGGTGTTACCCGATATGAACACACTCCCCAAGTTCCTGCCATCACACACACACACACACACACACCTCTAGGCAGGACATTTCAAGTCAGAACGTTCTGTATGGGAGAGAGGGAACATGGATAGCTGTGGGGCTCTCCAGGGGATCCCCCAACTCAGCGCCCACAGAGCCTAAACCAAGGTGCCTTTACCGCTCTGTACCAAAGCCGCACATCATGGAATGTGTCTGTGCGCGTGCGTGTGCGTGTGGGTGCGTGCATGCCTTTTGTAGAAGCATGCGACCAGACCAGACGCGTGGTCGCTGGTTCGAATGCACGGGTGGCCCGTGGAAATGTAGCCGGAAATAATTCAAAGTCAAGGACGATAACTCCCTCATGCAGCAGCGGTGCCTTGCTCAAGGTGTCCTCAAGCAAGGCACTTCACCGTGTACGTGCTCCGCTGAGAGCTGCTGAATCCACGGCCAAAAGAAGAATGCTGCAGCAAATAAATAGACTCAAATCAAACTAAATGACATGCAGGCCGCTGAAGTGCAGCCAGATATTTGGATACTGACCATTCAGATGTTCTCCATGACAGTGGTTCCCAAACCTTTTCATGTCAAGGACCCCCAAATTGACACCAATTAGCCCCGCAGACCCCCATTTGAAAAGATAAGCCAGGGACCCCCCGATTCTCAACCCGTTTAATTTCAAGGACCCCCCAGTTTGACCCTTATAGATCTCTCAAGAGTCATTATACACGCAATACTTAAATGATATTAAACATCTGCATTACTATTTAGTCTACACAATTGGAGAATGTAGAAGAAATGTTATCTTGATCAACGTTATTTTGATCGTTTTTTGAACGTTATTGTATTTTTTTTTACAGTCTTTGGTATGAGCCGGGCCGGGGATCGAACCCCCGACCTCCCAGTTACAGGGCGGACACTCTAACCACAAGGCCACTGTCTGGTCTTGGGTGGGTTCCGCGTACAGGTGTGAAAATCCATTCCATTTGTACACTCTCAGAGTTATGGGGGTCCTTGAAATTAAAAGGTTTGAGAACCACTATACACTAAATGGAACAGAATGTAAATTCTTATAACTGGGTAACACCCAGTAGAAGTAGGAAGAGCTATTCTATGTGCATATCCTATTCTTTCTGGGTATACTTTAGTTATGTGTAGGTTTGGTATCTTTGCAGTAGACTGTGTACGATTAGTTTAATTGTAATTTACTTCTGCAAGCATCAGAAAATGTGTTTCTCTATTGGCTTTCTTTTTTAGGAGAAAAGCAATTAGGTTTTTTTCCGATGTTATGTCACACCCGTTAACAGGCATGTCCCACAGTGCGGCCCAGGGCCAGATGTTGTATGGCCCGCGGCTCACTTCCTAAAAATGTATTATTGATGGCCCGACCGTGTTCATCATGCAAACAGCACTAGAGCTCCTGCTTTCATTAGAGATGTTCATACCAAGGAGCATTATTTATTCTGAATGTGAGCCACGGACCACATCAGCCTCTCAGACCTAAAACTAAAGAATATTTTGTTGCCGTTGGATAAGATCCGTTTTCCACAATTCCATGCTGTATTGATGTTGGTACCAGTAGGAGAGATAACAGGCAAACGTTGATCAAGATAACATTTCTTCTACATTCTCCAATTGTGTAGACTAAATAGTAATGCAGATGTTTAATATCATTTAAGTATTGAGTGTATAATGACTCTTGAGAGATCTATAAGGGTCCATTTGGTTACCAGCTCTCCATCATTCAGCTGGGGACCACCTGGAAGCCCCTCAAGGACCACTGGTGGTCCCCGGACCACTGGTTGAAAACCACTGCATTGGAGGGAAGCGAGAGAGAGAGAGAGATGGAAAGAGACGTGCAGAGATAAATAGATAGGATTCATAATACAGTAGTATACTGTATAAGAGGCCAAAAAGCAATGGCAAGAGAGAGAAAAGAGTGTGTGAGAAGTGAGAGAGAGAGGGATGAG